>NC_062549.1:61623819-61926849 GCF_016906955.1 Phacochoerus africanus
CTCAGCAGTAATAAACTTGACTAGTATCCATGAGGACTTGGGTTTGATCCCTGGCCTCACTCAGTAGGTTAAGGATCCGGCATTGCCATGAGCTGTGGTAAAAGTTGAAGATGCGGCTTGGATCTCAAGTCTCTGTGGCTGCTGTGTAGGCCGGCAGCTGCATCCCCTATTAGACCATTAGCCTGGGAACTACAATATGCTGTGGGTGTGGCCCTAAAAAGCAAAAACAAAAAAACAAAAAAAAAATACACACAGAGGAATTTATGTTCCATGAATCAGAGCTTAAGCTTTGACCAAAGACCTTGTCTTAAATAATAAAGATGGGTTTTATCAAGTGATAATTCAGAAAAGAAATATCTTCACATATGAAAACCATTTCATTACAGAGGTGGAAGTTAAATTGTGCTTCAGCCAAACATGTGTCACAGTGGCTGTTACTTATTGTGCTGGGCATATATAAGTGAGAGGACCATTAGCAAAAGTTCTTTATACATTTCTCTCCTTGGAACCTGGTGTAGTTTGCCACATGAGGATCAACTAAAGAGAGAAAGCAAATCTTGGATTTGCTGATTCAAGGAATATAATGTAGATTTGTGTTAAAGGCAATTCCCAGATAACATGCCAAGGTCACCAAAAGTATTTAGTTGGAAATCCAAGGCTAAAAATTATTTTTAGGCACAAGAGAAAAAATTTAGTGTGAATGGGCTCATTCCTTATTTTCTCTTTGTAAAAGTTTTGTCTGTTTAACCCCTGTCCTGAGATGTGCAAATGACAATGGAAAAGAGAAAAAAATTTTTAAAATATGGACAAGTAATTTTTAAAAAGTCTATATATAGAAAAGCATTCAAAACAGGTGAATTAGAGGGCTTAATTTACTTTACAGATGAATTTTCTGAAGAATTTATCTTCATTATTCTAGGAAGTGGATTAAACAAGACATTGCTATAAGTTATATCAAAGAGCATTCTGCCTATGTTTTCCTCTAGGAGTTTTATAGTATGTGGCCTTATATTTAGTTCTTTAATCCATTTTGAGCTTTTTTTTTTTTTTTGGCATTTCTTGGGCCACTCCCACGGCATATGGAGGTTCTCAGGCTAGGGGTTGAATCGGAGCTGTAGCCACCAGCCTGTGGCAGAGGCACAGCAACGCAGGATCCGAGCTGTGTCTGCAACCTACACCACAGCTCACGGCAACGCCGGATCGTTAACCCACTGAGCAAGGGCAGGGACCGAACCCGCAACCTCATGGTTCCTAGTCGGATTCGTTAACCACTGCACCACCGCGGGAACTCCAGCTTTTTTTTTTTTTTTTTTTTTTGCCATTTCTTGGGCCGCTCCTGTGGCATATGGAGGTTCCCAGGCTAGGGTCTAATCAGAGCTGTAGCTGCCAGCCTATGCCAGAGCCACAGCAATGTGGGATCCGTGCCGCGTCTGTGACCTACACCACAGCTCATGGCAACGCTGGATCGTTAACCCACTGAGCAAGGGCAGGGATCGAACCCTCAACCTCATGGTTCCTAGTCAGATTCGTTAACCACAGCACCACGACAGGAACTCCCTTGAGCTTATTTTTGTGTATAATGTTAGTATTCTCTTTTCATTCTTTTACATGTAGCTTTCTAGTCTTCCCAGCACCATTTATTGGAAAAGACTTTCTTCCACTGTGTGCTCCACTTCCTTTATCATAGACTAGTTGACCATAGGTGCTTGGGTTTATATCTGGACTTTCTATCCTGTTCCATTGATCTATATTTCTGTTGTTGTGCCAGCACCATATTGTTTTGATAACTGTAGCTTTGTGGTATTATCTAAAGTCAGGAAGCTTGATTCCTCCATTTTAGTTTTTCTTTTTCAATATTTCTTTGGCTATTCAAGGTCTCTGTGTTTCCGTACAAATTTTAAAATATTCTGTTCTAGTTCTGTGAAGAAATGTCCTTGGTAATTTGATAAGGATTGCACTAAATCTGTAGCTTGCCTTGGGTAGTACAGTCATTTTGACAATATTGATTCTTCCAAGCTAAGAGCATGGTATATCTTTCCATCTGTTTGTGTCATCTTTGATTCCTTTCATCAGTGTCTTGTAGTTTTCAGAGTATAGTAGGTCTTTTGTCTCTAGGAAGTTTTATTCCTAGGTATTTTATTCTTTTAGATGTGATGGTAAATGAGATGGTTTCTCTGATCTTTCTTTCTGATCTTTCATTGTTAGTATATAGAAATGCAGTTGATTTCTGTGTATTAATTTTGTAGCCTGCAACTTTGCCAATTTCATTGACAAGTTCTAATAGTTGTCTGATGCTGTCTTTAGGGTTTTCTAGGTATAGTATCATGTCATATGCAAACACTGATAGTTTTTCTTCTTCTTTTCCAGTTTAGATTCTGTTTATTTCTTTTTCTTCTCTGATTGCTATGGCTAGGACTTGCAAAACCATGTCAAATAATTGTGGTCAAGGTGGACATCCTTGTCTTGTTCCTGATCTTAGTGGAAATATTTTCAGTTTTTCACAATTGAGAATGATGTTAGCTGTGGGTTTTTCATGTATTTTATTATGTTGAGGTGGGTTCACTCTATGCCCACTCCCTGGAGATTTTTTTTTTATCAGAAACAGGTATTAAATTGTGTCAAAAGCCTTATCTGCATCTATTGAGATAATCATATGGTTTTTATTTTTTGGTTTGTTGATGTGGTGCATCACATTGATTGATCTGCAGATATTGAAGACTCCTTGCATCTCTGGCATAAATCACACTTGATCATGGTGTATGATCCTTTTAATGTATATTTGGATTTTGTTTGCTAGTATTTTGTTGAAGAATTTTACATCTATGTCCATCAGTGATAATGGTCTGTAATTTTCTTTTTTGTGGTTTCTTGCCTGGTTTTGTTATCAGGGTGGGTGGTGGTGTCCTCATAGAATGAGTTTGAGCGTATTAGTTCCTTCCTCTGCTATTTTTTGAAAGAGTTTTGAAATAATAGGTGTTAACTCTTCTCTGAATGTTTGATAGAATTCACCTGTGTAAGCCATCATGTCCTGAACTTTTGTTTTTTTGGGAGGTTTTTAAAATAAAAATAGATTGGGATAAGATGGCAGAGTAGAAGGACTTAAGTTTAACTTCTCTCACAAAAACACCAAAATTATGACTAATCGCTGAAGAACCATCAACAAAATAGACTGGAAACTACCAAAAAATAAATAAATATATCATACACCTAAAATAAAACAAAAAGAAGAATTAACAAAAGCCTGCTTATCCTTAAAACCTTAGTTTCTCAAAAAAAATTTCTCAAGAAGGGAAGAATAATATTAAACTCTAATAAATTTAAAATTTGTATATCTGCTTCTTTCCTCCCTCCTTTCGCTCCAGTCTCAGAAACTGTATTTCCAAATGAAGCCTAGACTCTTGGTCTTTCTATCAGATTCTTCCCCCATACTTCAACCTAATTATCATTTCTCCTGTACAAAATAATAAATCCTTTCCCTAAACCCTGCTTTATCTTCATAACTATTGCATTTTTTTTACACTTGCTGAACATTCTTCTTACCTTTATGCAGAGATCAGTAAATTATAACCAGCAGCCTAAATTTGACCTTCGAGTTCTTCTTGTAATAAAGTTTTATTGTAACACAGCCTGGACCGTTTGTTTATGTATTATCAATGGCAGATGTCCCAAAACAATGGCAGATTTGAGTAGTTTCAACAGAGATCCTGTGGTCCATATAGCCTAAAATGTTTTCTATCTGGTCCTTCATAGAAGAAGAAAAACAAACAAACAAACAAAAACCAAAAAAAAAAAACCACCTTAAGTAAGACCTTAGGAATCAAAAATCTTGAAAGAGTAGTCTACATTTGTTCCAATCCTTTACCTCTCATCCATCTCCAACACTGTGCCCTGGCTTCCACTTACAACCTTTCTAAAGTGATAACTACATTTAAAAATGACCAATACCCTCCATCTTGAAACTTTCCGAAACACTAAACCCTATTGCACTCTCATCTCTGGCTTCTCTTATTCTTTTCATTCCTCAGTGTTATTCTTTCTTTTTCTTTTCTTTTCTTTTTTTTTCTTTTTTTTTTTTTTTTTTTTTTGAGGTGGAGAGGTTTCTATTACTCTCTTTCTGTGTAGTCTAGTTCTAGGCAATCTTATCTACCTTAATAGCTTCAACTTCTCAGTCTATGTGGACAATTTCCAAATCTCTCCAGCTCTGATCTGTCTCCCAAGCTCAACTTTGACTGAGTCAACAGAACACTGAACAACACATGGAAAATTCTAAATGTCAAAAACAGAACATTTTATTCTTTTGTAATCCCTAGTTCTTCTTAATTGTGTTACTAATCTCCTAGTTCCCAAGATTGGAAATTTTGGAAATATCATGCTCTTTCATTCTGACCATCTAATGCTTACCACACACCATGACAGAAATCTATTCTACATCTACAGCTGCTTTTACTCCCATTCCTCCTTTCCATTCCCAGAGCCTATCTTCACCTTTGGCCCTCATCCCTTCCCCCTGGACAGCTGTGAGTCTTCTGTATGGTCATCTGGATCCTTTAATACAATCTACATGTAGCTTCCATATTAGTCTTCACACGACACAGTTTGGTTCTTTGCCCTCTCTAACACTTTCTTTTTTCTTGCTGCCTACTAAATGAAGTCCAAAATCATTAACAGTATTAATAAGAGTACCAGCAGGAAACTGATGACACACTCACACTGGACCATGGAGGAGGGTTTAGAAAAATTTTATAAAGTGTGAGAAGAACATAAGGAAACCAACCAAGTATTACATTGAACCTTAAGCCTGGTGAGAATGGAAAGCTTCATTGTCATTAATCCTGAAAAGGCAAGAGGAAGGAGAAATGACCAGAACTTAGAGGTGATAACATGTGGAAATGGACGCTTTATATGGGCCTTTTGCAGAGGGGCCCAACTGGCAGGGAATGAACCCAGCATCACTCCTTTCCTCCATGCTGATCACCCCCAGTTCTCCCTGTTGCCTGAACCCCAATAAAACTCAGAATTCATACAGGGAAGCTCACTGTGGCAAAGAGTAGAGAAAAGTAGAAAGTGGATCTGGAGGGAAAATATCCAGCATATTATCTTAATATTAAGTGGCTTTCTTTTCTAGCCTCAAATGACCTTTTTACTTTATCTACCAAAAATTCCCTTTACACTTTAATAAAGCCAAATTATCTTCTCTAAACATAGAGGCATTTTTCTTTGTGGCTTTTCTCCTTATATTAAAATTTTACAATTAAATTCCATCATCTTCTCATATCACCAAAAGCTTAAATGCCATTAAGTGTGGATTTCATCACCATCTAACAGGTCTGCTTCCAAACTTGCCTATCATTTGTGACAGATAGTATTGATGATGTCAGTTCTTCACTGCCCCAATATCTCTGTGCTACACTTGTGCTCTGATAGTGGGTTAGACATGAGACTAGTTTGGGGCAATAGAATAATGTAGAAGTGGGAGTTGACTAGAGCTTGTGCATCTGTTTGTGCCCCTGTGCCTCTACTGTCACCATGAAAAGGGAATGAGGTAAGTGTGGAGCGGAGTCAATACACTTTCATGTGATTGGGCCAACTGAGCCACAGATGCATCTAACTTATAGAAAACAAACTTCTGGACTGTGATAGGCAGAATTTCCAAGATGAAATCCAATAACCTATGCTTTCATATAATCTCCCATCTCAGTATGGAAGAGACCTGTCTCACAGAATATCACTCCTGTAATCCACTTACATTATGTGGTAAGAAAAGGAGATTATCTTTGGTGGGCATGACCTAATCAGGTGAGCTCTTAAAAAGGATGGAGCTCTTCTGTGAAAAGAAGATTTGAAGTGAGAAAGATCTAATGCATGAATTCTCTATTGCTGGTCCAGAAAATGGAAAAGGCTACATGGCGAGGAGGTGAGAGTAGCCCTCTCTCAAGCCAACAAGGAAAGAAGGACCTCAGTCCTACAACCACAATGAATTGAATTCTGACAACAACCTGAATGAGCTTGGAAATAGGTTATTCTACAGAGCATCCAAAAAGAACTGTATCACAGCAAATACCCTGATTTCACGCTTGTGAGAAACAGCAGAGAACTGAATCAAGCTCTACCTGGCCTCCTTAACTTCAGGACTGTGAGATATAAGTGTGGCAAATATTTTAAGCCTCAAAATTAGTGGTAATTCGTTATGAGGCAATTAAAAACTAATACACCTCTCAACTTTCTCTCTTCAAAACATAATAATGAAAACTGCTAACATTTTTATAGACAGCACTTACTACAGGCCAGGAACAATTCTAAATATTTTACATGCAAAATGACATATTTAGTCCTCACAACCATGACTATTTCCATTTTCTAGATGTGAAATTTGAAGGCCAAAGAGGCTAATAACTTGCCCAAGGCCACAGAGCAGGGATTCAAACCTAGGCATTCTGGCTTTTGAATTCACATGTGAAACCATTATATTCCACTTCTCTGCTTCTCCAGTTATTATTTTATTTACACATATACCACCAGATACTGGATTCTGCTCTCAAAACTACTGAAATTCCTGTGGCAAAAACATAGGATCTTACTCATTTTCAAATCCAAATAATACTCTTTATCCATTATCTTAAGTTCCCTATGGCATTTATCATTGTTTATCACTTTCTCCTCTTCAAAATTCTCTTCCTTTTGGATTGCCTAGTGCCCATGGAAGGGCTTTGTGTTTGACCCCACTTCCCTTGCTCACCCAGTAAGTGCTGCTGTTACTTTATTCAGTCCTCAGCCTTCTCATTGTACAGAAATTCCTTGAACGGACTCAACTTCTCTCCCAACCTTAGCTGCCATCTATGTGCCTATGCTATCCAGCTAACATATCCTTCTCTGTAGGATTCAGGATCCACTTTTCCAGCTGGCAGTTTAAACAAATATATGATGGCCCCCCTCAAACACTATATGCGAGATACCCAAAACAAAAGTCTCTGTCATCTACATCAAGCTTCACTCTCATCCACACTACTTCATCTTATATCATTCCTTGGCTCCCCTCCTGTGGATTTCCTATGTTTTCATGATTTTTGCTTTTTAGAGTTCCGCCTGTGGTATGTGGAATTTCCCAGGCTAGAGGTTGAGTCAGAACTGCAGCTGCCAGACTGTACCATAGTTCACAGCAACACCAGACCTGAACCCACTGAAAGAGGCCAAGGATCAAACCCGAATTCTCATGGATACTAGTTGAGCTCATTACTACTGAGCCATAATGGGAACTCCCAGTTTTCTTAATTCTTACTTTTTCCTCAGAACATGTTCTGCTCTTACCCCAAAGTGATCTCCTACCTCAAAATTTCCGTAGAATAATTTTCCCAGGATGTATCAACTTTAGGTCCTTAGTCGCTATTATGTATCTGAGAAACAGATAAACAGATTTCTTTAAAAATAATAATTGGCTACCATTCTCTAGATTAGCTTAAGCAAATGAAAATGCAGCCTTTCTATAAAAGTCCTGAAGAAAGAAAAATGATGCTAACTTTTCATAAAATAGAGATGTATTTGGGGAGACAATCTTCAGTATGTTTTCCTCAAATTGAACTTCGGTGATTCATTTACACCTTGTCTTATGCAATAGTCCAGCAAGAGTAAGCAAACCACAGCTTGGAACTGTGTTTCAGATATGTCTAGATGCCAATAACTATCGCTCTATCCTTAGATCCCTAAGGATAGGGATCTAAACTGACATTCTGAATCTGCTGCCACCACTATGAAGAATGCTAACTCAGATGAGTTAAACCCAAGCTCATCTCTATTGCCACCCGATAATAAAAGTTTGAAATAATTTTTTCCATTTGCAGTTCCAGGGACATCTCTGTTCTCTGATATCAAGCCTAAAAGCATATATCTAATTTATTTAAATAGAAATTACTTGGCTTGATGTGTGGTTCAGGTTATTTGCTCAGGACTCAGATATGCCCCAGTGACAAATGCAGTGAAGTAATTGCTGTTTCTTCTGGCCTTCAACCAGTGCAGCCCACATCCTCATCTATATTGCCAAAAGAATATATTGTACATCCTCTCATTAACAGTGGCCTCTTAATGGCTCAGAGTGCTTGGGCTCTGGCTGCACATCTTAAGTAAAGGCTGTGCCTTAAGAAGCATAATCAAGTGAAACCAATATTTGTGAAAATAGAATTAAAAGTGTAGGAACCCAAATCAGCAAACTATGTATACAATGGTGTGAGCACATTCATTCTTTCAAAGTCACTGATGACCACTTGGGTACATTACAATATGTTGCCCAGTGAATTAAATGTTAACCAAAAGCTTTCAAAGTTAATGGACTCTGAATGACCACCTGAGTCTAAGAGGTTACCAATTCTGTAGGAAGTGGGCCTTAGACATTGATAAAGCATCTGTCCTCGGTATAAAAGTATAATATTTAGGTTTTTCACATAAACAAATACCTTTTTTGATGAAAAGTTTAAAAAGGAGGGAGGAGGAAGTTCCTTTTGTGGCTCAGTGGTAACAAACTTGACTAGTATCCATAAGGATGCAAATTTGGTCCCTGGCCTTGTTCAGTGGGTTAAGGATCCTGTGTTGCCATGAGCTGCAGTGTAGGTTGCAGATATGGCTCAGATCTGGCATTGCTGTGGCTGAAGTGTAGGCTGGCAGCTGCAGCTGCAATTCATCCCCTAGCCTGGGAACTTCCATACGCCACAGGTGCAGCCCTAAAAAGACAAAAATAAATACACTAAACAAAAGTGGGGATCAACTAAAATAAGATATAAGACAAACCAAAATATTATGTTAGAGGTTGTTTTAAATTAAAATTCAGAAAACAATACATTTTCTTTGTTGTATTTGAAATGAAGTACTAGCTCGTAGTCTTGTATCTACTGCTACTTATTAGCCCTATAATCTCATCCATAAAGTAAACCTCATCAGTTAAAATAGAATGATAATAATAGCTCACATTCTTATTAGGAGAAACTGAGGTCATAGAAGTGAGAACATTTTAATCTTCTGAGAAGCTCTGTACAAATGAATGGCATTAGTATTGGGTTAGTCCAAAAGCAATGGAATCTGTGTACCTGTCAAAAGGCAAGGACTATAAAACCAAGAACACAAGACTGAAGTGATTAGGGCTGTGCAAGTCTGTTTTTTTACATCAGTGGAAAAACTTCTAAAGTCAGATTTTCCTTCACTTCTTCACAGTATAGCTGAATTAAATAGTAATGGAGTGATTACTTTTCTAATCCATACTTTAAATTACTGCCTAACTGAGGTCACTTGTAGTAATACTCTCTTGACTCTGCAGATAGGAAAAATTTTGGTTTCTGAGTTGATGTTGCCTGCACGCCTTCTTTAAGCTTCCAGTCCTGCTTCCCAGCCCCACATTTGCCATATAAACATCCCCCACATCAGAAGGGACTAGAATCAGAAGCATTTTGTATAGTCACAGCATCAGTATGAAACCATCAGCCCCTTTGGGACCTCCCTGATTCAAGCTCAGTACTTTCAACTTGACCCTCAAGCCTCCTTGGAACCCATCCTCAATTTGTGTTTCAGATTCTTTTCCCCATTTTTTCCCTAGATCACCTGTCCAGGGCAATTCTGACCTCAGGATTCCTCCATCACACGAGCCAATTGGCAGCTGCTTTCTTTCTAGGTTCACAGTAGACTTTGGAGTGAACCTGAGCGGGTTAGCCAAGATATATGAGAGTGTTGCTAAGAAATGCTCATAGGCATCATGGGAAAATTCATCTTATTCAGCCTCACCTACCCCAGCTTCTGCTTCTCTGAGCTTTCCCCAGGCCTCCGTATGCACTTGTTGCATACACACTATTACAGCCAAAGTACACAGGTGGCCACAGAGTTTCCCTTTGTTGACGTGGGCTTTCTGCAGTCCTAACCCCAAGGCCAATGTCTGTCTGCCAAAACACTGTAAAGCCTCCAAGCTAAGGATGAGGTCATAACTCTCTTCTATTTCCCTTATGAGATAAACCACATCCAACCTTCCTGACTCGCCCTTTTAGCCTACACTTGTGATAGCCAGGCTTCTCTCTGCCAGAGGTGTTGGTGTCAGACGCTGGCTCTGGGAGAGTGGATCCTGTAAACTTGCCTCATCAGTAGGCTTTTAGGAGTTACCCCAGGGAGCCAGATATGTACTTGCTGCTAGCTTGTTTTTCACTATTATTGTCCTCATGAGAACATTCAGGATTTCAGCCTCAAAGATAAGACAACTCTGTCTCTCACTGGCATGCATTCTGTGCTGATAATTCTAGAGCGGGGGACAGTCTAGAGATCCCCACTATCTACTTCTTACCTGAGGCTTTGCTTACAAGTGATGGCAAATGCTTGAAAATGTAAAGGCATCATCCTCAGGGAAGTGAACTCTCCTTTTTCAGTGACATGAAATCTCTTAGTGTGATTTATATCGTTAGCTAATTTTTTCGAGCAATTCTATCAAAAGCTTTCTTTGTTTTCTTTCATCCTTACTGTCCAGCAGCCTGAGGTTCAATATTGTTCAGTGTTGCTGCTGCCAGAATAGAAAACCTCCCTGTGCTTTGAATGACAAAATGTGATATCTCCCAAATTCATCTGTGATCTGATGTACCAAGTGGATAACACAGGGCTTGAATACACTGAGGTCACTCAGAGGCACGTGGACACAAAATATATCCCTTGATGGCTTCTGTAGTTCCAAACTGACAGTCCACAATCCTCCCAGAGATTAAATGCTGCCTCAAATAGTACTGCATGTCCAGACTTCAGAGTTTTGGTGTGTTTTTTTTTGTTTGTTTGTTTTTTTTTTTTTTTGGAAAGTAACATAAAGAAGTTCTGGATATATTCCCTGCTTAATACACTGGCTTAGGCAAGAGTCTGTTAACTTAGAGCCCCAGATAAATCCTTATGTTATAAATAAACCAGACTTAGCTGAATTCCCTGGTAAGTGTTTATAGAGATTCTAGAATTGCTTTGAATAATAATTAATATTTATTGAATGTGACGTGCTAAACATTGTTGTGCATGTTTTACATGCAATACCTCATTTAACCCTCCCAAAAAATCCTCTTAAGGTACCATAGCAATTCTAATGGGTAGGTACTGTCATAGCTCCATTTTATTTTTATTTTTTATTTTATTTATTTATTTACTTATTTATTTATTTTGTCTCTTTGCCATTTCTTGGGCTGCTCCTGTGGCATATGGGAGGTTCCCAGGCTAGGGGTAGAATCAGAGCTGTAGCTGCCAGCCTACGCCAGAGCCACAGCAACATGGGATCCTAGCTGCGTCTGCAACCTACACCACAGCTCACGGCAACGCTGGATCGTTAACTCACTGAGCAAGGGCAGGGATCGAACCCTCAACCTCATGGTTCCTAGTCGGATTCGTTAACCACAGCGCCACGACGGGAACTCCCAGCTCCATTTTAGAGGTGAGAAAACTGAGAACTCGGGTTACGTAGCTTACATGTCTGGCAAATGGAATCAGAATTTGAATTACAGAAAGGCTGAGTCAACAGTGAGCCCACTTAACTAAGACACACCTCTGCTCATTACATCAACTTTCACATTATTCCCTTTGCTAAAAATAACAGTGGATGTACCAGATGGCATGTATTCAGAAATGTTCATAGTGGGGAATCCAGATTATATCCAGAGTCCTACCAATGAATGTCATGGATCCTGAAATAGGAGAAACCAATAGCTATGGGGTTTTTTTCAGCCGAAATATATAAATTGTCAGTGTTCATTATAGCACCCAGTCATTATTGCTGTGTTCTTGAAATTAAAATTTATATAACTTCTTTATCTCAGCACTATCTAAAAATCATAATCCCTATAGCAAAATAACTTTAATCCCTCAGATTCAAAATATTTCTATATTACTTATCAGGATGAAGATCACCAGACTGGGGGCTGGAAGCAGGGCAGTGTATGCCTCTCAGATATGCTGACAGGAACTCCCCTAAAACAGTCAAAGGACATTGCTTTCCTTCAACATCTATCTTGGAGTCTCTCTTAAGACTGGCCTTCACAAAACAGAAAATCTTAAAAATAAAAATTTAAAAATAAGAATAAAAAATATTTAGGAGTTCCCAGTGTGGCACAGTGGAAATGAATCCAACTAGTAGCCATGAGGATGTGGGTTCCATCCCTGGCCTTGCTTGGTGGTTTAAGGATCCAGTGTTGCTGTGAGCTGTGGTATAGGTTGCAGATGCAGCTTAAATCCTGCATTGCTGTGGCTGTGGTGTAAGCCAGCAGCTGCAGCTCCTATTTGACCCCTAGCCTGGGAACTTCCATATGCCATGGACGTAGCCCTAAAAAGCAAAAAGATAAAAATTTTAAAAAAAAAGAACAAAGAATGTCTAGAAGTGGTGAAGAAGACCCCAAGTAATCTTCACTCTATTATCTCATTCTTTATGAGATTCATCCCATGTGTTGAGAGAAGCAGGTACAACTGAGCCCAAAATTTGACACCGTATGAAATCCTAGAACAGTCCTAGAAAAAGTATTACAATATTATGATCCATAATAAGAATTATTTTTAAATTTTTATGGAATACCTGTTTTGTGCCAGGTACCAGGCATACCTAAGAACAAGGAAACAGATTCCAAGAATATTTTTATTATATATTTTTTGAATGTATACATGGAAACAATCTGTTTTTTTTTTTATTATTATTTACTATATGCTGGGCACTTTTTTCAATGCACTTTATATCCATCATTTTATAAAATTCTTCTTTGTTGCTGCACTTCTTTTTTTTTTTTTGTCTTTTTGCCTTTTCTTGGGCCACTCCCTCGGCATATGGAGGTTCCCAGGCTAGGGGTCCAATCGGAGCTGTAGCCACTGGCCTACGCCAGAGCCACAGCAATGTGGGATCCGAGCCGCGTCTGCAACCTACACCACAGCTCACGGCAACGCCGGATCGTTAACCCACTGAGCAAGGGCAGGGACCGAACCTGCAACCTCATGGTTCCTAGTCGGATTCGTTAACCTCTGCGCCACTACGGGAACTCCTGTTGCTGCACTTCTTGCTTTTTCACCCCCTCCATCCATTTCTCACCCCTTCACCACTCTTCCCCTTTGGCAACCACCCATCATGCTCTGTATCTATGAGAAGGATCATGCGGTTTTGTCTTTTTCTGTTTGATTTATTTCACTTAGCATAATGCTTTTAAGGCCCACTCATGATGTTGCAAGTGGCAATATTTCATTTGTTCTGATGGCTGAACTGTGTGTGTGTGTATAATTTACATATATAAAATTTCACGTCATCTGCAAACAGTGACAGTTTTCCAATTAGGGTGATTTTATTTCTTTTCCTTGCCTAATTACTCTGGCTAGGATTTCCAATGCTATGTTGAATAAAAGTGACAAGAGTAGCCATCCTGTCTTATTGTGGATTTTAGAGGAAAATCTTAATAGCTTTTCACTGTGGAATATAATGTTAGCTGTGGGCCTATTATATATGGCCTTTATTATGTTGAGTTAGGTCCCCTCTATACCTGCTTTGTTGAGAGTTTATATTATCAATAGATGTTGAATTTGGCCATATGCTTTTTCTGCATCTATTAAGATGATCTTATGATTTTTATCCTTCATTTTGTTATTGTGGTTTAGCACATTGCCTAATTTGGAGTTATTAAACCATGCTTGCACACCTGAAAGAAATCCCATGTGATGATGGTGTATGATTCTTTTAATGTATTTTTAAATTTGATTTGTTAATATTTTGTTGAGGATTTTTGCATCATTTTCATCAGGGATATTGGCTTGCAATTCTATTTTTTGTAACATGCTTGTTTGGCTTTGGTATCAGGGTAATGCTAGCCTCATAAAATGAGTTGGACTAGTTCTCTTCTGTTTTTGGAAGGGCTTGAGAAAGATATTATTAATTTTTTTAATGTTTGGTAGAATTCACCATTGAAGTTGTCTAGTCCTGGCCTTTTGTTTGTTTAGAGGACTTTGATTACTGATTCCTAAAGGAAAAGATAGAAAGACTCTTATTTAGGGAAATGTTACATTTTATTTCTACACAGAAAGGAGGTCATGCATGCCTGCACCTTTGGATCAAAAATGCAAAGTTGGAGTTCCCGTCGTGGCGCAGTGGTTAACGAATCCGACTTGGAACCATGAGGTTGTGGGTTTGGCCCCTGCCCTTGCTCAGTGGGTTAAGGATCCGGTGTTGCCGTGAGCTGTGGTGTAGGTTGCAGACGCGGCTCGGATCCCACGTTGCTGTGGCTCTGGCATAGGCTGGAGGCTACAGCTCCAATTGGACCCCTAGCATGGGAACCTCCATATGCCGCGGGAGCGGCCCAAGAAACAACAAAAAGACAAAAAAAAAAACAAAAAACAAACAAAAAACACGCAAAGTTTAGGAGTTCTCTGGCGGCCTAGTGGCTAAGGATTTGACATTGTCACTGCTGTGGCTCAGGTTCAATCCCTGGCCCAGGTAATTTCACGTGCCATAGGCATTGTCAAGATAAATAAACAAACAACAAAGTGTAAGAATATTTAGAACACAAGGCCTGGATATAACGTGAAATCTTATGTTGTGAGCCACTTGCTCTGATAAGATTGGAAAATAAATTAGTTTGAAAGTCAAAAGACAAATGGAGGAAACTATTTTGGGAACTATCTTTTTTTTTTTTTTTTGTCTTTTTGCCATTTCTTGGGCCGCTCCCATGGCATATGGAGGTTCCCAGGCTAGGGGTCTAATTGGAGCTGTAACTGCCAGCCTACGCCAGAGCCACAGCAATGTGGGATCAGAGCCACATCTGCAACCTACACCACAGCTCACAGCAACTCCAGATCCTTAACCCACTGAGCAAGGCCAGGGATCAAACCCACAACCTCATGGTTCCTAGTCGGATTCATTAACCACTGAGCCACGATGGGAACTCTGGGAACTATCATATTTTTACAATTAAAATAAGAGGTAACATATGAAGTTATTCACAAAGTAGGTTAGGTACTATCCTATTCCTGCAGATTTTTATAACCACTTACACTTCACATATCCTATATCTTCTGTTATTTATTTTGTTTCCAACTGAACTCTTGAGCAGGGAGCCCTGTTCATCACTGAGCACTAGACTTAACAGTATTCCACAACAAGTGCGTATTCAATAAACATGTTATAGAAAATATTTCTGTCCCCCTCAAATTCATATGTTGAAACCCTAACCCTAAATAATAGTATTTAGAGGCATGGCCTTTGGGATGTAATTTAGGTTTATATGAAGTCATGAGTTTAGGGTCTTCATGGTAGGATTAGCGCCCTTATAAGAAGAATATAAGACATCAGTTTTCTTCCCCACCTCTTCCTCACCATTTTTCTCTCTCATTCCACCATTTGAGGACACAGCAAGAAGACAGATGCCTATTAAGCCAGGACAAAGGCCCTCCTTAAGACTCTAGCTGGCTGGTACCTTGTCTTGGATTTCTTAGCCTCTACAATTGTGAAAAATCACTGTCTGATGTTTAAGACCCCTAGTCTGTGGTATTTTTTAATAGCAGACTAATACGTATTCACTTACTGGCAATGAATGGATGAACAGTAGCTTCTAAAGAGCTGATATAAAATGCAAATGAAGATACCTGTGATTATAACTGTGACAAAAGAATGTTTTAGTTTCTTACGTCTGCTTTACCCTACCCTGCAAAATAAAACTATATGTATCCTTTGAAATACTGAATTGTTGGAAAGGAAATGTACAGTCTGAATTTAAAAAGAAGACATTGGATCTTCAAAGCAGTCATTCATATGAAGCAGGAAATGGTGGTTGCACAGGACAAGATGCAATGAAATGGTGGCATTTCTTTACAAGTTCCGATGAGTCTTTGTTTAGTCTAAGCCAAAAAGCATTTCTCTTTTACTTTCAAATGGATTCATTTTTTTAACTACACATTTTCAATAACATTTGAAAAATTACTTTGAATCTGCTTGTACACTTGATTCGTTCCTCATGAACCAGTCTGATAATTGTTGCATCTTGGGACTTGTTAACAAGAACCACACATCAAATGGACAGAGAAAAGTAAGCAAATGGCTCTGCTCTTTATTGCAGATGAAAAGCTTCTGCTTTGTTTACTTTGATTAATCAGTATATTATAGCTTTCCATAGAGTTGTGCAGAGTTGTCATTTTTAATGTACAGGCAGTGATGAAAAATTATTTAAGTGGCTTAGAGCCTTATGCTATGAAGCCCAGTCAACATGAATTTATTGTTCTAAATGTTTTTCTTTCTCCTAAATTAACTAAAAACATCTTGGAAAGAACTCTAGAGTAACTTTCTGGCTCATCAACACAAGGGCAGCCTAGGACCTACTGGCAGAAATGTCCTAGGAAGTTTATATTTATTGTTCTGTAATTTGGATCAACTAAATAGAATAACACAGGAGACTTTTTCAATTAGAATAGAATGCCCTAAGCTCTCTGTGGGTTGGAGAATTTTAAAATTCATGTTTATCACATTCAAAAGAGAATAATTTCCCTTTAGAATTAAAATAACACAAGAAGGAAATCTTTGTTACCAGACTGAGCTCAGGTCCACTCACTTGACATACAGCAAAGTCAATCTACTAACACTAGGTGGTGGTGAAGGAAAGTACATGTTTATTGCTGGATGCCAAGCAAGGAGAATGGGCAGCTCAAGCTCATAGTACCTGAATTCCTCAGACAAGGGTTCTTAAAGACACTGTAAGGAGAGGGGATTATGGGATGTGTGATTAGCTCATGGAGGTGTTTATGATTAGTTGGTGGTGAGGTTGCAAGGGGCCATTTCAGGAATCTTGATCACCAAAGTCTTCTGGCTCCAATCAGTCCTCATGTTGGAGGTCAGCAGTTTTTACCTGGCGGGGGTCTGGTTCCTGTAAAAATAACTTAAGAATCTATGTCAGACATTATTAGCTGTTTTCCTCAAGGAGAAATAGGGTCTTATGACCACATCCCACAGTTTGACTTACTGCTCATTGTCTCTTTCCTTATTTGACTGCCTCTTTTTCCCCATTTTTGCCCATTATTAAATGAACAGGCTTGAGTCTATTCTTTGGAACTCAAGGAGGCCTAGAAGACTAAAGCTCTTTTCTTAAACAAGAGGTGGGAAACAGAAAAGGGGATGTTCCTGGGAGTCCCATGGGGTCCTGCTTGGTTTCACCTTCAGAATACAAAGAGGAATACATACTCTTTCAGTGCCATGCTCTTCCCTCTCCTGAAAGTAGGAAGACAGCTTGCTTGGAAAATAAATAAATGAATGAAGAACTAACTTGGAGCCAAAAACTTCTGGGGCCATCGGTAATGAACCATCTGTCTCTTTGTTAAATTAGAAACTATATGGAATGAAGGGGATAGGGGAGTCAGTTGACAACTGGTGTCACAAAAAGGGAGAACTAGATCTGATATGCTTTCCCTTCCACCATAATTTGGCCTTTTTCACCCTTGGCTATACAAGTTTTACTTGTTCTCTGAACCCTAAGAATTTTTACCCCATGAAAAGTTTTTAACCTACATACTGGGCCAGGAAGTATTGAAACTAAGCTAAATAATTAGTGATATGGCGATTATCTCTGTTGCTAACAGTGAAAAGTCACACAGAAAAGAGGGAAGTGTAATGTCTATGTATAGGCTTAAATATCTATGATGTAGCTATTCGATAAGTCTATGTGATTTAACATTAAAACTTCTGAAGGCATCAAGCTAATGGACCTGAGTCAGAATGCAAAGATACCACCAGGCCATTATCTAACACCATAGAAAATGAAGCAAAAACATGTTTATACCCCTAAACAAAGTAGAATATTAATGTCTGTTTTCATAATAGGATCTTACATGTAGTGGAATAATGCCTCTGACACTTTGTAAAAACAGAGAAGAGTCATTTATCGCATGTTGCCTATTGCCTGGTACCTAGGTCAAACATGTTAGCTTAAAAAACAGGGCACAAAAATGGGAAGAAAAAGAATCCTCTGTTCCCTTTTCTTTTGATGCCCATTTAGTTTTACTCAGGGAATCAACAACTATTTAAGAATTCACTGCACCAAGAACTAGGGAGGGTTAAAATGAAGTATGAATTTTTCATATTTTCAGTTTTCCCCAGAGGACTTTACAAAATATAGAATTAAAAGAACAAATGTAAATGTATTTTTGCTTCCAACAACTAAACAACTACAATGACAACTATACAGGTAAAGAAAGCAGCAATTGTGTGATCTGTCTGCAAAAGGACAGATGAGAACTGAACTTCTGAAGAAAACCTCAAGGTGGGGAGGAAACGACAAAAAGAGAAGAGGTTAAATGGACTTTTTTGAGTCTGAGTTAAATAAGAAACTGTGTAACTATTGAAAGTGGAAGTCACAGGTTCTTGCACACATTAGGCACTCAATAAGTAATATAGACTGTAAATGCCGTATTATTAACTTCTCAATTAACCTTCATTACACCAGATAGCCTCAGATTGCTATGATTGTTGACTTATACTGCCATCCACTGGAGCACTTAACTCGCCTTAACTCCCATACTGGTTTCGAGGTCTATTCCTTGGTGCCATACAAAATCAATCTATTTTTTTTTAACTACATGACAATAATTCCATTACATGAAAAGAACCCCCATTGTCATGTCCAGAACTTCAAAACCTCCTCTATTCCTAATTCAGACAAAGAAGCTAAAGTTCAGAGGTGAAGTAACATAGCTAAACAGTGCTTGCTATGATCTGAATGTTAGTGTCCCCCTCCCCAAATTTATTATATGTTGAAATCCTGCCCCCCTCAACATGATGGTATTAGAGAGTGGGGCTTTGGGGATGTGATAAAGGTCATGAGGGTGGAGTCCACATGAATGGGATTAGTGCCCTTTTAAAAGGGATCCCCACAGAGCTCCCTCACCCTTTCTGTCACACTCAGAAAGGGGTGTGCTAGCACCATGATCTCAGACATCTAAATTCCAGAACTGGGGGAAATAAACGTTTGCTGTTTATAGGCCACTCAATATGTGGTAGTTTTTTATCACAACTCAAAAAACTAAGGCTCTACTTGAAGTTAATAACAGGTACAGCAAGGCTTTGAAACCAGGTAGTCTGATTCCAAAACCCCTGCTCTTTGTGCTATACATGTTATCATCATCCTTGACCTTCATATTTTCTGGTGTGAGCATACTAGCCTCTGTCTTGTCCTGGAGACTTTCCACTGGCTAGTTCATCTGCCTGGACCATTCTGTCCCCAGGTAGCTGGGAGTCCACTCCTATGCCACTTCAAATTTCTGCTCAAAAGTTACTTTCTCAACCCTATTTAAGATTGAATCTCAACCTCACAATCCTACTTAAAATTGCACTCCCCCACCCTGGAATCCTGTTTTATTTTATTCCATAGGCACTGATCACCTTCAAATATAATGTATAATAGACTTTTTGCTTTTACTGTCAATCTTCCTACACTATAGCAGAAGAATTAGTCTCCTTTGTCCACTTATAATACCCTAAGCACCTAGAACAGTGACTGGCAATCATAGTTCTCAACAAGGATACCTTGCTTGGTTAGAGGAGCAACCCACATTGATCAAACTATTTGTAATGAGTATACACAAACACGGTCAAGGATACAATAGCCATGCATGTTGAATAACTTAATTTTTAAACAGTTACCATAAAAGGGAATTTTTAAGTCACATCCTCATTAGACACGATTGTTAGGTGCATCATAAATAAACACTCTGCTCCTTTGACTTCAATGAATAGTTACTACCCCTAATAAAAAGTTAATCATGTAACAAGATTTCAATCATGTGGTAAGAACCCAAAATCTACTCCCAAGCCTCAAAAATCCCTTTGTTGTCTAAATATTTCATATTTTTAAATCAAAACTCATAATCATCTTCCTTCTCTAGTGGCAATTTTCCACCATCTGTGTTTAAGGGTGCTGATCAAAATTAAAACCAGAAAATATCTACCACCTTCCTCAGATCTCAGATTCCTCCAGTGAGCAGAATAAACTAAAGGAAAGAAATTTTTACAGGGTCACCCATCTCTTTAAGCACATACTGGGTACCTAAAGAGTATAACTTCACTCTGTTTGTTAGCTGATGGGGGAGAGGGTTCTTTATGCAAATTAACCAAAAAAGATATAAAGGAAAGAGAATTGGTCATTAATTAGAACAAAAGAACATCATAAGAGAGGCATTTCCTCACTGTGCTAATTCTGAATGTCCTCTTGTTAAAGCAGATCTAGACCGAAGATCATTTTTGCCAGCCTTATATAGACCATTAGTTTGTAGTCCTCTATTTTTTAATGTACCAAAATTTTCATTTCATGCTTAGTGGCACACATAATTATAGATAACCTAATTACAATAAAAGTTCTGATATCTGTGCTGAGTCCTGAATTGAATCAACCTAATGCATTTATGTAACAATTTTTTAAAATTCCAATTGATTTTGACTAGTTATTCTTATGCCTGATGCAAATGGATCTTCAGAAATGCCTGAAAATAAGAAATAGCAAGTCTACTGGTTCAATTATTTCCAAGTACACCTATGAAAGCTCTAGGAATGGAAGTTAACACTTTCTCTAAGTTCTTAGAGGTTCTGCTTTAATGAATTCACCCTCTATTTTCTTTTTCTTTTTTTTTTTTTTTTTTTTGGTCCTCACTACCTCTTTCCTAATGCAAACCACTGTCATCTCTTACCTAGACCACTGCAGCCACCGCCAACATGTTCTTGCTCTTTCCAATCTTGCACCTTCTATTCCATTCTCTATACTGCAAGCAGAGAAGTATTTCTAAGAGGAAAACCTGGCCATCTCACTCCCTTATTTAAATCCCTTCAAACACTTCCTGGTTTGTGTTTGTTTTCCTCCTTAAGATAATTCTAAACCCCTCAAATAGACAAGGACCTGGATTATACGGCCCCTGTTTATTGGTCCCACTGCCTTTGTACAGGGGGTCCAGGAGCCCTCAGTTACTAAAAACCCCATGCTTCCTTTTGTCCCCAGATCACAATCCAAATAATTCCCTCTGCCTATACCATCTTCTTCCTACCCTACCCTAGTCATCCCCCTTGATAGTTAACCCCTGCTCTGCCTTTCCATCTCATCTGGGTCTTTACTTTCTCTGACTATCTCAAGTCTGGATTCAGTTGCCCATTTCTGTGTTCCCAGAATATCCCAAACTTCTATGATCACGGCACAGTTTATATTTTCAGTATTTACTTTTCCGTATCTTGCACTCGATCATGAGCTCTATAAGGGAAAAGGTTATTTCTATTTTATAATAGAAATGTTATAAAATTTTCTATTTTATTATAGAATATATTTAATATATTGTGATGCACTTAATAATATTTGTAGAGAGGATCAATGACGGGTGACAAAATAGAAAAAAAAAATGTCCAAGTTCACATGACACATAAAGTGCTCTGCCATTCAAAGTGAAGTCTGTCTGTCCCAAAGCCCATGCTGTTTTTCACTGTATCATATTGTTGAAACCAATCAATCAATTAATAATCAGTCAACTGGAATGGGACCAAACTGTTAGGAGCAGACCAATCTTCAGACATTTGGAACAGTAAACCCACTGAGGAAGTAGGAAGAGGGGAAGACCCTGGAGCAAGTGATGGTATCTGAGTTTTCAGTCCATGGGAAGAGGTAAGGGTCCTGACAAAGGGCCAAACCAGGAATTAGCGTTTAAGGATCTCACAAGTCTGAGGTTCTGGTAGGAGCTTTTATCTGGACACAGGTGACAGGACCTCAGCTACTTGCTTAGAGTCAGGATATCAATTGATTTAGGGGAGAGGAATACGTAACTCCTGTCTTAAAGGAACTAGAGTTGTAGGCAATACTTCAAAGGAGAAATGGGGGAAGAGAAGAACAGAACAGAGACCCAGAGATGGCAATTTATAAAGAAACAAAAAGATCCAGTAATGAGAGTAATACCTTTCCTTTCCTCTATTTATAGTTATTATCTCTACATCATGCCCCTTGTTGAATACCAGATATGCTTGTATTAGAATTCTTTATTTCATCAGAGTTTAAACATTTGTTGAAATTGTTTCTGTTTATAAACCTAATACACTCTGAGTCTTTAAAAGCACATGTGTATGTATAAACATATACATACTTTCCAAGCTAAAAGTTTCAATAATCCTACCACAGCCACCACTAGTCCCTTCTGAGATAAACACTACTCAGAGTTGAACTGGGGTTTCTCCATGATGTATGATCCTTTTAATAAGCTGCTGAATTCATTGTGCTAGTATTTTGTTGAGAATTTTAACTTCTATTACTCATCAGGGATAATGGTCTTTAATTTTCTTCTCTTGCAGTGATCGGATTTTATTATTTAGGGTGATGTTATCATTGTAAAATGAGTTTGGGATGTTCTTTCCTCTTTGATTTTTTTGGAAGAATTTGAGAAAGACTGGCATTGATTTATCTTTAAATGTTTGGTAAAATTTACCAATGAATCTATCTGATCCTGGGATTTTCTATTTTGGAGAGATTTTTTTTATCAGGAATTCAAAC
Organism: Phacochoerus africanus; assembly: GCF_016906955.1. Lineage (NCBI taxonomy): Eukaryota > Metazoa > Chordata > Mammalia > Artiodactyla > Suidae > Phacochoerus > Phacochoerus africanus. Next base: position 61,646,322 of record NC_062549.1, read on the forward strand.
TTCTTACTAGTAATCTGTTCAGATATTCCATTTTACCTGAATATATTTTGATAGATTGTATGTTTCTAAGAATTTATCTATTTCTTGTAGTTTATTGGCATATACTTGTTCATGATAGCTTATGATATTTCTGTTGGTATCAGTTGTAATGTCTCCTCTTTCATTTGTAGTTTTATTGATTTGATTTCTTCTTTTTTTCTTTGTTAGTCTAGCTAATTGTCAATATTGTTTATCTTTTCAAAGTAGCAACTCTTAGTTTTGTTAATATTTTGTATTATTTTCTTTCTATTTCATTTACTTCTGGCTCCAGTCTTTATTATTTTCTTCCTTCTGCTAAATTTGGGCTTAGTTTATTGTATGTTTTTGGTTTTTTTTTTCATACTAACTTGAAATGTAAAGTTAGGTTTTTTAGCCTTTCCATTTTCTTAATACATGCATTTAAAGCTATAAAATTCCCTCTTAGAATATCTTTTGCTGTGTTTCATAAGTTTGAGTAGGTTGTGTTTCCATTTTCCTTTGTCTCAAGATACTTTCTTATTTCTTATTAAAAGGATTTCTATTTTGATCCATTGTTTTTTCAGGAGAATGTTTTTTAATTTCTTGTTATTTATGAATTTTCCAGATTTCCTCCTGTCATTGAATTCTAGTTTTATACCATTGCATTCAGTAAATATACTCAGTATGATTTCAATCTTCTTAAATTTGGGCTAAGCTTATTTTGTGGCTTAATATATGATCTATCTTAGAAAGTATTCTGTATGCACTTGAGAAAAATATATATTCTGCTATTGTCAGATAGAGTGTTAGGCCCACTTGGTCTATAGGGGTGTTCAAATCCATTATTTTTTAATTGATTTTTCTGGATAATCTATCCATTTTTGTGGGTAGGGTATTAAAATTCCCAACTATTATTGTATTTTTTCTTCTCCTTTTAGTTCTGCTAGTATTTGCTTTGGATATTTAAGTGCTCTGATGTTGAGTGCATAAATATTTATAATTGTTTTATCTTCTTTATGGATTGACTCCTTTATCACTATATAATAATTTTTTCTGTCCTTTATAACCATTTTTAGCTTAAATTCTATTTTCTCTGATGTAAGTATAGTGCCTATACTTATACTGCCTGCTTTCTTTTGGTTACTGTTTGAAATATTTTTTTCCATCTCTTCACACAGTCTATTATGTGCCTAAAGCTAAGTTGAGTCACTTGTAGGCAACATTGTTGGACCTCGTTTTTGTTTTGTTTTGTTTTGTTTTGTTTTGGCTTTTTAGGGCCACACCTGTGACATAAGGATATGGCAATACCAGATCCTTAACCCACTGAGCGAGGCCAGGGATCAAACCCATGTCCTCAGGATACTGGTGAGATTTGTTACCACTGAGCCATGACAGAAACTCCAGGGTTTGTTTTTTTTTAATTGTTATTTTATGTCTTTTGATTGGGTAATTTGATCCATTTAGGTTTAAATTAATTACTGGTAGATCAGGAATTACTGTTCCATTTGTTCATTGTTTTGTTTTGTAAATCCATGCTTCCTTTCATACTGTCTTCCATTGTGATTTGATGACTTTCATAGCGTTATGCTTTGTTTAAAAATATTTGATTTTTAACTTTTAAACTAGAGTTGTAAATGAATTACCCACAATCATTACCATATAGGAGGATTTGACTTTGACTATACTTTTATGTTAGGTACTTTTATATTACCTCCATATGTTTTATGTTAATTAGCTTCCTTTTACTTCTGCTTGAAGAACTCCCTTTCACACAGCCTGTAAAGGAAGTCCAGTGGTATTATTGACGTCAGGTATTATTTATTCAAGAAAGTACTTATCTCTCCATCATTAGTGAAAAACAGCTTTGCTGGCTGTGGTATTCTTGGTTGTTAGATTTTTCTTTCAATATGTTTTTTCATTCTCTCTTGACTTAAAAATTTTTTGTTGGATAATCTGCCTATAGTCTTACGGGGGGAGGGCAGGTTTCCCTTATATGTAGCATACTACTTTTCACTGGCTACTTTCAAAATTGTTTCCTTGTCTTTGACTTTTGACACCTCAATTATTTTGTGTCTCAGTATACCCTTATTTGGTCTCATGGATCTGAATGTCCATTTATCTTCCCAGGCTTAGAAAGTTTCTAGCCATTATTGCTTTAAATAGACTTTCTGCCCTTTTCTCTTTCACTTTGTTTTCTGGTAGTCCCATAATTTGTATAATGATTCTTTGATGGCATCTCATATATCTAGTCTTTATTCACTGTTTTTCATTCATTTTTTCTTTTTCCCTCCTTTGACTAGTTAACTTCAATTCTTGTATTCTAGATCACCAATGTATTTCTTTTTTTTTTTCTGAATGGTCAAGTCTGCTGTTAAAATTATCTACTGAATCCTTCAGTTTGATCATTGTATTCTTCAGCTTTAGGATTCCCGACTCTGTTTTTGATGGTTTCTATTTCTTTATTAAACTTCTCATTTTATTCTTCATTGCTTTCCTAATTTTGTTTTGTTGTCTGTGTGTTCTTATAGTTTACTAAACTTCTTTAAGATGATTATTCTGAATTATCTGCCTAAAATTTCACATATCTCCATGTTTTTAATGCCAATTATCAAAGATTTATTAGTGGGGTTTTTTTTTTTTTTTGGTGGTGTCATGTTTACTTGATTTTTCATAATCCTTGATTCCTTACATTGGTATCTGTGCATTTGAGCAAGCACTCTCCTCTTCCAGACCTTGCAGGCTTGCTTTGGCAGAGATAGTCCTTTACCAGTCATTTGAACTTAGGGTTCTAAAAGTCAGTAGGTAGTAACCTTCAACAAGAGGAACTCACTATCAGGGTCTGTTTTTGAGTGAGGCCTCTGACTGAGCTCTAAAATGGGATGAGGTGCCACTAGCCAAAAACAGTTGTACAGAACTGTTGGCTTAGTTTTCTGCCTAACCAAGGCTGTGGGAAGGGCCCAAGAGTTGTCCAAATTCTCTGGTCAGGCTTCACAGATGATCAAGCCTGGTATTATACTCAGAAGTAGGCATGGCTATTCCTGAATGAAGCAGTAGAACCATCCCAGGTCCAGAAGAGCTCATGTTTGTGAACTCAAATCAGGTACAGCTGCACACTGAAAACACATTCAATTTCCTCTCCTGATGGGGCCACCACTTTTGTTCTGCAATTGGGGGGAGCCATTCAATTTTTCTCTGCCCCAGTGACACTGTGGGACTGTAGGATTGGGCACACAGGTTTCCATGTACTCTGATTAAGTTCCCTGTTCAGGGCAGAACTACAAATTAGTTTCCCTGTTCATGGGCAGAACTACAAATTAGTTTCCCTGCCTGAGTGGAGTCAGGTATAACTCTGCGGGTCATGCTCTCAAGCCCTATGCCACATTGCCTCAAGCCATGATTAATATAAATTAAATCTTCACTTGTACAAATTCATTTTTAAAATGAAATATCATGTCCTGCATTAATCCTTATGAAAGTGAAAATTCACTGAAGGAAGAGAAGAAAGAGAAAAGCCAAATAAAGAACTGAGAATGCACTGGAGATGACAGATAATAACCAGAACAAAGGCAGATGGAGGGAATGATAGAGAAAGACACCAGAAAGGCAGACTCTACTTAGATCACAAGGGCCATGGGAGTATAATATATCAGTAGGCAATTACCTTGGGTAGTGATTATAATATGACATTATCAGAAGAGTCTTTCAGGACAAGGCCATAGGGAATAAGGTAGAAGAGATGTCAGGTGTAGATAAGAGTTAGTTTTGCCAGGATCCAGGAGAAGGGAGATGAAGACCTGAGCAGGATAAAAGCAGTAAGAGTAAAGAATAAGGGTTTAGCATGGGAGATGTTTAGAAATAAATTTGAGGAATTCAGCTGCTAGTTAAATGTGAGAAAATAGAAAGTATCCTAAAATGACAGCAAGGGTTAGAATAAAGTGAGACCATGAACTAGCATGACTCAGAAGAAAGGGATCAAAAGGAAAATAATGAGTTCAGTTTTGAACACTCTTATTTTAAAGTATGAAGACTGGAATTCCCACTGTGGCTCAGCAGTAACAAACCTGATTAGTATCTGTGAGGATACAGGTTTGATCCCTGGCCTTGCCCAGTGGGTTAAGGATCTGGCATCGCCATGAGCTATGGAGGAGGTTGCAGATGTGGCTCAGATCTTACATTGCTATGGCTGTGTTGTAGACCAGCAGCTACAGCTTCAATTCGACCCCTAGCCTGGGAATTTCCATATGTCACTGGTGCAGCCCTAAAAAGACATAAAAAATAAATAAGTAAATAAATAAATAGTATGATACAGGCTAAGTGATTCACTAGTATACCATCTCCTATTCCAGTAAGAGATAAGGAAAAATAAGAAAAATCAAAGCTGCAAGTGTTTAATGCCTACCCTATGGTCTGTCCTCTGTTAGGTACTAACACAAGCTGATGTTTATGATACTTGTTAAAGGTGATGGTGAGAGCTGAGAGGAATGAACATTTATTTGTATCATTATTGGTATCTTCATAAGGAAATCTGGGGAACAAAAGTACCAGAGAACAGAGAAGGGCTCAGTGTTACTTAAGTGTCCAGTCTTCTCTTGGTGTCAAGACGCCCTAACCCTACTCCCTTCTGTTCAGCTTTGTTTTCAGTGCCTAGGATAAAGGTACTGATAACAGATTAGCGAATATGGAACAAATATGGAGTTTCTTAGTTTGGTAGGGTGAGAGGGCTGAAAAAATCAGAATTCAAAATTATCTCAAATGGAGTTCCCGTCATGACTCAGCAGTAACAAACCTGAGTAGTATCCATGAGGACGTGGGTTCAATCCCTGGCCTCACTCAGTGAGTTAAGGATCCAGCATTGCTGTGAGCTGTGGTATAGGTTGCAGATATGGCTCAGATCCCGCATTGCTGTAGTGTAGTCCAGCAGCTGCAGCTCTGATTCGGCCCCTAGGCTGGGAACCTCCATAAGTTGCAGGTGTGGCCCTAAAAAGATAAAATACCAAAAAAAAATTTTTAATTAAAAAAACAAAATTATCTCAAACAATGAAAATTACAAAAGCCCAAGAGATATTGTTAAATGATAAATGTTTGGAAAGTTGGTTTGGGAATATTTCATATGGAAAATAGACCTGAGTTTTTCATTGAACCCTAAACTTAATAAAAGCCAATGTGTTAACCTGGGCCACATTTATGAAAGCTAAATTTCAAAATCTTGGCAGAAAAAAATCCATCATACTTTTTTGCTGGTCAGGACACTTCTGAGTAGTTTACTGAATTTTAGGTATTAGATATTAGATTTTAAAGGGAAACTGGCAAATGAGCAATATAAAGAGAATAGCAAGAAGGATGAAGAGTGTGAAAAACTATATCATATTTAAAAAGAGTTAGAGAACTGAGGATATTTGCCCAGAAAAGGTTCAAAGGGGTAAGGAACTTAATATTGTCTTAAAGGATTTTAAGGATGCTAATGTGGAAAAGTAAATAAACTTTGCTCAAATTGACCCAGAAAACAAAACTAGAAGCAATTAGCAGGAATTACTAAGAGGTACAATTTATTCTGTTGGAGAAAAACTTTCTAGCCGTTGCCACTATGGCACAATGGGATCAGCAGTGTCTCTGGAGTCCTGGGACATATGCTCGATCCCTGGTTCGGCACAGTGGGTTAAGGATCCAGTATTGCCACAGCTGTGGTGTAGGTTGCATTTCCAGCTCAGATCTAACCCCTGGCCCCCCAGCCTGGGAAGTCTATATGCCACAGGCAGCCAAAAAATAAAGACTAAAAAAATTTTTAAGTAAAAAATAAGTAAATAAAAATTGAATTATTAAAAAATTTTCTAAAAAGCAAAGCTGTTTAATAGAATGGGTTATCATGCAAACAACTTGACTGAGATTGTTATGTATTTAGCTCTACTGTGAAAGGAAGTCAGGTACTAGGTGGGAGTTTAGTTTTGATAAACACATCTATAAGATTCAAAGATGCTGTATTTCAAAAAAATTACAGGAATAATAACTTTCTGCATAGGAAAGTTTATATTGAATTTGTACAATGGAGTAAAAGAGAAAACTCAAAGTCTGGGATCTTGGATTTGAATCTTGATTTTGCCAGTTGTAAGTTTTGCCATTTTACAAAACTCAGTTTCCTCATATAAAAATTCTAATGATGCCTAACTTTATTCTTATAAGAGGATTAGATAAGACAATGTACAAATTGAAAAATCTATCACTTTTGAAAAGATATGATAAATTCCTAGTTTTTACCTTAAATAACTATCCAACATCAGTCTCAGATTTCCTAATTGGGAAATTGAAACCATTATATCCTCATTAAACTTACATTCCAGAGAAAAATAGGTTTCTTCTGCTTAGATCAGATCAAACATCTTAAAACATCAAATAACATGATTCCATATATTAATTTCAACCTTGTATAAATGATTTTTCCTATAAATCATTCAGGATTTATTTCTTAATTTTGACTACTGATAAAAATCTTCATTTTATTATAACATTAGTTATTACAAAAAAGAGCAATAGTTGAATATCATTACATGTATGTGAAAAATTTTTCTATAACCATTTATTCACTTTTAGCTTTGATGTTTTATAATGTGCTTATAAAGATCAGGTCTCAGAATTACCTTACTTCTTTAATGTTTTCCAGACTGGAGTAGCTTTTCAAAAAAAGGAGTGAGGACCCTGCTAGTGATTTTCTCATAGCAGAACCCAACCTAGCACAAAATGTTGGGCCAGCGATGGATGCCAAGACCATGATGCTAGATCTTTGCACATACTTTCCCCAGCAAATTCCAACTCTTTTTCTGCTGTTCCCAGTGCCCAATCTGCTTGCCAGTTATTTCTAATATACTGTTGTCTGGCTTATCTGTTAACTGGATAAACACTTTAACATCAGGGCAATGGATGACCTCAAACCCCAAAGTTAAACAAGTATTTAATCTTCTAGGTGAAAAGTACAGAATAAAATGCAATTTGAGCATATACTGTGTGTCAGCATCAACCAAATACCCAATTACCTTAATGCCTACCCTCTTAAGTGGCGGGGGGACCTTTCAGGTTTAGATTTAGTTCCACAATTAGTAGTAAAAGAGGAGTAAAATTATGTTCATAATACAAAATAAAATCAAGGTGCTAGTAATAATCTCTTTCCAGGGAAGCATAGTTAAGTCTTGGGGTTTTGTGTGTATGTGTGTGGGCTTCATCACTCATTTTGAAACAACAACGAAAAAAAAAGGATCAATGCGATACTCTTACATTCTTCCAAATATCTAAAAACTACCTAATTTTTTCCAGTACAGGATTTCAAGGTTTCTATCCTTTTGGGAATTAACTTGGTTTAATGAAATGATAAATTAGGAGTCTGTACACCTGAATTCTATTCCAAACTCTCTTGAGTAACTATGTAAATGTGTGTAAGTAACTTGACATCTCGACAATGAGCTTTCTCATCCACATAATGAGAGGGAAGGTTAGTTCACTTACAAACTCCCCACCAGCTCGCACGGTCCAGGGTTTACTGTCTTGGGGATTTCTTGATACCCAGCTGAAGATAAAAAGGCAAAGAATTACCTCAAGTTAATAATCTATTATCTAAATAAGCCAAATTTGGGAGCAGGGAGAAAAGCAGAATTGTTTTGGGGTTGGCACAGATCAAAATGAAGCTGAACACAGTGAATTTAATCCATGTAGGCAGCAAACCAAATAAACAGTCTCCAATGTTTAGCAGAAACATCTCGTTCAACCTAACTTGGCTTAAGTGAATGAGGTAATATACAGAGAACATTTCTTCCTAAGAGAACTAGATTCATAATTGATACAGTCTGATATGATATTTACATTAAATAGTGTTTTTGAAAAATCCTCCAAAACAGCTCTTTCTCAGGCGTGTTATGAAAGGAAGCATCTACCGAGATTTTCCCAATTTCCATTACTTTTGTAACACCAATTATATCTTATGTCTGAATAGCACTTTCTGTTTTGCAAAGAACTTTGCTACATATTATCTTATTATTCCTAATGACTGTCCTATGATGTAGATCTTATCAACCCTATTTGACAGCTGATTCAGAGAAATTAAGAACTATGGGTTTCAGGCTCTTCAGAAAGTATGTTGTTTCTTTCATTCTCTCCCTTTCTTTCTTCCTAATATCCTCCATATAATATCTCAGTAAATATCTATTGAGTGCCTAGGAATCAGGCATCATATGGGGTGATGGCTTGGTTAAAAAATAAAAGAATATGTGAACCTAGCCTCATGAAGTTATGGTTTAACAATTCCAGTTAGCATCAGAAAACATCTCCCTACCCAATTCTTGATCCAGGGGCATTGATTTTACATCCTTTCTTCCTACCCACCGCCATCATACATAACTGAAGAATTTTATACAAGTGTTTTGCTAATATAAAATTAATTAGCATATTTCATTGAAAACTCCCTGATATTTGGTTTCTTTGCCCTGCTATATCAGCCCAGAAGGCAATAACATCTCATACCCAATGCTCTGAACACCACCCAGCATCCTGATTTTGAACCTCTGTTCAATCTACAGTCATGAATGTTGGTGGATAGAGCAACCAAACTGCTATCTTTTTGCTAGTGCTATTATCTACAATTATCTCATTCTGTTAAATAAATTCGCAAATACTTATCAGGAACATGGGACTAATATAAAAGGAGAAGTGCAGAAATTTATTTAATCAGCTTACTTAAACTGAAGCCCATGATATTTCCTTTGACTCTGAAAATAAGTTCTTGGAGTTCCCATCGTGGTGCAGTGGAAACAAATCCGACTAATAACCATGAGGTTGTGGGTTCGATTCCTGGCCTCACTCAGTGGGTTAAGGATCCAGCATTGCCATGAGCTGTGGTATAGGTCACAGACGCAGCTCAAATCTGGCATTGCTATGGCTGTGGCGTAGGCCAGCAGCTTCAGCCCCGATTTGACCCCTAGCTTGGGAACCTCCATATGCTGTGGACGTGGCCCTAAAAAGACAAAAAAATTAATAATGTTATTCATTATTAATCAAATAATCAGTTAATTTTTAAGCTGTTGACTAATTGACATTATTTTAGTTTGAGAGTAATGGTAGTGTTCAAAAAAAGATTTATTCTAAAAGACACAAAATGTTTTTAAAAGTTGTTAATTAAATAATAACTTCAAAGATTTTATACAAACTCTGGCCTCATCATCTTTCTGTACATCTGAAGCTAGTGTAACAGGTAGAATTATGCTTCTTGTTTACAGTGTGTAATCTTCTTTGGAGAAAACCTAGCCCCTTGAAGAAACAAAACTAGAACAGGGTATTCTCTTAATACAACCAAATAGGCCAAAAATGACCTAATTTCTCCATAAGGGAGTCCAATAGTAATAACTTCCAAAAGATTTGCTTGCAAAAAAAGAAAAGTATTGTTTTACTCTTCTTAATACTATCTTTTCTGAATGTTTAAGATATAAGCTTACTTACAGCCAGCAAATGTAGAATTTGTCTATAATCTAAAATCTAATTTCAGGGACTTGAAAAGTTTTAAATAATATAATATTTTTGATAGATACATTCAACATTATTTTTTCCTCCAACAGTACATATCCACATACTAAAATAGTCACATCAGTGTAACTTACTAGTCTGAGGCCTGAGTTACTCAAGCCAATAATAACAGAAGTTAATTTTATTCCAAATAGAACTATTGTCACCGTAAAGGAAGTTGTGCATGTAAGTGATAAACTGTGGCTCAGTCAATGTGACCTGCTTTTAGAGATTTGATGAGAAAAAGTGCTTATCGATTTCTGTAATTTTAGATCTACTGATTACTCCTGAGACTAGAAGCCATCACACTGTTTAATTTACGAGATCATCTTTTAATAACTTTAGAACATGCAGTGGTATTAAACTTCATTCTTTTTTTTTTTTTTTTGTCTTTTTGCTATTTCTTGGGCCGCTCCCGCGGCATATGGAGGTTCCCAGGCTAGGGGTCGAATCGGAGCTGCAGCCACCGGCCTACTCCAGGGCCACAGCAACGCGGGATCCGAGCCGCGCCTGCAACCTACACCACAGCTCACGGCAACGCTGGATCGTTAACCCACTGAGCAAGGGCAGGGACCGAACCCGCAACCTCATGGTTCCAAGTCGGATTCGTTAACCACTGCGCCATGACGGGAACTCCAAACTTCATTCTGATAATGAAGTTGTATCTGGGAAATATTTGCATCTTCTGTATGCTTTTTACTATTCACCTCAAAAATTTAAGACATCTAAGTATATTCAATCCAAATAAAAGCAGTAAAGGAAAAGGGGGAGTTCCCGTCGTGGCACAATGGTTAACGAATCCGACTGGGAACCATGAGGTTGCGGGTTCAATCCCTGCCCTTGCTCAGTGGGTTAAGGATCTGGCATTGCCATGAGCTGTGGTGTAGGTCGCAGACGTGGCTCAGATCCTGCATTGCTGTGGCTGTGGCTGGCAGCTACGGCTCTGATTAGACCCCTAGCCTGGGAACCTTCATATGCTGCGAAAACGGCCCAAGAAATGGCAAAAAGACAAAAAAAAAGAAAAAAAGGGGGGTGACATCTTTAATGAATAATATACTTGGTCCTTAAAAAAAACAAATACCCCATGTGTTAGCAGTCCAAAGCCAGTTCTGCCAAATATAAAAACATTAGATCAAAGTAAGACCACTTATGTGGTCTGGTTCATGTAAAGCCCTGGAGCAGAAGAGCCAATTCCTGATTACTGATGTATAAGCAGCAAATAGGAAAATGAATATATTTCAGTGTCTGGGCTCTGTCACTATGAAGGTGACAGAATTTCAATTATTAGAAGGCCTGGCTCCCTCATCAATCTGTACCTTAGTCAAAGTCTTGTCCAGCTCTAACTATGACAGTTGGCACAGGTGGCTGTACTTGGCATGGTTTTTTTTTTTTTTTGGCAACTTCTAAATATAATTCCAAAATAAATAAACATTGAGAACGTGTTCACTTTTACAACCATTTAGAGATAGTATTTCAGTTAATCAATAACAACACTTTGGCACTCTCCAGAGACTTCCTGTATTTTGGTTTATGTAATCATCATTCCATCTACCAGAAGTGTACTAGAAGTTAGAAAGTTTCCTAAACTATGCATTGAAACTTAAAAGCAGAAATGTTCTCAAGATAATAATACGGAAGACATTCACTCTCTGAATTACAATAGATGTGCAGGTAGCTATTGGGGGTGGTTAAGTTTCAGGGAAAAAACTAGAACATTCTAGAAATCTTTATTTTCTCCTGTCTTCCATGTCTTAAGAGAGCCTGGCAAGATGGGGCTCCAGGTTTATGTACTCTGACAGTTTGTATAGTATATGCATTATCACAATTCTCAAATGAAAGTGTATCTGAGATTTCAAAGCAAAAATCGTTTGAAAAGAGAACCGTGTCTCTTTGAAAAGAGAACACTGTCTGTCAATGAAATGAAAAGAGAACTCTGTCAATGTCCAAAAACTCCCCTAGACATGTGTTAGACCAGAATTAGTAAATGTTAAGCTTCTCAAGAGCAGGGGCTATACCTCGTCGATGTTTATACCCCAGGGCCTATTACAAAGCCTGCCCCCTTATGAATACTCAGGAAATATTTATGACTGAGCAGATAGATAAATATTACTGCACTTTAATTCAGATTTGGGATGTCAGATAGCCTATCACCAACCTGGTGAGATAAAGCCATGCTCAGAACTCATGTGAAATCCATGCATGTGGAGGCATATCTCCTAATCAGAGAATGTATGATAGTGAAAAGATAATTGGTCTTATTGCCTCTCGAGTCAAAAAACTGAGTGTTTTGCACTGCTTTTGCCACTTTCTATCATTGTGCCCTTGTACAAATCATGTCTGCTCTCTGAGCCCTATATTTCATTACCTGTAAAATGGGAAGGGCAGCAGTGCCCTGGGTACATCATGGCTTATTCTGGACATCAAGTGAGATGCTCCAAGTGTGGAAGGTGACAGTGTTGTCATGACCTGTATAACAGAGTGATGTGTGTGCTCACCCTTTCTTCAGAAAAACAGCTGTGGGTCCTGCAAGATTCTGAAATCATCAATTCAAATATTTCTACCATAATATGCTAAATGAATGCTAGACAAAAATAGTACTTTTATAAATTTTTATCATAAAATTTAGAACAAAAAGTGGTACACTGGAATTACGAAGATCAGTTACCAGGAAATATTATTCTAAGTATATTTGTGAGGAGAGAAAAATTTAATATGATTCTAACTATTTAAGTAGAAACCTGGCAAAACTCTCTGCGACGTTAATATGATGCCGCTAAATAAAAGAACATTTGATTGCTCTAGTATTTTAGCCAAAGCACATTTTACACACACAATCCCTGCTAGGACTGATAAACTTAGATCCTCATTGGAAATGCAGCTGGCAGGTGGCCTTCCATTGTTGGTGCACCTGGTTCAAGGTCATGCCTCTTTACCAGGAGAGCCCAGATCCAATGACTGACACGGAGTCCTATGTCCCACTTTAGTCAATGCTAAAGGATCACCCCAGCTTCAGAGCTCCTCATCTTGTTAGCTGAGGCCTCCATGGAGGCTGATTCACAGGTCAGGTCCTCTCTCAGCCCAATCCTGCTTCCTTCCCTCTTGAAGTATGGATCCAAGAGCACTCCCTAACAAAATTCCTGCATGCTAATCCCAGAATATGCCTCTCCTGGAGCCCAACCTGCAACAACTCTCAAAATAAATGTAGTTAACTTTTGCAAATCAAAACTGCTGCATATTCCCTAGATTGCACAACAGTAGCATAAACACCATCTTATCTTGTTTTTGTATGGCATTTCAACATCCTCAAAGCATTTTCATGTTCCTGATCTAGTGTGGTCTCTCAAACAACCCTTGGTAGAAGGCAGGGCCTATAGTCTCACTCCCATATTGAACGTAAGATATTGAAGATCAGAAAAGTTGAAAAAACCTTAATGGATAACTTCAATACATAAGTAGGGAGGTGGGTAGGTAGGGAGTCAATCATTCAGTTAATGGCAAACTTGGAATCTAATCTTCATATTATGATTTTTCGTCCAGACCTTACTTAACCATCCACTGTTTTTCCACATGCAAACTTCTATGTTTGTGGTTCTTATCCTATGTAAGTAGTATTGAATGATTCCCCCATGGACAATTTTAGGACAATTTAAAAATATCTCAAAACCCTTATAATATTTGCCAACTTCCTGAAATATCAAGATCTTGAGTTGGGAATAAGTGTTCTATGGTTAAAATGATTACTTTCTACGTTTTTGTTGTTGTTGTTGGAAAATCTTGGAAGTGTTTTATTTCCTGACTAATCCTTACCCATAATAAGGTTCTTGGCACATATAGGATGTGTTTCTAAAATAAAAAATGGAGACTAGTATTTATTTTTCATGTTGTGGAAGGTTAAATCAAGTTCTAATCTTGTCTGTATGATCATTTGACTTCCAGGTCATCTCATACTTGCTCTCTTAATCATATAAACTCTGTCCTAATCTGTATCTCACACAAACACACACACACACACACACACACACACACACAGAGTTTTCTTTAGAGAAAATAACCAGTCTTTTTATTTCTTGAAATTCCATAAAGGATCTAAATAACCTGGAGGCTTTGTTTTGGGGTTTTGTTTTTGTTTTTTATGGTCTTTTTAGAGTATCCATTAGGAGGAGGCAGCCTAACCAAATAACAGCTGTTAAAAAGTAGAAATTAATCTCAACAGTACAACAAAATGACCTGGCCTTAAAGTCTTAGTTCAGTGATTAGAATCAAAAGGGAACTATCTTCTCCAGCATATATCCTGTGGCAAGAAAATACTTAAAGATAGAATTATCTTGTTTTTGTGAGATTCAGTGGAGAATCTTTTTTCCAGAAGTATTTTTTTCAGATACAAAACTTTGAATTGTTTTTGAATTTCCAAAAGTCTCAATCTTTCTGAGTCATTCAATCCACAATGCAATATTGTGTACCCCTTTGAAGAGAACAAAAAGTGGGACAGCAAAGCACTGTGGTGGTGTGGATAAGTAAAGCCAGTCATTGTCCTGTAATTAATTTAGGGAACATATGTTGGACACATCCAGGGAGTATGAGGACACTCGCTGGCTGGTGATACTAGAGAATGTGAGGTGTTTACAGACACTGAAGTGATGTGATCAGATTGGGATGTTCCACACCTTTTTCCAATAATGACACAATTAAAAGCCATTATAAAATTAACACTCTGGTTTCCCAGGCAATATCTAAATATCTTAGACTGAAAGTGTCCATTTTCAGACTCTTTATGAGACCTAGGCAGGTAGCCTCAGTCTACATAAGACGTAACTTAAAAACAAAGTTCCTTCATTGTTTTAGGGTCTGAAAGTTTACGTCCAAAGAAAATAGCAAATTTAAGTGATGTCACTCGTCTCACATTTCATCTGGTGCTTTATAATCATTTGTTGGAAAATCTTGGTAGAGTTAGTTTTCGTAGTCATCTAAAGTTAAGGAAGCTTTTTGTATTAATGTCAATGTTCTTAAAATGACATTGCCTAAAATCTAGGATATTCAGTAAGGTAAAATAATTTTCCCTGTATCAAAAAAATTCAAAAAGCCTTAGGACTCAAATGCAGACTTACAAAAGCTTAGGCCTTTGTTCAGCGCAGAAGACCCTTGCTATTCAAAACATAGTCCATGGACCAGAAGCTTGACTTGGGGGCTTATTAGAAATGCAGAACCTCAGGCTCCAGCCCAGACTTACTGAATCAGAATCTGCATTTTTACCAAGCTCCCCAGGTGATTTGCATGTACATTCAACTCATGACACCTTTCAGAACACCATTTGTATGACCATACCCAAAACATACTGCTTAATAAGCGTCCTCTTGGTTGTTGTGTCATAGATTGGTCTCCTGCAGATGTCTGCTAAAATCACATTATCAATATGACATGGGTGTATCTCAATCATACTTGGTCCACAAGCCTGAAACTTCAATTTATAATCATTGCTTGTGAACTGCTTTAGTTCTACCACCTACATCTGCCTACCAGATTTCCTTCCCCCGAGCCCTTCCCAAAAAAGAGCCATAAGCACAAACAGAATCTGATATTCAAGGACTCAAACTCACTTCCAGTGTGCTTTATCCTGTTCATTTCCCATTATTTCCTCCTGAGAGTTTTATAATCTAACTATGACAGCTTTCTACCATTTCCATCTTGCATTATTATGCCACTGGGCCTTTGCTCATACTATATCCTTCACCTGGGATGGTGGTTATTGTTTGACAAAATTCAGTTCATCTTTTAAAGGCTAGATAATGTGTCACCTATAAAACGAACCTGATTAGACCAAGTAAAATTAATCCCTTCTCTATACCTCACAGCACTTTGGTTACATTTGCCATTTAACCTGTGTTGAATTGTACAGTTAGTTACTTAGGCCATTCTCTTCCATGAAATCACATCTTTCCTAAAGACACAAAGTGTGCCTTACTTATATTTGTAAACACAAGATCTACCTTAATCATAGGCAGTACTCAGCAGTTATTTGTTAAATTGACATCTTATGACTCTAAACTCAAAGGAAGAGTCTATACTCTCTTGTTATCTCAGTACTTGGTTGTAATAAATTTTTCACAAAACCAATGGATAGCTTGTTATCTAGCACTTTTTAGGATTTTGAAATTTTGGATGAGTAGATTGACATGAGGACATATAATGGAGACCACCGAATTTTATGTTAAAGGAGTAGATTGCATAGAGAAGGACAAAACTCCTGTGAGGCCTCTAACTTGACCTTCTTTATTGAGAAGCACAGAAGTAGGGCCATAATCCCCAATGAATGTATAAGAGGGCACATAATCATGTATAATTGATCAAAGCCATAAGCCACAGTTTCTCTCTGGAAGGAAGCGTGGGGTTTGGGGAAGTGTATGGGATTTAGAGTCAGAAGGTGTACATCCACAGTCCCAATGACTTTGTTTTTTTGTTGTTTTTTAATCTTAGGCAGGAAATGGTCTGCCATTGTGCCTCCCACCTACATAAACTAACAATGATGATAATAATACCAGTATCACCTATTTCATAGGGATTTTATAAAAATCAAAAGAGGTTATATGCAAAATCACTTTGGAAAACATAACCAACGATTGTTTACTGAATGATTGCAAAAACACAGCTATGTCCTAGGTGAAACCATGCCTACAAGTAACATTTTTCTCACCACTAAAATAGTTGCTCCCAAATTGTTAACACAAATGTGGAAAGGAAATTATTTTGCTAGCCTCTCTAGGGAGATTATTAAAAGTATATTTATTCTAGACCTGAAAAACATTTTATGTGGTCAGATATTTTAAACGCATGCCTAAGAATTCACTGGCTTTCAAGGCAGGCAGTTAAAGGCCTGCAAAGTGCACCAACATCTATTGAGCACTTATTGTGTGCCAAGAACCAGGCCTACAACAGTGAACAAAATAATTCGCTCTGTCTTCAGGAAGCTTTACACAATAATCGAGACACAAACAAGCATAACAGAATTTTTAAATCCCTATTTTTCCTGTGTTAATTTTACTGGAAAAGAATGTGTGATTAAATATTGATACCCCATAAATTTGTAAATTAGCAATTAAGATACACCAAAAAATTAGGGAGATGTCAGCCAGGATGATAAAAGTTGTCCAAAGGAAAATTTAGAGAGAACCAAGGTCAGCCAAAGGTGGCCATTACTGATTTTGAGTGTTCCATTCTGAGAAAACCCTGTACTGCAAATACCATTTGCTGTTTTATTTTTTGCCTGTTTTATGAATGGTTTCCACTCAACATGTTTATTTGGAAATTCTCAACAAAAAAAGAAAAAAACAGGAATAAGAATCTGCTGCATATTTTCCTTGGTTTAAGTCCTGGGTCTCCCTCGAACTAGATATGTGACTTTGGGCAAATCACGTAACTTCTCTGACCCACAGTTTGCACTCTAAAAAAACAGGAATTGAGCCTAAATAGATTAGTATGTCCCTCGTGGTTCTAACATTCAGTCATTTCTCCCTATTTATGTAAGGGCTGCACCCGTGGCATATGGAGGTTACCAGGCTAGGAGTTGAATTGGAGCCACAGCAACGCCAGATCTGAGCTATGTCTGTGCCTACACCACAGCTCACGGCAACGCTGGATCCTTAACCTACTGAGCGAGGCCAGGGATCAAACCTGCATCCTCATGGTTGCTAGTCAAGTTTGTTAACCACTGAGCCACTGCCAGAATTCCATTTCTCTCTCATTTAAATAGAGGGAGTTGTTACAAAAGACTTAGAAGAAACAAATTTTAAATTCTATAATAAAAGATGTAGGAGGCCCAGAACCCATCAAAGTAAACACTTTTTAATGCCATTATTGTGAAGATAGTGAAAAATAGTATTTCTCATAAAGTCTGTCCATCATTTTCTATTTGTGTTATCATTACAAAAATATTATATTTATGGATCACTGGCACATCACCTCCAACACCATATTGTACATAATTTCCCAGATAATATGGAAATGTTTTTCATTTCTTTTCTGAAACTCTGAGGACAAATTTAATATGTTTTAAGGTAGATATATTAAAAATAAGTTAAAGTAGACAGCTGTAAGCAGAGCCTGAGGAGGAACTTTGAGACTTCCCACTTATTTCCAGTCACTGCATTTTTCACATGACATGGGAGGCCTGGTACCCACGACTGTTTACATCCCACTTTTTCTAGAATTCTTCTGCAGTTGACTGTCTTCTTTCTAAGAGACACAGTGCTTGCCTCTCTTAAGATGCACAGATGATACCTTGTCCCTGGATGAGTTCTTGTACCTGCACATACTGAGAGTTTAGAGACAAACAAAAAACCCTCTCAGATCCTCTCACCTGGAACCTGGACCTTCCCTCTCCACACTATTAGCACCGATTCTTACTTTCTGCCATGATCTGCTTGACCATGTGCTGTGGGAGAAACCCACGAACCAATAGTTCCTATCTATTCACAGGTCAGTGTAACACTGTCTGTTTGCCATCTTGGCTTCCCTTTGCTTAAGACAGTGAAGTGAGAGGTTCTCATAGCTCAGCAGGTGAAGGACCCGACATTGTCTCCACGGGGATGTGGATTCAACCCTTGCTTCGCTCAGTGGATTAAGGATGTGGTGTGGCCATAAGCTTTGGTGAAGATGGAAGATGCAGCTCGATGGGGCATTGCCATGGCAGTGGTGTGTAGGCCTCAGCTGCAGCTCTGATTCAACCCCTAACCTGGGAACTTCCATATGCCACATGTGCAGCCATAAAAAATAAATAAGTAAATAACAAAAATAAAAAAAGAAAGTGAAGTCACTTAGGACCTCTATGGAAATTGGGCTGTGCAGTGGAAAGTTTACCTTAAGTAATGGGTGGTTCATTGTAAAGAAGCAGCATGTCTATAGCTAGAACATCTTTGGAGACCGAAACTGATTTGTGACAGGACACAAATGGCAATCAGAAGCACTAACCAAGGGGCTATAATCAGGCTTCTGAACAGAAATACTCAACTTCAAAAATTGCTTGGTAAGGAATTGAAATGTCATATGGTCACATTTTACCTGGGTTCCTCTGGCACATAATAATGTTCTGACATCCCCAAAGATTAACCACTTCCCACTGTTAAAAAGAAAACATAACAAAATCCCAGAGAATTAGTAAAACACATTTAAAAGTGTTTTTGATCACTGAGGCAAGACTCTAAATATCACTAAGGTGCAGTTTCCTATCTGTCCAAAAGGACTGGCAATATCTGCCCCAAAAACTTCAAAGGGGAAGTTCTGAGAAATAAATGAGATTATGAATAGGAGTTCCTGTCATGGCTCAGTGGTTAATGAACCTTACTAGTATCCATGAGGACACGGATTCGATCTCTGGCTTTGTTCATTGGGTTAAGGATCCGGTGCTGCCATGAGCTGTGGTATAGGTTGTAGACACGGCTCGGATCTGGCATTGCTGTGGTATAGGCTGGCGGCTGCAGCTCTAATTCGACCCCTAGCCTGGGAGCTTCCATATGTCTCAGGTGTGGTCCCAAAAAGACAAAAGACAAAAAATAATAAAGTATTTGTGAATAATAAATCATGATAAACACAGTCTTGTCACATCCATCACCTCACTTAAATTATGCTTTAAAGACTAAGGTAGTCCAAAGGGGAAGCCATGATTTGCACTTTAAAAAAAATTCTCCCAGGACTTCTTCCTGTGGCACGATGGGATTGACAGTGTCTCTGCACTTGCCAGCATGTTCTCCCTGGCCAGGCACAGTGAGTTAAAGGATCTGGGGTTGAGGCAGCTGCGGCAGAGGTTGCAACAGCCATGAGATCTGATCCCTGGAGAAGCAGCCAAAAAGGAAAAAAAAAAAAAATCCCACAAAAACCCATTGTTAAATGGATTGCTCCTAAAGGAATTGAAGAAAGTGGGGTGGGGTTGGGGGGAGTTTTGGTTGAGTTTTATGCGATGTCTCCAAGAAGAATGAAAACTAAAAGGGTATGCATCCTGCTGTGACAGCCTTGGGTCTAGGTTGGAGGGCAGAGAAAGGGTAACTTCTTCTCCAGACACTAGCATTTGCTCATCATTGTATCATGGTCCAGCTGCAGGTGCATAGTGACCAGCACTCTTCGAGAGCTCTTAATTCTGCTTCAGATTCTTCCAAGAGCTGCTAAATCAGCCCAGACATCAAGGGTGCAGCCAGGACTTCAAGCCACTGGCTCAAAGTGGCCACTGTGCACGCTTCTCTTGCATGTGTACTAAGGAGGAGCTGGGGGAGGAGCAAGAGGCAAGGGGGCTGAAAGATGTTTCCTTTCAAATGAGGCTGTGTCCCAGCCATTGCATGTATAGGCAATTCAGTAGCTACTTAGAAACCACTCTCTGCCCAAAGTAACAGTTTATAATCATGAAAATGTGACTAAAACGTGAGACATTAATAGCACAGGAGAAAAGCCTGTTTCCGCAGGCTTTGCTAACTCCCAATTGGGCTTAACTTGGCCTTTCCACATTCCAACTGTTGTCCATTCTCTTCAGCCTTTTGGCCCCGAGAATAGTTGGTGAAGAAAGAATTGAGTGCCTTCATAGCAGTCCTTCTGGTCTCTAGAATAATCAACCACCTGCCATAATTCAGTGTTAATAACTAAATGAGATGGGCCGCATAGCGATTCAACTGGCAGCCATCAGCAATGTGGCTTTGTGCATCCCAGGATCAACCAGCATATAGACGAGAGGAAGAAAGAGCAATTTTAAGGGAATTAAACTTGATCAGCCCTGGTCATTATTTAAACAAGGTCCTGCTGTTAACTTGTCAAACAAAGAAAGTGTTGGAAGCTTCCATTTGTTAATGCCATTCAAACATCTGCTATAAACATTCTACCAGATGGGCTACGAGCCAGAGAACCAAGTCGTGAAAGGCCCCAGTAAACTGCCTAGAGGAAATGTCCTGCCACAAACATCTGTAGTTTTTCCTCAGCTGAAAGGTCAGTATTTCTGGGGTTGCTGGGTCCTGCTATATCAGAGGTCCACAACCTTAGCTATACCCTGGAATCACCTGATAACTTTAAAAAATACTAAAGTATGTCTCAGCCCAGCCCCCCAAAACTTGCATTTAATTGTGGGGTGTGCACTGGCCATCACCATTTACAACCACCCCCTCTACCTCCAGGTGGTTCTAATCTTCAGTTTGGCTTGAGAATGCCTGTTCTAAACCAATACGACTTGGTAGCTGGAAGACGTGAGTACAGAGTCTCCCATTATAATTTAATTAGAAGAGCAAATTTGGGCTCATTTGTTCTGATGAGTTCAGGCGCTTCTCTGGGCAATGGAAAATTTCTCACCAATCCACTGCCCTTTTGCCTCCAGCCTACCGTTACTTTTCCAACATCTCATTCCCTTTCATTATGCCCGTGACTTTCTGTAAGCACAAAGGTTCTTTTTAATGTCTTTGGGGGTGGAGTGGAGGGGGAATGTCATCCTATTTTATCTGATTTCCTTTACATTTTTAGTTTGGCTTCCTTGATATTTATTCCTTGCATTCATTCTTTGAAAGATATTTCTCAGATGGTCCGTATTCTCCTGCTAGATTCACATAATTTGCAAACACAGGACACTGTATCGCTTTGGGAAGAAGAAGGGGGAGGGTGCAGAGCACTGTTATCTTCTCCATGGCCCAGCTCCTCCTAAGTCACTGGACATCAAATGTGAAAAGCATTCACCCGATCCACCTGCTCTGCTGACATCCTGTACCAAGAATTAGGCCTCTGTCCTTCCTGTTTTCTTCTACACCAAGTATGCCCAGTGTGTACCGCATGAGGTGTTATGTAGACCCTGATATATTACTTGGCAATAAAGGAGGAAACACATATAATTTGTTAGATGTTAGATAATAATCTGGCCCAGGAGGACATACAAAGTCAATTAGGAAATTAACCTGATTCTAGTGCCTGTTATAAATACACTCAATGCCCTGATTGAGTATACACTAGGTATCCACTTTAGCGAGTACAGAGGTGAGCTCCCTCTCATGGTGTTTTATTGGCCGTTTTAATAAGGACCTGGGGTGCAAGCATTGATTTCAGACCAATAATTGCATGCACGACCCAGCAAGCTCAGGATCAGAACCCTGGCAAGGAAATAACAGAGAGAGAGATTAGGCATTAGCCACAGGAAGGGGCCCTTTTTCTGTTGTTTTTACATTCACTTGCACTTGAACAAAAGTTGTTTATTATTGTAATAAAACCAGACTCACAAATGTTGCCATAGCACGGACTCTGTCAGTATTTCCATTGTAACCTTTGCTTTTAGGGGGTTTTAACTCAGCCATAAAACTTCCTCTGGTTTAAAATCTGGCACCAAAAATAACTTGGAATCTCTCAGCCTTAGCCATGAAGGAAATAGTTGTGTGTGAGTGTGTGTTTATGTACCTTTAAAAAGAAATTCATTTGACATTTCTTAAAGAGACACTGTAAAACATGTGCCCTCTGATTTGTGTTAAGTTTTTAGCTCCAAATTTCATCTGCACCCCCACTAAAGGTGACCTCGTTTAAAACATTCTACCTGTATAGAGGTATCTTTCCCTTTAGCTATTTATCTCTTTCCCAGCCTCTTAATAAATGCACTTATTAAACAGAGATTGCTAATTTCTGTGTAGTTAAATCCAGCTTTAGTAGTTTACTGTCACAACCCACCTTGTGTGCAACACAAACTAACTCTGTTTATCCAATAATATCCATAGCGTAAACCCTAAAATGGCACTGCCTTTTGAAATCTACCATCTGTTCAGCTTTTCTCTTAAACATCTGTAAACCGTGAATTAAGTCAATGAAGGGTAAGTCTTTAAGGGATTCAGGGGATGCGACAGGATGGGAATTGAAAATAATTTTAAACTTTTAGCCTTATCTCTCTCTGCTAACTTTACATGAAGACTTTAGCAAGTTTCATAACATCTCTGGAAATGACATTTTTCTTTTATCAAAAGGATGCATTTGGACTGCATAGTCTCTTATTTGCCTGTACCTCTGTAAGATTTAAGAGTGTAATGAAATTTGCCATTTTGAACCATCCAATACTAACATGCAAATACCCGTTTTATGGGGAATTCCAAGATAGGTGGCAGGCACATTTTGAAGGAAGGGAAGTTCCAGCAATTAGAGGAAGGATTCAATCCCAGCATATGGAATCAGTGTCTCAAGCCTTTGACTTTGAACCTATTTAGAGACTGAGGCAAAATTTCAAAGTCAAAGATTATTTGCTGCATTTATGGAAGCCAAGAATGCAACATTGCTATGGAGAGGGTCTAGCAGAGCTGATACCGGTACAGTCCTAAGCAGACTGTTCCTGAGATGATCTTGTCCATGCCTTCTTTTTATCCTACTCACTTTCTTGAACATGATTCCTCAGCATCCCCATTAATGCTGTGAAATCATATCCTTTTAATAAAATCCTTTTTTCATTTGACATTACCAGAGTTGTGTTGCCATTGTTTGTAATGAAGCACCCCAACCAGAATAAATAAAACTTTACCAAAACAAATTATTTTCTTTAGAAGGATGTAGGAGCTTACATTTTAGAGTGTGGCCTTTGGACAAAAAATATTGGCATCACCTGGAAACTGATCAGAAATGCAGAATCTCTAGGCAGGTCTAGAACCTGCCCTAGACCTACTGAATCAGAATCTGCGTTTTAACAAAATCCCCAGATGGTTCATATATACATTTAGTTTGAGAAGAATTAACCAAGTATGTTCCTCTCTTTAAAGCATAAAACTATGTTCAGTGCACACACCCTGAATTCTAGGTTACCATTCTATCTTATTGAACACAGAGGGTTCCTCTGCATCCAGGAGCTCCAGAGATGCCACTGCTCCTGTCACGCCACACCCTTAGCTACTTAATAGCCATTTCTATCTCTCAATTACAGTTGCGAAATGCCTCTTAAAATTTACCCTGTGGGGCTATGGATGAGAGGAAAGATG
Organism: Phacochoerus africanus; assembly: GCF_016906955.1. NCBI lineage: Eukaryota > Metazoa > Chordata > Mammalia > Artiodactyla > Suidae > Phacochoerus > Phacochoerus africanus. The sequence goes on from NC_062549.1 coordinate 61,669,805, forward strand.
ACTAAGCTGGTCTCATCACTGAAAGTGATTAAATGCCCTGTCTTTGCTATTTAAATATTCCAAATCTTGCCACTTCTGTATGTGCTCAAGCAGTTAATGAAAACAGGTATGTGAAAATCAGCTGCTGTAATTGCAGATTTGCCTGTCCGTTTTAGTTCTGTCAGCTTTGGCTATGTATGTGTTGAAGCTATGTTTTTTGGTGTATGCGGATTTAGAGTTTCTATATCTTCCTAGCGGAGCAACCATTCTATCATCATGAAATGCTTTCTGTCTCTGGTACTATTTTTGGCTGAAAATCTACTTTGGTATTAATTTAGCTCTGCCAACTTTTCTGTAGTCAATCTTTACATAGGAAGTGTTATTTCTATTCTTTTACATTTTAAACCATCTTTTAGTCTATCCTTTTACTTTTAAACATTTCTGTGTTCTTATATTTAATGGTATAAAACTACTTATGCATAGTTTTCAAATCCAATTTTAAATCTTTAATTTGTTTATTTAGTACAATTACCGGTGTGTTTTGTTTTATATATACCATCCTACTCTGTTTCTGTTTGTCCTTCTTCCAGGTTCCTTTATCTTCTTTATATTTTATTATTTTATATGTCATAGTTCATTATTTTTAATATACTATTTCTTATAAGCTTAGTAGTTATTTTATTTATGTGTGTGTGGTATATGTGAATTTATTCTGAAATTCCACTGTCAAATAATAACCACTAGCAATGTGTGCCTCCTTAATTGAAATTTTAAAATGTTCTTTTGGCAGCACTATAGAGATTACAACATTAATTCTTGACTAAATTAGTCATTTATTTCATGTATTCTTCTAAATTATTGGCTATTACATTTGTTAATTTTAATTCCATATGTATTTTAAGTTCCACAAGATATTATAAGAGTTTTATACAACCAAAATTTATTCAGATTTATCAGTATATCTACCTTTTCCATTACTCTTTCTTTTCACTACCTTTGAGTTTTCATCTATTTTCCTTCTGTCTGAAGAATATGCTGTGTTTCCTTTAGAGTGGGTGTGCTGCTAAGAAATTCTCTTAGCTTTGTTTGTCTGGAAGGACTTTGAAGGATTTTTTTGCTGGGTATAGAATTCTAGTTTGGCAGTATATATTCTTTCAATACTTTGTAGGTACTACCTTCTGCCTTCCATTTTTTTTCTGTTTAAGTCACTTCTCAGTTCTTACTGTTGCTCCTTTGATATACTCTGCCTTTTCCTATGTCTGCTTTTAAGGTTCCTGTCTTTCATATTTTTAAACAGTTTAGTCTACTGTGTCTACGTGTAGTTAGTTTGCTTAGATAACTAGAAACAGCTTCCTAACCTTGTCTCATTAATTTTGTAAAATCCTCATTCACTACCACCTCGTATATTGCATCTCCCTTATTTTTTTCTCTCATTTTAAATTCTACAACTCCCATAACTCTTAATTCATGTATATAAGAATTTTTTCAATATCCCTTTAATATCTAATGTTCTTTTTTATATTTTCTATCCCTTTTCCTATCTCCTCTGTGTCCAAATGTTTTTCTTCTTATTGATCTTCTGACACTCTATTTCCTTCTTCAACTATCTCTAATATATTGTTATACCTATCCTATGAGTATTAATAATTGAATATCAATTATTGAATATTTTTCATTCTTCAGTTTCATTAGTTTTTTTTAAAAATGCTTTTTTTTTTTCCCACTGTACAGCAAGGGGGTCAGGTTATCCTTACATGTATATATTACAATTACATTTTTCCCCCAGCCTTTCTTCTGTTGCAACGTGAGTATCTAGACAAAGTTCTCAATGCTATTCAGCAGGAAGGATCTCCTTGTAAATCTATTCTAAGTTGTGTCTGATAAGCCCAAGCTCCCGATCCCTCCCACTCCCTCCCCCTCCCATCAGGCAGCCACAAGTCTCTTCTCCAACTCCATGAGTTTCTTTTCTAAGGAGATGTTCATTTGTGCTGGATATTAGATTCCAGTTATAAGTGATATCATATGGTATTTGTCTTTGTCTTTCTGGCTCATTTCACTCAGTATGAGATTCTCTAGCTCCATCCATGTTGCTGCAAATGGCATTATGTCATTCTTTTTTATGGCTGAGTAGTATTCCATTGTGTATATATACCACCTCTTCCTAATCCAATCCTCTGTCGATGGACATTTGGGTTGTTTCCATGTCTTGGCTATTGTGAATAGTGCTGCAATGAACATGCAGGTGCACGTGTCTCTTTTAAGTAGAGTTTTGTCCGGATAGATGCCCAAGAGTGGGATTGTGGGGTCATATGGAAGTTCTATGGATAGATTTCTATGGTATCTCCACACTGTTCTCCATAGTGGCTGTACCAGTTTACATTCCCACCAACAGTGCAGGAGGGTTCCCTTTTCTCCACAGCCCCTCCAGCACTTGTTCTTTGTGGACTTCTTAATGATGGCCATTCTGACTGGTGTGAGGTGGTATCTCATGGTAGTTTTGATTTGCGTTTCTCTTATGATCAGCGATGTTGAGCATTTTTTCATGTGTTTGCTGACCATCTGTATATCTTCCTTGGAGAACTGTGTATTCAGGTCTTTTGCCCATTTTTCCATTGATTGATTGGCTTTTTTGCTATTGGGTTGTATAAGTTGCTTATATATTCTAGAGATTAAGCCCTTGTCGGTTGCATCATTTGAAACTATTTTCTCCCATTCTGTAAGTTGTCTTTTTGTTTTCTTTTTGGTTTCCTTTGCTGTGCAAAAGCTTTTCAGTTTGATGAGGTCCCATGGGTTTATTTTTGCAATTATTTCTATTGCTTTGGGAGACTGACCTGAGAAAATATTCATGAGGTTGATGTCAGAGAGTGTTTTGCCTATGTTTTCTTCTAGGAGTTTGATGGTGTCCTGTCATATATTTAAGTCTTTCAGCCATTTTGAGTTTATTTTTGTGCATGGTGTGAGGGTGTGTTCTAGTTTCATTGCTTTGCATGCGGCTGTCCTGGTTTCCCAGCAATGCTTGCTGAATAGACTTTCTTTTTCCCATTTGATGTTCTTGCCTCCCTTGTCAAAGATTAATTGACCATAGGTGTTGGGGTTTATTTCCGGGTTCTCTATTCTGTTCCATTGGTCTGTCTGTCTGTTTTGATACCAGTACCACACTGTGTTGATGACTGTGGCTTTGTAGTATTTCTTGAAGTCTGGGAGAGTGATGCCTCCTGCTTGGTTTTTGTTTCTCAGGATTGCTTTGGCGATTCTGGGTCTTTTGTGGTTCCATATGAATGTTTGGATTGTTTGTTCTACTTCTGTGAAAAATGTCATGGGTAATTTGATAGGGATTGCATTGAATCTGTAGATTGCTTTGGGCAGTATGGCCATTTTTACAATATTGATTTTCCCAATCCAGAAACATGGAATATCTTTCCATTTCTTTACATCTTCTTTGATTTCTTTGATGAAAGTTTTATAGTTCTCGGCATATAGGTCCTTTACCTCCTTGGTCAGGTGTATTCCCAGGTATTTGATTTGGTGAGGTGCAATTTTAAAAGGTATTATATTTTTGTATTCCTTTTCTAATGTTTCATTGCTGGTATACAGAAATGCAACTGACTTCTGAATGTTCATCTTATATCCTGCTACTTTGCTGAATTTATGAATCAGTTCAAGGAGTTTTGGGGTTGAGTCCTTAGGGTTTTCTATGTATAGTATCATGTCATGTGCATACAGTGACAGTTTGATCTCTTCTCTTCCTATATGGATGCCTTTTATTTCTTTTGTTTGTCTAATTGCTGTGGCTAGGACTTCCAAAACGATGTTGAAGAGCAGTGGTGAGAGTGGGCATCCCTGTCTTGTTCCAGATTGGAGTGAGAAGGCTTTCAGTTTTTCCCCATTGAGGATTATATTTGCTGTGGGTTTCTCATAAATGGCTTTGATTATATTCAGGAATGTTCCCTCTATACCCACTTTGGCGAGGGTCTTGATCATGAATGGATGTTGGACTTTGTCAAATGCTTTTTCTGCGTCTATTGAGATGACCATATGATTTTTGACTTTTTTTTTGTTAATGTGGTGTATGATGCTGATTGATTTGCGTATGTTGAACCATCCTTGTGAACCTGGGATGAAACCAACCTGGTCATGGTGTATAATTTTTTTGATATGTTGTTGGATTCGGCTGGCTAAGATTTTGTTGAGAATATTTGCATCTATATTCATCAGTGATATTGGCCAATAGTTTTCTTTTTTGGTGGTATCTCTGGTTTTGGAATGAGGGTGATGGTGGCATCATAGAATGTCTTTGGGAGTATTCCTTCTTCTTCAACCTTTTGAAAGAGTTTAAGGAGGATGGGCACCAATTCCTCTTTATATGTTTGATAAAATTCACCTGTGAAGCCATCTGGTCCTGGACTTTTCTTTGTAGGGAGTGATTTTATGACCGCTTCAATTTCATTTCTAGTGATTGGTCTGTTCAGTTGGTCTGTTTCTACTTGATTCAGTTTTGGCAGGCTGTAAGATTCTAGAAAATTGTCCATTTCTTCCAGATTGTCAAACTTGTTGCCGTATAGTTGTTCATAGTATTCTCTTATGGTTTTTTGTATTTCTGCTGTATCCGTTGTGATTTCTCCTTTTTCAGTTATAATTTTGGTGATTTGGGTTCTTTCTCTCCTCTTTTTAGTGAGTCTGGCCAGGGGTTTGTCAATTTTGTTTACCTTTTCAAAGAACCAGCTCTTGGTTTTATTCATTTTCTCTATTGTTTTTTGAGTCTCTATTTTATTGATTTCTTCTTTGATCTTTATCATTTCCTTCCTTCTGCTGACTTTAGGACTTTTTTGTTCTTCTTTTTCTAATTCATTTAGGTGGAGGGTTAAGTTGTCAATTTGGGATCTTTCTTCTTTTTTGAGAAAGGCCTGTATTGCTATAAATTTCCCTCTGAGCACTGCTTTTGCAGCATCCCATCGATTTTGAGCGGTTGTGTCTTCATTATCATTTGTTTCAAGGTAGTTTTTAATTTCCTTCTTGATTTCCTCATTGACCCATTGGTTTTTTAGTAGCATGTTGTTTAGTCTCCATGCATCAGGTTTTTTCTCTTTCCTTTTCCCATGGTTGATTTCTAATTTCATGGCATTGTGGTCAGAGAAGATACTTGAGATAATTTCTATGCTCCTAAATTTATTGAGATTCGCTTTGTGTCCCAATATGTGGTCGATTCTTGAGAATGTTCCATGAGCATTTGAGAAGAATGTGTATTCTGCTTTTTTTGGATGTAGTGTCCTGAAGATATCAATGAAGTCTAACTTTTCTATTGTTTCCTTTAGGATCTCTGTTGCTTTATTGGTTATCTGTCTAGAGGATCTGTCCATTGATGTGAGGGGGGTATTAAGGTCTCCTACTATGATTGTATTCTCATCAATATCTCCCTTTATGTCTGTTAATATTTGTTGTATGTATCTGGGTGCTCCTATATTTGGGGCATATATGTCGATGATAGTATTGTTTTTTTTTTATTTCCTTGAACATATTGATCATAGTTATTTTAAAGTATAGGTCTATGAAGTATCATCCACTTGTCTATAAGTCTGTTTTTATTAGGAGTTCTTTTTTCTTGGTTTTGAATTATATCTTGTCTCTTCATATAATCATGAAATGCACCTGAACTTCTTGCTATAGCTAAAGCTAGATAAATTATCTTTAAGCTAATATGGATTAGAATTTTATTCACAACCAAATTAGTTCATTTTAGAAGAGCTTAATCTCTAATTTCAAAACATACCCTTATGTAAATTCTCTGATTAGTCTGCAAAAGTCTATGAAAGAAAACAGAATTCATCTATTAAATGTATTCTTTCTAACTTATATTCTCATTATCAATAACTAAGGGGGGGGAGAAAATGTCTTGCAAATGTTACTTTCATACTTTACCTCAGCATTATTTGCTAACATCTTATACATGTTTCCAAACAATACATCTAATATTTTTACTCTTGGCTCACCCACCCTTCTTTTCTTAATAAGTACAGTTAAATATCTACCTCTGATTGTCCCTAGCATTATAATGCACAGAAAAAGACTTATAGTTAGTCTTAAGGTAGATTTTCACTTTGGGAATAGAAATTTTAATTTTCCTTAATGATTTAATTGTCCTACTTCTTATTAGCTTTAGAGATCCAACTTTTTACTGTTTGAAAAATAGAGGAAATTTATTTTTTTATTCAATGAATTCAAGACATCTATAGTTGTATATTGATCATCACAATCCAATTTCACAGGATTTCCATCCCACAACCCAAGCACATCACCCCACTCCCCAAACTGTCTCCTCTGGAGACCATAAGTTTTTCAATGTCTGTGAGTCAGCATCTGTTCTGCAAAGAAGTTCAGTCTGTCCTTTTTTCAGAATCTACATGTCAGTGAAAGCATTTGATTTTGTTGTCTCATTGTATGGCTGACTTCACTTAGCATGATAATTTCTGGGTCCATCCATGTTGCAAAAAATGCTGGTATTTCGTTCCTTTTAATGGCTGAGTAATATTCCATTGTGTATATGTACCACATCTTCTTGACCAATCTGAAAAATACAGGAAATTTATAAAGAACCTTTCCTATAGGAGGAGAGTAAGTTCTCCAGTCCAATCCCATTAGCACAGAAAGTCTACTTCATAGTGCCTAATCTGACTTCCTGCAATTACTTACCTTTCCTCTTTAAACAACATACCTTTGCTTTACAAAAATCCACAAAATACAAGTAGGGGCCATCATTGAATATTAAGGCCAATAACCATGACATTCCAATCCATATTCTTTTTATAATTCTTGTTTGATGGCAAATTCCCTTATAAACCAGTCCTTTTCTAGTTCATTTGTTTTCTTTTTAATCTCTGTCATCAAACTTCCTTGTACATTTCTTTTCCCAGTTTTGTCTTTATTTGCAAATAACCATAATACAAACACCAGCTTTTCTAAGTTTACAGTTTCACATTCCATTCAGCCTTTCATATACAAAGTCCTCAATGTGACCAAAGAGTGAAATAGGCCACTTCCTTGGACTTTTTTACTTTTTTTTTTTTTGGTCTTTTTTAGGGCTGCACCTATCGATATGGAAGTTCCCAGGCTAGGGGTCAAATCAGAGCTACAGCTTCCAGCCTGCATCACTGCCGCAGTAACTCAGGATCTGAACTGCATCTGCAACCTACACCTCAGCTCATGGCAATTCCAGATCCTTAACGTACTTATCAAGGCCAGGGACTGAACCTATATCCTTATGGATACTAGTTAGTTGGGGTCATTACTGCTGAGCCATGATGGGAACTCCTGGATTTTTTTTTACTTTGGACAAATTGCTGGGTCTAGAAAACTGTCACCTAGAGCTCTTTATAGACCCTGCTATGGAGTAGCCTAACCTATTTTCATGCGTGCATTTTCTTCCTCCTCTTGCACTAAAATTCTTTTTCTTCATTTCTCCTGCCACCATTTTGAATTACTCTCACATTGTGTCTTCCATCTCACACTGTCACTCTTTTAAATTCACTTTTATCCTTAACTAATGTGATGAGATTTTTCCCCATTACACATATAATCCATTAGCTATCTTCCCTTGCAATGGGGTCTGTACAGATAATCAAAAGCTATTTTGATTATTTCTGCTTTCTAAACCTTCTTTTCTCCTACCTTTCTACTTCTAAATCGAAGCAATTAGAGAAAATATTGCCTCCCTTACAAAATTGCCCAGCATATTCAAATTCTATCTATGCACATGTCAAACTAGATGCTTTCTAGGGCCGACATAGTAATGAATTTGGAGTGCTCAATAAATATTTGTTGAATGAATAATATATTTTCACTAATAACAGGTATATGACTGACTCTACTACCCCAGAAAAGTATTCTGGTCAATAACAAAAGATTTGAACTTAGTCGCTCTAACTCTCTCACATTTACCTTCACACCTAAAATTTGCCAATATATTACTCTAGTAAATTGTAGTACTGAATTCTTCCAGTTAAGCCATCTCAAGCAGCCATTGAATTTCTGCATGAGGCACAGTTTCTTCCCTTGGCCTGCACAGTGGTATTCTTTCAAAGTAAGCCATCTGTTCTCAATTCTATTCTACATTTTTTCCATATACAGCATTTATTGCTTGATTCTTACTTTTCACATCATTAACTTTATTCCTGACACCTGCCTCATCTCCTATGCGGCCATCCCCCATGCATTTTGTTTAGCTAACAAGCAGTCCCTCCCTGATATGCAATTTTTTTTCTTTTTACCTGTAGCTATTCTGTAACATCTGTTCCTCTTTGCAACATTTTTTTTTACTTTTACTCATTATTTAGAAAAATGTGACAAATAACCAGATACTAAAATGTTCCTTCTCAATCTATGCTTTTACTTTCCAATGCCAAGGGAGCTCATATGCTTTAAATGAGATCAAGTGATAAAATATGTAATAGAACAATTGACTGTAAATGTGCTACAAAACAAGTTATAGCTATTACCTCTTGAGAAGAAACCAAAACTCAGGAAGTCATGACTTTATTCAGGAACCATAGTAGAAGGAGTAAGTTTGCTCTAACACATCAACATCAGGAATGCGCACTGCAATAACCTGTTAATCTAATGAATGTTAATCTAATGAAGAGCCGCAGCTTAATATAATCTACCATTTGTTGAGTAGTTACTAAGTGTCAGACACTCAATTCATATCTATTCTTGCTTTCTCCTCCCTCAAACCCTAAGATGTAGATGTAATCTCCATTTTATAGTTAAGTAAACTGAGGATTAGAGAAGGGAAGTGACTTGCATAACATTCTGAAACTGTTAAATGATGAAACCAAAATTGGCACCTAGGTCTGCATCTCAATGTGGTACCTATTAGAGCCATATTCTTAACTACTATGCTATAATATTTTAAGAAAATAAAACACGTATTGATTAAATTTTAAAAGATTAAAGAAGAAGAAAGAATTATATTCAGCAACTAGAAGGCACCAGACTCCAAGGGACTAAAGACACGCTTACAGATTTGGAAGATTTCATATTCCCTCATGTAAATCCAGTACTCATTTTGTTTGTTTTGATTCTCTAAAAATAAAACATCATTTTCAGCAACTATTGTTGCACTTTGGTGAGTTGATCTTTTGCTTTGTGCTTACAGGCACTATATTTGAAGAACAGAAGGAAAATATCCCGTTGTAAAAATACAGTTCATTGAATAATGAAACTTTTTGACACATTTATTCAGTGAAAAAAAAAAAAACACAATGAACATGGAGTAGCGTGTATTCACAAGTTGGCTAGAGTATAAAATTTTATGTGACGACCCTGTAAAACCTTATCTTCAAATGGCTAAAGGACATTACTTTCATAATACTTCATTGTTCTACAGTATTTCTGTGAAATAAAGTGAATATATGGATGTCAAAGTAGAAATTCAAACTCTGACTCAAAAAAAAAAAAAAGAATTAACATAGCCTTGCCTCTAGTATCTGCTTACCATAGAGATATTTTGTTTTTGCCCCAACTTTGTAAGTTTTTAAACTCACTGGGCTCTGAAAACAGTAAAGGTGTATTGCTTTGGGCTCAACGTGTGATTCCTGCTGCAATAAATTTTCATCCAAACACAAAGGCAACATGAGTAACTTTTAAATGGAGATTGCAAGTAATACTTTTTTAGGTCAAGATTTAATATTATCTTCTACCTATGTTAACCCATAAACTTTCAACCCATGTGAAATTCCCATTCGTAATTAACCTAGAAAGCAAAGGTTTAGCTTAAATATCCTTTTTCCAATGTCCTTACCTTGCGAGCCTAATTTCCAAAAGTAAGAATAATCTCCACTCTTATGGAAACAGTAGTTCATTTTTCTGGGAAAAATGACTCTATTCTGTAATATTCTAATTATTTATCCCTTCTCATCATATTGAATAAAGGAACCTGCCTTCTTTCTAGTGGCATTCTTTAGTGTCTTTGTCTTGAGAAGGGAAGAAGTAATTTGAATTAATTGAACCATCTGGATAAGTTTTTAAAAACAGTCACATTTAATTTATTATATCCTTGCTATGTCTCAAAATGAGGAAGCCCAAACATCAGAGAACCACTTGGAATATATTCCTTGAACTGCAAAAGCAACAGCTTCCTTTTTAATTACTATAATCGTGAACTTTATTACATCTGCTTTCTCTTCTCAAATATCCTCAATTTAAAATTAAATAACCAAAGACTGATTGATTGATTTTTGTCATTGTTCTTTATTTTCCTTAGTGACTTCTTGTGTTTCAATTTCTTGGTAGCCTTTGAAAACCATATATTAAAAATCTACTTAGCAAGCTCTACAATGTTGTTTTATACCTTTCCAATTGGGGTAGAAGTTCTTAGGAATTAAACTTTACACAAAAAATTAGCTTTTTCCATGCAGAAAGACCTAAAATGGTATGGCTGAAGTATATTTTAAAATACTTTTATTTTAAATTTGTCTCTTTGCATGTGTTTGATTCAAGAAGTGGAATTCCCACACACTCACATAACTGGACAAGGGAGTTTCTGCCCTAAGCCCAGACACAGTTACTTTTATTTCAGTCATATCAGCACAGAATTTATACACCCAAATTATGCCATCATCTATTTCTAGATCATCTCTTTTTGTTACCTCTTTATTATCCAAAGATAATTCATCAACAAGTCCTGTCACCTCTACCACTAAAGCAAAAAGTCAGTAAGTTTGAAGGGGCAAAAATTACATCTTTATTTTCAGTATCTTCTAACTGAAATTTAACATTTCCCTCCATTATGAATGTAGTCAATAGTGCCTTTGGTTTCATCATCCAAAAAAATTAGAGATGGTTTCATATTATATCAGCTGTGTTAGATTAATGTTTATGGTTATCATTACTTTGAAATTACTGTGGTTATCAGATTCACCGCTAATGCTTATCACTTAATGTGTGACTAAAGCTGCACATATATTAATATTTCACAAATTTGTTTAATTTTTTTAATTTATAATGATTTTTTTCATTATAGCTGGTTTACAGTGTTCTGTCAATTTTCTACCATACAGCATGGTGACCCAGTTACACATACATGTATACATTCTTTTTTCTCACATTATCATGCTCCATCATAAGTGACTAGACATAGTTCCCAGTGCTACACAGCAGGATCTCATTGCTAATCCATTCCAAAGGCAATAATCTGCATCTATTAACGCCAAATTTACAATCCATCCCACTCTCCCCTTCTCTCCCTTGGCAACCACAGGTCTATTCTCCAAGTCCATGATTTTCTTTTCTGTGCCATATATTAGATTCCAGATATAAGTGATATCATATGGTATTTGTCTTTCTCTTTCTGACTTCACTTAGTGTGAGAGTCTCTAGTTCCTTCCATGTTGCTGCAAATGGCATTATTTTCTTCTTTTTTATGGCTAAGTAGTATTCCATTGTGCGTATATATACCACATCTTCCTAATGTTTTAATAACTACATTTTAGTACAGTTGATTTCCCCTGTATGTCATTCACATTAAACCATTATTCTAAAAGGTTCTTATAAGCTTCACCAGAGTGCCAAAGGGGAAGAGAAAGCTATCTTGAGTGACCACCTTTTTCACCATCTCCACCATGAGCAGCTCGTGATCATCTCCAGCTTGGATGCTGTGATAGCCAGATTCTACTTCTTCTCCTGATCCCCCAAAGTCCATTTCCCACAAAACAGCCAAAGTCACATTTTTAAGTATCAACTGAATGGTATTGCTCCCCTATTTAAAATTTCAAATAGCTTCCCCATGGGCCTGGGGAGGGGGGGAATCCTTACAATGCTTTCCAGGCCCTATAGTGATCTGACTGCTGCCTACCTCTTTCACTTAATCAGCTTCTTCTTCATTCACCTCTTTTCACCCTATCACAACACCCAAGCCACCCACCCACAAAGGTACTATCTCAGCATAGTGTTCTCTTCTGCAGGATTCCTTTCTCTATCTGAAATTAAACTCACTTGTTTATTGTTTGGCTCCTGAAGCAGAATATAAACCAGATCCTTCATGAAGGCAGAGATTTTATGTCTTCCTTTTCTTAAACTCTGACTAAACATGGCGTGAACTCCATGCATGCATGTGTTAACTATAAGAACAAAATGAGAATATCCTGGCTATAATCCTTGAGGAGTAGTATAGAATTCTAGAATGATAAATTCCCAGAGCAAATAGTGTATATAAGACAAGACACTAGAAGGCAGGTATCTGAAATGTAATCTATGTGCATTTGTTTCTGTGCTTTCTTTTTTTTTTTTTTTTTTTTTTGGTCTTTTTGGGGTGTGGAGATTCCCAGCCTAGGTGTTAAATTGGAGTCACAGCCACTAGCCTACATCACAGCCACAGCAATGCCAGATCCAAACCATGGCTGAGACCTCTACCACAGCTCACAGCAATGCTGGATCCTTAAACCACTGAGTGAGGCCAGGGCTCGAACCTGCGTCCTCATGGATGCTAGTCAGATTCGTTTCCACTGAGCCATGACTAGAACTCTTGTGCTTTCCTTCTAATTGATACCTACAAACTCTGCAAGTGAGTGACCCTCTTCTGCCAGGTCTTCTCTTCCAACCTAAGTGTGCACCAAAAACATGAACCTGTAGAGGGCGAACTAGGACAGGCTGCATTTCAAAAATACAACTCATTTATGTGGCCAGCACAAAAGAAAGCTCAGCTCAGCATAGGCTTGGCTGAAATTCATAGTAAATAGAATTGATAAAATAAATATGTAATATTATATGCCTTATTTTCTTTTAACTGGTTCAAACTGTGTCTCTATACTTTTATCTCTCAACATGTTTTCATAATATGATTGAATATATAAAATATCTTTGCATGTCAATTTTACAGTCACATAATTGTTGCATAAAAATTAAATAGAGATTTCTCAGTTTTCTACCTTAATGTGTGTGAAGAATTGGGCCAGTATTTAAACCTTAGGTATATTATTCTTTAAAATGAGTAATATTCTGGGAGTTCCTGTTGTGGCTCAGCGGAAACGATTCTGACTAGTATCCATGAGGACGCAGGTTCGATCCCTGGCCTTACTCAGTGGATTAAGGATCCAGCATTGCCATGACCTGTGGTGTAGGTCTCACACTCGACTCGGATGTGGCATTGCTGTGGCTGTGGTGTAGGCCAGTGGTTACAGCTCCGATTCAACCCCTAGCCCGAGAACCTCCACATGCCACGAGTAGGGCCCTAAAAAGACAAAAAAAAAAAAAAAGATAATATTCTAAATGGATGAATGTGTAACAGATTTATTTTCCCAAGGAAATTTGATTCAAAACCAATATTAAAATGTCTTTATATTTCATAAGCACACATAGGCACTGGCTGTGGAAGGAGACATCTAAATGGTTTCAGATAAAGTGATACATTTTTACTTACAATTTTAAGTATAACTTTTTTAATTCTCATAAATCAATAGAATATAGGGATTATCATGATGATGATGAAACTGAGACTGGTGGAAATGAAGTAACTTGCTCATGCTAATGCTAGCCCTTAGGGAAACTGAGATTCATATCTAATCTACCTGTTCTTCCCATTACAGCATAGAATAATACCAGAATCCAGTAGAGTTCAGAAACACAGAAGCACTGGCTAGTTGTAATAATATGAAAATTGAAATGATAGGGAAAGTACATAATTTATGGTTGGTTGAAGCCAGAGATTGTAAATTAGTAGCAACAAAATAATCTCCCTTTTCCATGTCTTTTTCAAGTTTAACTAATCATTCACAACACTTCCCACCCCTCCAACTCTAGATGCAACCTCAAAATCTTCCAGAATGTACCATGCAAAATATCTCATTACCAATCCCTTGCAGATGACAGAAGAAACTAAAATGTTTTCCAGGTCTCTTCTAGGTAGCAGTATATATAACTGAATAAAACTGTACTGTGTCTGATTAAAGGTAACCTATTTTCCAAAACAGAAATTGGACATGCATTCAACACACAGTGGCACTCACTACAGCTTCACCCATGTGGCCTATTTCTCACTAACACTTTCAAATGCATTACCTCATGCAACGTGTAGGAAAAGCCCACATTTGTAATGAAACCTTTTAGTATATATAAAGTTAAAGCAATCGCCTTTTCTTTTTAAATGTTTAATACTATTTATTTCCAGTCTAAATAATCAAGTTGTCTCAATAGAATACAGAATTTAAGTACTTAGCATCAATGTATTCTCCAAAAATGTGAGGTTTATAGTTTTAAGGACCAATATTTAATTTTTGGAAAGTCACCATTATGAAATGTATTAGACGTCCCCAACTTATTTAACAGAAGGTACTGAGCATACATTCTGTTCTTTGGGAATGAATCAAAGATGCTATTGCTGTGTTTAGGCACAGCATCATTTGACCTTCCTTGCCATTGACCCCAAGCTATCAAGTCTTACTACTGCTATTGTTTCTACCTCCGTCTCCTCTGGATAACTGCCTCTAACTAGCGTATTAAGAACTGTATTATCTAACACTGTATTACTGATTCAGAATAGTTCATTTACTGCTGTTGTATTCCAGGGGAAAAGAAAGCTACATGTTTGAAAGTCCTTAGTAGTTTGAACTAATGGAAAGAGATTTTAAGAGGGCATCAGGGGATAAAGTGTTGGCTCCTCTATGTACTATTGGCCTGGTGGCAAGCACAGAGAAGAGTGGGGTGATTGCCCAGGGTCTGCAGAGAAGTAGTAAAGGAGTCAGGAATTCTGGCTCAGAATCTGACAGGGACTGTACCCACCCTGGCACACTCTGGTTCTCAACCACTTATGCCCGTCTCTAAACACCCTGATCTTTAATATTAGATTTTTTGCCTCTGTGATATAGAAAATTGAGGAAATTTTCTGGATTTGGGCAGCCTAGGAAATCATTGTAAGTATTCAGGCCCAAATGTTTGGGCTTTGATCCCAATATTAATATAAATGTGCTAGATAATTGCACCATTTCATGACTTAATTCTACTATACAGTCAGCCACTAGTGAACAGGAACAGTTGGTACATGAATATCAAAAAAGCATACATAGTGCACAGTCCTGTCGGGTGAGTGGAATTTTGGAAAGCAAGTCTCTTCCCATGGTTAAACAGGGATTTCAACTCAAAGTGACACAGAAGCATTTTACAAAGTCTTTATATAGGGTAAGTGATTTTCCCAATGTGAAAGCTGGATTTTAAAAAATACATTTTACAGAGAGGAAATTTTTGACAGAAGCTCAAGTTTTAATCAAAAGTAATAATTTGTGAATGAAAAGCTTACATTTCTTTTGCAAGAATGTGGCAAAAGAATGTATTTTCAACCTGGCCTTTACAAGTGGTCAAAGTTAACACAGTATTTCCAGACAAAACTTCAAATCTTTTTTTTTTGTCTTTTGTCTTGTTAGGCCACACCCGCAGCCTATGGAGGTTCCCAGGCTAAGGGTCTCATCAGAGCTGTTGCTGCTGGCCTACTCCAGAGCCACAGCAACGCCAGATCCAAGCTACGTCTGCGACCTACACCACAGCTCATGGCAACGCTGGATCCTTGACCCACTGAGCGAGACCAGGGATCAAACCCACAACCTCCTGATTCCTAGTTGGATTCGTTTCCTCTGAGCCATGACGGGAGCTCCAAAACTTTAAATCTTAATACAAAACGTCTTTATTGTTTTTGATCCAGCTAGTGAATTGCACAGTAGACAGATTTAAACAATTAGCATCAGTTAATAGTATGTCATCTGGAAACCCTTCAAAGGCCACAGGAGCAACAGTAGCCTTTACCGAAACTGGAATCTATAGACACACTTTAAATTCTATGAGGTACCACTGAATCAGCAAGTGCAGTAGGTTGATAAAGTAACTATGTTGTCCACATCTATATTGTCCAGGGCTAGGTTCTTTTCCAAGCTATCTCCTCATAAAGCAAATAAAAATAGAAAATGGAATTCCCATGAATGGACTGATTTGTGGATTGTAACTGTTCCATGTGTAGTTATGTTTGGCGTAACTCTGTGCCTTCCTGTATGGTATCCTATTAAGCGAAGCTCTAATCTTACCCAAAACCAAGAAAAGGAGAGAAACACCAATAAAATCACGCATTCAAATAAAGGTCTTAATTATAACACATATACCAATAAATATCTGGCATCCTAAAATGTGTTGCCCCAACCTCAGTATGCCTCCAAGTCAGTGCTCCAGTTGTGCTTTCAGCAAACCATTACACACAACTTCTGGGTGGTGTGGTATGTGATATAATGAGTGAATCTCATGGCCATTCTACTCCTGTACCTGATTTTCTGTAAATTGGGTTCCCTGGTCCAAAGCAATATTCTGTGGGTTCCCATACTAGTGCATCAAGCACTGTGTATGTCTTCAGTTAATGGTACAGGAAAGATCACTCCATACCTGAATGTGCCTAATTCTGTGAGAACAAACCACCAACTCTGTCCAGGATGAAAGGCTCTATTGTCATCAACTTGTCCTCAGTGGTCAATGGTCTCCTCAAGGAATATTTCCACATGAGTTGAGGAAGATCTCTGTGGCTGGCAGGTTGAACATGCACAATGGCAGCAGCTAGATCAGCCTTGGCGACTGGGAGTACATGCTGTTGGGCCCATGTATGGCTTCCACCTCTGCCAT
The DNA here is from genome assembly GCF_016906955.1 of Phacochoerus africanus. Taxonomy (NCBI): domain Eukaryota; kingdom Metazoa; phylum Chordata; class Mammalia; order Artiodactyla; family Suidae; genus Phacochoerus; species Phacochoerus africanus. Next base: position 61,686,422 of record NC_062549.1, read on the forward strand.
CTCAGCCACTCCTTTCCTGACCCCATCATGCCAGCACTAGGCTGACCAATTACAGAGGCTGGCAAACATCCATTAGCCAGGTTATTTTTGTTGACATGTTGTTGACTGCTTCTTTCAAGAAGGATGTTTTCTGGTGGGCGAAGCATGTACAAAGATCTCCACACTTTGTGTCTCCTCCCATATGTTAGTCCACTTGTCTCTGCCCCAGACTATCTTGGCCCTAATCTTCCCTTTTTTCCCTTCCAAATCCCTAGCCAGAGATTTATATATCTTCTAATCTCCCAACCATTTCTTTCCCCACAAAATGGTTCACCAGAAAGATTTTTCCCTACCGCCATCTCTCAAGACCACCCCTGAAGATTTAGCGCAGCTGCCATCCATTTCAGCTTATACCCACATACCAATCTAGCCCATTTGTAAAATTAAGCTTTTTACTCCTGTGTCATTGGGTCGTACAGGACTCCCTGTGTGGCTGCAGGCACAAGCTGTGCAACCATGGTGGATGACATCTGGGTTACCTGTTCATGCAGTTTGCTTATGACCCAACAGAGTTTGCATCTAATTCTTCATGATAAGAGGAGCAAGATGTGCCAGTTTGTCTTATTTCAGAGGAGATATCTTGGCTTGACCTCTCACCACAGATTCCTAAACATTTTTCAGGAATGGACAGTTCCTGAGTTTTTGCAATATTTATCTCCCCACTTTCTGGATCTCAGGTTTTTCCTCAAGGTTTCCAGCATGGCTACCTTTTGTTCATCTCATTAATCAATATAATGTTGTCAAGGTAACAAATGGCTATAATGACCTGAAGGATGCCAAGATGCTCCAAGTAAGTTTAAACCAGATTGTGACAGAGGACAGAAGATAGCCTTGAAGCCAAAGTGAAAATGCACATCGTCATTCATTCCATTTGAATACAAACTCTTTTATGATTATGATTTAACAAATAAAATAGCATGCATTCGCTCAAACCAATGGCTGCATCCCAGTATCTGATGTCATATTAATCTCTTCTAGCAGACACCAAACATATCTGATCTGAGGATTGTAATCAGGGCTCTAACTTGGTTGATCTTACTGTAGTCAACATATAGGATTCACTCATCTGCTTCAGGGACCAAACAAGTGAAGTAAATAAATGTGATGGGCCCACCACCCCTGCATCCTTTGCGTAACGAGAGCACAGTCTTTTGCTGCGAAGATTTGAATGGTAATGATCTTAGATTTTTCAGACCACATATGGCCTCTGTGACATAGTTTTATTTTTTTAACACTTCAAAATGGAAAAACCATTATTAGCAAGCAAACTATTAAAAACTGGCCATACACCAGTCTCACCGCCCCCCTCCCCCAGCCCATGGTCTGAGGTTTTCCCACCCTTGCTTCAGATCCTTTAGGTGGTATGAACCTCTGCCATCCCTCCACACAAGGATGTGATACAGTTGTTGATTTACCACCTTGGTTCTGGAAGTGGGTAGTTTCAGAAACTTCCTCTCTGTGAGCCTCCTCACTATGATAAATCTTATCCCTCAAACCAAGATCCAGTAATAGGATTGTGCCAATTGTCCAGCATGTTAACCCCAATTATACATTTGAGAACAGGAAAAATGATCACTGGATAGGTCTTCCTGAACTTTGTCCAGGATTCCATTTATCTGATCCCTATAATTTATTAGCCTGTGTATTAATTGATTTTTTAAAGCTATGGTTGTGAATAATTTTGATAAAAAATAAAAAAGGGGGAGTTCCCGTGGTGGCACAGTGGTTAACAAATCCGACTAGGAACCATGAAGTTGCGGGTTTGGTCCCTGGCCTCGCTCAGTGGGTTGAGGATCCAGCATTGCCATGAGCTGTGGTGTAGGTCACAGATGCGGCTTGGATCCCACGTTGTGGTGGGCTGTGGTGTAGGCCTGTGGCTGCAGCTCTGATTCGACCCCTAGCCTGGGAACCTCTATATGCCGTGGGTGAGGCCCTAAAAAGACAAAAGACTAAAAAAATGAAAAAGGGAAATTTCAATTACGTCTTTTGGTCAATATTGGCAAGCTAGAAATTAATGAGCAAAAATTCTGGATAGGATGTAAAAAAATTTTCTTTTGTAAATTCAGAGCCATGCTCAAAAAGTAAAAAAGGAGAAATCTACAGGTGCCAGAATGAAGATCTATCTCCATGTCATAACTCGAATCCAAACAAGTATAGGACCCAGATGTAAACATTAGGTGTTAGTGAATGGGCTTTTTAAAATTGGTCTGTAACATTATACATTTTATGTGTACAGTATTATATTTTGATGTTTAATACACTACAGTGTACTCAACACTAAAGGTTTAGTTTCCATCCATCACCATACAGGTGACCACCTTTATCCATTTCACCCTTCTACCTCCTTCCACTCTGATAACCAACACTCTGTTCTCTGTGTCTGTGTGTTTCTGTTTGGCTTGCTTTATTCACTGATTTTGGTGAGGTGTTTTGTTTTTCTTTTTCTGTTTTCATAATCTGTATATGAGTGAAATCATATGCTATTTGTCTTTCTCCATCTGACTTATATCACTTAGCCCAATAATACCAAGTTCCATCCATGTTGTTGCAAATAGCAAGATTTCATCTATTTTTATGGCTGAATAGTACTCCAATATATGTATATATCACATCTTATTTATCTATTCATCCATCGATGGACATTTAGGTTGTTTCCAGATTTGGGCTATTGTAAATAATGTCGCAATGAATGTAGGAGTGCCCTTTTTTTTTCAATTAGTGTTTTCATATTCTTCGAATAAATACCCAGAAGTGGAAGAGCTGAATGTTCTGGTAGTTCTTAATTTTTTTAAGACTCTCCGCATTGTTTTCCATAGTAACCACACCAATTTGCATTCCCACCAACAGTGTATAAGGGTTCCCTTTTCTCTGCATCCTCTCCAACACTTTTTAATAATAGTCATTCTAATGGACGTGAACTGATGTCTCATTGTGGTTTTGATTTGCACTTTCCCTAATAATTGGTGATGTTGAACATATTTTCATATGCCTGTTGGCCATATGTATGTCTTCTTTGAAAAATGTCTATTCAGCTCCTCAACCCATTCTTTTAAAAAAAGAAAGAAAGAAAGAAAGAAATACTTCATTATTTGCTGAGGCTTCTACTTTTTTTTTTTTTTTTTTTTTTTTTGGCTGCCCCATGGCATATGGAGTTAATGGGCAAGGGATCAGATCACAGTGTATGCATCAGCTGCGGCAACGCTGGATCCTTTAACCTACTGTACCAGGCTGGGGATCAAACCTGCACCTTCACAGAGACTCAAACTGCTGCAGTCAGATTCTTAACCCACTACACCACCATAGGAACTCCTCTACCCATTCTTTAATCAAGTTATCTGCTGTTTTTGAGTTGTATGGATTTCTTATGTATTTTGGATATTAACCCCTTGTTGAATATATCATTTGCAGATATCTTCTCCTGTTCAGTAGATTGTCTTTCTTGTTTTCTTGTGCTGTGCAGAAGATTTTAGTGTGATGTAGTCCCATTTATTTAATTTTGCTTTTGTTTTCCTTGCCTGAGGAGACATATTCAGAAAGATATTGCTAAGACCAATGTCAAAGAGCATACTACCTATGCTTTCTGCTAGGAGCCTCACGGGTCTCAGGTCTTACCTTTGAGTTAATTTTTATGTATGGTGATCTACTTTTATTCTTTTGCATGTAGCTGTCTGGTTTTTCCAAAATCATTTATTGAAGAAACTATCCTTTCTCCATTGTATATTCTTTGCTCCTTGGTCATAATTTAATTGTCCATGTATTTATAAGTTTGTTATGGACTATCAGTTCTGTTCTACTTTTTTAAGTTTGTTTTTCTGCCAGTAGAATGCTATTTTGATTGCTATAGCTTTGTAATTTAATATGAAACCAGAGCGTGTGATACCTTCAACTTTGCAATTTTTTTTCTCAGAATTTTTTTTTTTGCTATTTGGGGTCTTTCGTGGTTCCAGATAAATTTTAGAATATTTTGTTCTATTTCTATGAAAATGACAATGGGATTTTGGTAGGAATTGTGCTGAAAATGTAGACTGCTTTAGGTGCCATGGACATTAAAATGATGTTAATTCTAATCCATGAGTACAGAATATTTTTCCATTTCATTGCATCATCTTCACTTTCTTTCAACAGTGTGATAGTTTTCAGTGTCCAGGTATTTCACCTCCTTGGTTAAATTTATTCCTAGGTGTTTTATTCTTTTTGTGGCAATTTTAAATGGGATTGTTTTCTTTATTTCCATTTCTATTGTTAATTTATAAAACCCCAAATTTTTGTAATTGAACTTCACTGTATTTACTTATTATTTCTAATGTTTTTGATGCAACTGTATTTGTTGACTATTTTGAATGACTTTTTGGTGGAGTCCTTAGGAATTTCTATATACAAAATGATGCCATCCACAAATAGTGACATTTTACTTCTTCCTTTCCAATTTGATACATTTTATTTCTTTTTCTTGCCTAATTACTCTGGTTAGGACTTCCAATAGTATGCTCAATGAAAGTGGTGAAAATAGTTATCCTCATCTTGTTCCCGATCTTAGAAGGATAGCTTTGAGTTTTTTACCATTATGCCTTATGTTAGTTGTGGTCTCTATTATGTTGAGGTATGTTCCTTCTATACCCATTAATTTTTTTTTCATAAATGGGTGTCAAATGTTGTCAAATGCTTTTAATTCATCTGTAGAGAAGACCATGGGATTTTTATCTTTCATTTTATTAAAGTGTTGTATCATATTGATTGATTTGTGAATGTTGAAACTTCCTTGTATCCCTAGAATAAATCCAAATTTATCATGGTGTATAATCCTTTTACTGTACTGTTGTATTCCATTTGCTAATATTTTGTTGAGGATTTTTGCATCTCTGTTCATCAGAGATATTAGCCTCTAATTTTCTTTCTTTCTTTTTGCTGTTGTCCTTATCCGGTTTTGGTATCAGGTTAACTTTGCCTCATAAAATGATTTGGCAACTCTTCCTTCATCTTCAATTGTTTGTAAGAGTTTGAGAAGGATAGGTTATCAAATTAGATCTCTGCTGAATGTTTGATAAAATTCACCAGTGAAGATTTCTGGTCCTAGACATTTGGCAGGGGGGGAGCAGATTTTTTATTATTATTATTTTAGTCTCTATACCAGTGATCAGTATATCCAGATTTTCTATTTCTTCATGATTCAGTTTAGAAGATAATGTGTTTCTAAAAATTTAATCATTTCTTTTGGGTTGTCCAATTTGTTGGCATATAACTTCATAATAGTCTCTTATAATCCTTTATATTTCTGTAATATCCATTGTTATTTCTCCTCTTTCATTTCTGATTTTATTTATCAGAGCCTGCACTCTTTATTTTCCTAATGAATCTAGCTAAAGATTTGTCAGTGTTATCTTTTTTAAAAGAACCAGCTGTTAGTTTCATTGATATTTTTTATTGTCTTTGAAATTTCTATTTCATTTATTTCCACTCTGATATTTCTTATTTTCTTCCTTCTACTGACTTTGGGTTTTTTTCTTCTTTTTACAGTTTATCTAGGTGTAAGGTTATATTATCTATTTCAGATTTTTCTTGTTTGTTGAGGTAGGCCTGTATTGCCATAAAATTCACTCCTAGTAATTTTAGGAGTGCTGCATCTTTTTTTTTTTTTTTGGTCTTTTTGCCTTTTCTAAGACCGCTCCTGTGGCATATGGAGGTTTCCAGGCTAGGGGTCTAATCGGAGCCGTAGCTGCCAGCCTACACCACAGCCACAGCAACACAGGATCCGAGCCGCGTCTGCAACCCACACCACAGCTCACGGCAACGCCGGATCGTTAACCCACTGAGCAAGGGCAGGGACCGAACCCGCAACCTCATGGTTCCTAGTTGGATTCGTTAACCACTGCGCCACGACGAGAACTCCCAGGAGTGCTGCATCTTAACAGATTCAGGTATGTCATATTTTCATTTTCATTTGTCTTCAGTTTTCTGTTGTTGTTGTTCCTTGATTTTTCATTGACCCAATCAATAGTTATTCAGTAGCATGTTATTTGTCTCCACATATTTGTGACTTTTCTAGCTTTCTTCATTTTAGTAGATAAGATCTCTGTCTTCATACTACTGTGATTGGAAAAGATGCTTAATATGATTTCAGTCTTCTTAAATTTATTGAGACTTGTTTTGTGTCCCAGCATATGGTCTCTTCTTGAATTCTTTCATGCACTCTTGAAAAGAATATGTATTTTGTTGCATTTGGATGAGATGTTCTTTATAAATCTATCAAGTCCATCTAGTCTAATGTTTTATTTAAGGGTGCTATTTCATTTTTTCCTTTTCTTTTTTCTTTCTTTCTTTCTTTTTTTTTTTTTTTTTTTAATTTGGGGCCATAGCCATGGCATATGGAGGTTCCCAGGCTAGGGGTTGGATTGAAGCTACAGCTGCCAACCTACACCACAGCCACAGCAATGCAGGATCCAAGCCATGTCTGTGACCTACACTACAGCTCACAGCAACACCAGATCCTTAACCCACTGAGTGAGGCCAGGATCAAACCCACAAACTCATTGTTCCTAGTTGGATTCATTTCCACTGTGCTACAATGGGAACTCATATTTCATGCTTTCTAGTGGCTTTTCTTGCAGCATATGGAAGTTTCTGGAGCTAGTGGTCAAATCAGAGCTGTAGCTATTGGCCTATACCACAACCACACCAGATCTGAGCCACATCTGTGACCTACACCACAGCTTGCAGCAATACTGGATCCTTAAACCCACTGAATTAGGCTGGGGATTGAACCCACATCTTTATGAATATTATGTCGAGTTCTTAACCCACTGAGCCACAGTGAGAACTCCAATGCTGCTGCTTCCATGTTGACTTTCTATCTGGATGATCTGTTCATTGACATAAGTACATTATTAAAATTTTCTACTAAAATTGTGTTGCTATTGATTTCTCTTTTAGGACTGTTAATAATTGCTTTATATATTTTGGTTCTCCAATGTTAGAACATATATATTACTGTTATGTCTTTTTGATGAATTGTCCCTTTTATCATTATATAATGTTCACCTTTGTCTCTTATTACCTTTTTTGGCTTGAAGTCTATTTTCTCTGATATGAGTATGGCTATATGCCATGTTTTGGTTGCCATTTGATTGGAGATTCCTCTTTTATCTTTTCATTTTGAATCTACGCTTGTCATTAGAGTTGAGATGAGTATCCTGGAGGCAGTATATAGTTGAATCTTATTTTTAATCCATTCAGCCATTCTTTTGATTGGTGAGTCCAATCCATTCACATTATGGTGATTATTGATAAGTAAGGACTTAGTACTGCCATTTTATCTCTTGTTTTCTGAATTCTCTTATCTCTATTGTTTATTTTTCCTGTGTTTCTGTCTGCCATTTTAGTTTGGTGGCTTTCTATAATATTTTTGTTTCCTCTTTTTTATGTTTCATGTCTCTGCTCTAAAATTATATATAATGGTTACCATAAGGTTTGTATAAAATGTCTCATATGTCTTCTTTCTGCTGATAACATCTGTCATTCATTTGCCTTTGTAGGTTCTATCCTTTTCTTCTTCATTTGTTTTTGTTGTCTTAAATTATCACTTCTTAAGTTATTATTTGTTAAAAAATTGAAGTAACTATGGTTATTTTTAATGCTTTTTATCCCCTTTAAACTTATGCTATAATTGTTTAAGAACCTATGCTGATACAGAATTCCAACTTCTGATTTTGTCTGTTTATCACCTTACTCAAATTTTGTATACTTTTGCCTTTTCATTTCAAATAGAAGAGCTCCTCTCAATATTTCCTGTAAAGCAGGTGTGGTGATAATGAACTCCCTCAGCTCATGTTTGTCTGGGTAAACACTTATTTATCCTTTATATATGAATGATAGCTTTTCTGGTGTATTCTTGGCTGAGTTTTTAATCTCTTAATATTTCAAGTATGTCGTTCCACTCTTTCCTGGCCCATAGAATTTCTGCTGAGAAATCTGGACTGATAGCCTAATGGCAGTTCCCTAGTAGGTTACCATTTTTCTCTTCTGACTATCTTTAAAATTTTTTCTTTGTCCTCGACTTTTGACAGTTTTAATATTGTGTGTCTTCCAGAGGTCTCTTTGCATTGAATTAATTGCATGTTCCCTTAGCTTCATGGGTGTGTATATCTAGTTCCTTCCCTAAGTTTGGAAAGTTCTCAGCTATTTTTCCTTTAATAATAACTCTCTGCTGCCTTCGCCCTCACTTCTTCTTTTGGGATACCCATTATGTTAATATTGCTCTTCCTGTTAGATTTGGGTAGTTCGTGTAGAATGTCTTTAATTTTTTAATTTTTTTTTTAGATCTTAATTCTCTCTCCTCTTCTACCTATATCATTTCTAGATTCCTGTCTTTGAGCTCATTGATTCTCTCTTTCATTTGATGTGCTTTATTTCCAGTGTTTTCTAATGAGACTTCATCTCATTTATTATGTTCTTCAGCTTCAGATTTTCTATTTAGTTCTTTTAGAGTTTGTCTTTTTTGGTAAATTATTCCATCTATACTTTAACTTATTCCTGATGTCTTTGAACTGCCTTTCTGAATTTTCTTGTAGCTCACTGAGTTTCTTCACAATAGGTATAGATTGCAGTATCCCATGACCTTAAGTTAGTTTCTGGAGAACTGTCATTTTCTTTTCGTGGTACTGCGGTTTTTCATGGCACTTAATGAGTTGTTCCTCTACTGGAGCATTTGATGTAGTGAACACCTTACTTCTTTAGGTAAAGGTTTTTTTGTGGGTTTTTTTAACCTGATTTTAATGACTCAACAGGTTACTAATTGGAGGCCTTTCTTTTATTTTCCAGTAGGTGGCGCTATAGCACAAGTTTTTGCAGTTCTCTGAACTGCCTCTGGTTATAATTTCTACCCCACTCTCCCACCCCTCTACCACCGCCTCCCCACCCTCCCACTCCACCCCGTCCAGAGATGTCACCCATGCCCTTGTTGCCACTCTTTGTGCCTGCAAGGTCATTGGTGCCTTGCTGCTGTCACTCTCTGGCACACCAGGGTTGGGGGCACTTCCACTGCATCCAGGGTCTCCCAGGTGGTAGGCTCTGCTGTGTGAGGGAAGAGGGATGGGAGAAACTTGGGTTGTCAATGTTTTTGCCATGACTAAGTGTCAGGTTCATGGGTACCACCACTGAAGGGGGTTGGACAGGGGTAGGTGCCTCTGCAGCTGAATAAAAGTGTTGCATCCCCCACTGCCATTGCTATCCAGTTCTCTGGGCCATACAACACAGCCAGTGTTGTATGTTCTGCCTCCCCTCATGCCACCAGGTTCTCTGGGGATCAGCTGCTGTGGCTGGGGTTCCAGGATTTCTTCTGATGACCCCCTAGTTCTCACCTCTATGCATTCATATCCATTCACCTACATTTAGATGTACAAATACATGGAATCCTCTGGTGGCCAACGTTTTGAGTACAAGCATCTCTGTTGCCTTATGGATGTTTTACTGGTTGTAGATTGAAAAGGAGAGACAAAGGACATGTCTCACACTGCCATGGTGTGGATGTCACTCCTGGCAGATGGGATTTTAATAACCCTCTGGACAAAGGAGATGGAGTCTCCAGACTGTGTATTTTGGACTCTTGGTTGAGCTGAGAGCCTCATAGAAATGTCCTTTTCACGAAACAGAGTCTCCCATCTCTGCAGTGTCCTGAAAGTGGGTGTCTGCCAAGAATTGTCTCTTTGTTTTTTACAGGCCTATGAGACTCAGGGATGTAAGAGCCAGGCTCCAAGGGCCTCCAGAGCCAGGCAGTCAAGGCATCCCCTGGTTTGCAGCTACAAAAACCAGGTCAGCAGATGAAAAACAAACAACCATACAAACTACATAAACCTGGAATACCAGTTGTGTGTAGAAGCTCTCCTGAAGGAGATACCAGGGCTCCGGAGTGCAGTACAAAGAGCTTAAAGATAGCACCCGTGGGCTGGAGTGAGGCAGAAGAGAAGTGCAAAGATGGCACCTACAGATAAGCGGGGGAAAAGACAAAAATAATTAAAAAGAAAGTATTTTTTTAAAAACGATAGCACCCACTGACTTTAGCAAGACAGAGAAAGATGGCACTTACCCGCTTCCACCCCTGGAGAGTATCCCAGCAGGCCCATGCCCCTCAGACAAGGCTTTGAAATTAGTAAATTAGTCTTTTTGACTTAAAGTCTGGCTGCTTTTCAGAGGGCTGCTTCTAGCAGCTTATAAGGACTCAAAAGTCTTCAGAATGTTGAAGAACACTTGGAGATCATCTAGTAAAAACTTTCTGTGAGTATTACATATCTACCTACCTATGTTCCTCCTGAATACCTCACAAGTAATAAAGAAAATAACTCCTGAGGCAGCCTACTACAGTTTTGGGCAAATCTAATTTTCAGAAAGTAGAATTATAGGTCCATGTCACCCAGTATAAATATAAAACATTTCTTTATAAGAAGATAAATGTCATTCTCCACTTCTAATGTCCTCTCGATGATCACATATCAACCCTCCAAGTACAATGCAGGATACATCTGTTCTACCTTCTCTATGGCAGCCCTTGAAATATTTGAAACCAATTATTATGTCTGCTTTCAGTCTTTCAATCTACAGCCCAGTCATAGTTTCCAAGCCTTTCTCATTTAGTCTTTATCCTCCAAAAACAGTCTGGTCTGTCAGTATCCCACTCAAGCTATGACATCAGAAGTAAGCACCCCGCCCCCCCCAAAAAAAGTGAGCACCAGGTCCAAGTGTGGTCTTAGTTTTATTTAGTATTGTTTGCCTTTTTTGGACAAAAATCTTTTCATTAATCTCTTTAGGTCTTGCATTGCTCTGGGGCAGCCACATCATATCAGTGCTTCTCACTGAATTTTCAGTTAACTATATAACCTTTTTCACAGGGGTGGCTAAAAAGCCACATCTTCTCCATCCTAGACTTTGGCAGTGGTCTTTTTGGCCATATGTGCTTTTCCTTCTGAGTGAGTATAAGAGACTACAGAATTCCTCCTTAAATGTGATTCTAATAATTTTACCCCATCATTCCATTCTCACAAGATCTGTCAGGATCCTGATTTTGGCATTGGCTGTAATGCATCCCCAATTATGTGTCTTCTCAATTTGGTAAAAGATCAATTTTTACACTCTATGATTCTCTAATAAAAAAATAGTGATCATGTTTGGAGTAATAGGTCACAATGGTGTTTTAAAAAATGTAATGAATATGAAAGTGCTCAGGAAATGTCTTTTAAGATCTTTCTCCCAGTTAAACATAAGTTTATCAGCACTTTTCTAGAATAGCTATTCAATAGATACTAATGTGCCTTGTTTTCCCATCATCCAGTCATTTCCTGTCCTAAAAGGGGTCATGAGGGGCTGACAGAGTGTTGTTGCAAAATGCAGCTACTCTGAGTCTACTACATTCCCTGATCCAGTGAACTGATAACACTGGTGAAAACACGGGTTTCTAGATTTATAGAAAAACATGGTACTTCACTAAGCTGAAGAGGAACTCAAAATTTGAGAGTATCCTAAAATTATAAGATGGGAGTTCCCGTTATGGCGCAGAAGAAATGAATCCAGCTAGGCACCATGAGGTTTTGGGTTCGATCCTTGGCCTTGCTCAGTGGGTTGAGGATCCGGCATTGCCATGAGCTGTGGTGTAGATCACAGACGTGGCTCAGATCTGGCATTGCTGTGGCTCTGGCATAGGCTGGCAGCAACAGCTCCGGTTAGACCCCAAGCCTGGGAACCTTCATATGCCATGGGTGCTGCCCTAAAAAGACAAAAAAAAAGAAATTATAAGATGGATGGTAAACTCGTTTCATTAAAATAAAACAGAGAAAATGAGGCATTTATAAATCAACTCAAAAGAATTCATTGAACCTGTGGTTTGACTAGCAAGCAATACTTTGGGTGAACTTGAAGACAGCTTGCTTTTCCTTTACTTAAAAAATACAAAAAATACAGTTGAGAATTCTCATCGTGGCTCAGTGGTTAACGAATCCGACTAGGAACCATGAGGTTTCAGGTTCGATCCCTGGCCTTGCTCAGTGGGTTAAGGATCTGGTGTTGCCATGAGCTGTGGTGCAGGCTGGCAGCTATAGCTCTGATTCAACCCCTAGCCTGGGAACCTCCATATGCCACGGGTGTGGCCCTAGAAAAGGTGAGAAAAAAAAAGGGAAAAAAAATACAGTTGGGAGTTCTCTTGTGGCACAGCAGGTTCAGGACCCAGTGTTGTCACTGCAGCACCTTGGGTCACTGCTGTGGTGCAGGTTCAATTGCTGGCCTGGGAACTTACACATGCCATGGGCACTGCCAAAAAATTAAAAAAAAAAATACAGTTGGCCTGAGTTTGAAGTTTTTAGGAAGAAAGGGAAGAACTTGTCTGTTCTGATAGAGTTCTTTGCGCTGCACACAGGCAGGTGTGGGAGTGACATTCAAACTAGAATATCTTTCTATGAGTAAAAGAGTGTGTCCAGTCTTTTGAATGTCTCACATCTGTATCATCCAGTCTTTTAGTTGGTTCCTACACCCCTACCTTTTTACATGGAAACTCTGCTTAAGCCTTGACATAAGTCTCAAGTTTAGGTAATGTTTAACCACAGAGATACATCTTCAGCAGGGGAAAGAGTAAGGAGGGGAGGGCCCATCTTTTCCCCCTCAGTCCTGGCCTTTACCGCAAAGGACACACAACAGAACAAGAACGCTTTCAGAAGGCACAAGGAGGAGTTCCCGTTATGGGTCAGCAGGTTAAGGACCTGTTGCTGACTCCATGAAAATGCAGGTTTGATCCCTGGGCTCACTCAGTGGGGTTCAGGATCCTGCCTTGCTGTAAGCTGTGGCGTAGGTCGAAGATGCAGCTCAGATCCAGTGTTCCGATTCACTGTTTCTGTGGCTATGGTATAGGCTTCAGCTGTGGCTCCTGTATAACCCCTCCAATATGGCCCAGGAACTCACATGCCACAGGTGCCACTGTTGGAAAGGAAAAAGAAGCCACCAGGAACTGCAAGGTTAAATGACAAGCAGGTGACATAAATGAGAGAAAAAAGCAGGTTAGGAAACTGGAGAGTAACAGCTCCATTTATTTATTTTTTTAATAGGATGTCTTAACTTTTTTTTTTTTTTTTTTTGGTGCACCTATGGTATACCAAAGTTCCCATGCCAGGGATCCAACCCACAACAGAGCAGGGAGCTGAGCTGCAGCAGTGGCAATGCTTGATCCTTAACCCACTGTGCCACAAGGAAACTCCATGACCTCCATTTAAACAGAAGTAGTTTACACAGTTGGAGCAAACCAGTCCCACATAGGATCACAAGCTTCAAATTACTAAGTCTTCTGATTAATTTCAAGAGAAGCCAGAAATCTGCATTTTCATGCAGCTGGTACCATCGAAGACCTAAAGAGCCAAGACATAGCACCAGCAAAGGAAAGGGAGCCCCTGGATGCTGAGAGTTTGCCGTAAATGCTAAGTCATAGGGAGAGGTGATAGGAAAGTACATTTTGCCATGCTGTTGGGCCTGACTACTTACCGAAGCTCTGCAGGGTAGAAGGAGGCAAAACTCTGGTACTACAGAGTGTGGGATTGATGGAAGATTCCTCAAATTGCATACTTTGAAAAAAATGAAAATAATTCAAATGCTAAAAAGGGATCTGAGCTGCCAGAAAATGGCTTTCATTCCTCTCTCCTTAACTCAATAGTGGAAAAGACCTCTAAGATGCAAGGCTTTTTTTTTTTTTTTGCCTCCCTTGTTGGTGGAGGCAGCAGGTAAAGGGCACTTTCAGTTTCAGAGACTAAATGTAGCTGCCTTTGCCTGCAAGACTCAGACAGTCGGCTGCCTCAGACTGCTCCCCCACAGGAAGTTAGGTTTGCAAATAAGCTTAGGCATTGAATACCCTAATCCTTTGCATTAAAAACATCTCTTTAGGACCTCTTTTTGTGGCTTAGTGGTAACAAACCTGACTAGTATCCCTGAGGATGCAAATTCAATCCCTGGCCTCGCTCAGTGGGTTAAGAATCCAGGGTTGCCATGAGCTGTGGTGTAGCTTGCAGACGTGGCTCAGATCTGGCATTGCTGTGGCTGTGGTGTAGGCTGGCAGCTGCAGCTCCAATTCGACTCCTAGCCTGTGAATTTCCATATGCCGCAGGTCTATAGGAGATAGCAATAAATGTGATTTTATAATTTAAAACAATAAATTTGTCTTCAGTCACACCATTCAGTCAATCAGTTTGTGTTAGGTCCTGATATAGGCTCTGGGGGTTATTGTTCTTAATTTTGGTTCCTCCAAATCAGCTGCTAAACAAGGATTCATATGCGAGCAGTTTATTTGGCTAGGGAGTGGAGAAGTGAGAGAAGATGACTGGCAATAATAGCAAGCCAGTTACTCCTGTGAGTGACAGGGACTTAATCTCACCAGGAGACTCTGGAAAACACAAACCATGGAGTTACACTGCCTGAGGGGTGAGGGAGCCCAGGTATTTATACACCAACACATGCTTAGTATTGGTGGAGGATGCTGGGAAATAGGAAGGGGTGCAAATTCCCCTGTATGAGCAAAGTGGCTTTCCTCGGCTTAAAAAAAAAAAATCTTTTTTTTTTTTAATGTCTTTTTGCATTTTCTAGGGCTGCTCCCGTGGCACATGGAGGTTCTCAGGCTAGGGGTTGAATCAGAGCTGTAGCCATCGGCCTACACCAGAGCTACAGCAACACGGGATCCGAGCCACGTCTGCAACCTACACCACAGCTCACGGCAACGCCAGATCGTTAACCCACTGAGCAAGGCCAGGGATCAAACCCGCAACCTCATGGTTCCTAGTCGGATTTGTTAACCACTGCACCACAACGGGAACTCCTTAAAAAGAAAAAATCTTAAGCAAAGCGGTTGAGGTCAACTGGTGTGCCTTGAAGCAATAAGTCCTCTGAAATATGGATGGAACACCAACACTGTTCCATCCATCAACAAGTCAAAGTCCCTGGAGAAGAGACTTGTGGCTGCCTGATGGGAGGGAGAGAGAGTGGGAGGGATCGGGAGCTTGGGCTTATCAGACACAACTTAGAATAGATTTACAAGGAGATCCTGCTGAATAGCATTGAGAACTTTGTCTAGATACTCATGTTGCAACAGAAGAAAGGCTGGGGGAAAAATGTAATTGTAATATATACATGTAAGGATAACCTGACCCCCTTGCTGTACAGTGGGAAAATAAAAAATAAAATAAAATAAAATAAAATAAATTGAAAATTAAAAAAAAACAAAACAAAAAAAACAAGTCAAAGTCCTACCTTAGCACAGCTTGTAGCTTCGTTAAGAAGCTAAAAAGGGATTTCCCATTGTGGTTCAGTGGACACAAATCCAGCTAGTACCCATGAGAATGCGGATTCAATCCCTGGCCTTGCTCAGTGGGTTAACGATCTGGCATTGCGTGAGCTGTGGTGTAGGTCGCAGACATGACCTGGATCCCACATTGCTGTGGCTGTGTTGTAGGCCGGCGGCCTTAGCTCCGATTCGACCCCTAGCCTGGGAACTTCTGTATGCTGTGGGTGTGGCCCTAAAAAACAAAACGAAACAAAACCAAAATAGAAAAGAAGAAGCAGCAGCTAGAAAATAAACCCAATGTGAATGATACTTGAGAATATATATTTCAAAGATAAACTTTCAGAGAGACCTTTTGAATATCGATACTCTGTATTCATTTCAAAATGATCATGCTGAAATCAGCCAGTGTTGTCTGAGTATTTAGCAAGCCATTTACTTGGTCCTATGTTTCTCCTCTGAAATATTTAATCCATAAAGTGTTTTCCTTTCTTCCTATTATTAATATCCTCTACCTTCACTTCTAATTATGGCACTTGGGTGTATTTTGTGTGTCATGTTATGCCACCATAAATCCTGAAACACAAAGAGATTGCACAAGTGAGCAAATAAGAGAGGGGAAAATGCAAGGAAGGGAAAATAGAGAATAGAAAGAATAAAATATTTTTCTTTTTATTTGAGGCAGTGGCTCTTTGAGAAGAAAAAAATAAGTTTGATAAAATCTGCCTTTTCAAGAGTTCCCTGGTGGTCTAGCGGTTAAGAACCTGGTGTTGTCACTGCTGTGGTATGGGTTCTATCCCTGTCCTGGGAACTTTGACATGACTCAGGCATGGCAAAAAAAAAAAAAAAAAAAAAAGATTTTTCCAAATTCTTTGCAAATAAAGCTAAGAAAACATCACCTAAAGGAATGATGTAAATTTGGATTTCATAAAAAAAATCTGCCTTTTCTTCCACTCACATTATATATGTTTTCCTGAGTTAGTAAAGAGAGATTAGAGGATTCTTCTTGCAGGGAAATATTTTTCCTGTCCTTAGAGAGTGCCTATTAAAAAAGTAAGTAGAGAGAGTACATGGCCTTAGTAGTTGATGAAAAGTTGATACAAGGTAGAAAGGATTTAGAAAACTTTACAAAGATGATCAAACAAACAAGTATCCTGGGTTGTTTATCTAAAATGTTCTGGTTAGAAGTATTATATAAAAAGGAGAAATGCTTTGAGAAGTGTTGAAAAGTGGTTTCATGAACCCCAGAGGCATGATGATTCAAATAATACAGACAGACTTGGATGAAGTGCTCTGTTCTCATCCCAGAACCATCCTGATATACTTGGCCATCTGGGAGGAGTTCGAAAGGATGTGCAATTTCTTTATGGAGAAAATTTGCAGGACTGATTCAAAGCATGTGTCTATTTGTCAACAGCGGTATAATTTTTCACAACTGTTTATGGAGCTGTGACCTAAGACAGACAATCGTGATTACAAAGAGAAGCATAACTACGGAATGAAAAGAGCAAATAAGTTCAGTTAAAAGGCAGGTTCACTCGGGGAGGGGGTGGGATGGACTGGGAATTAGGGGTTAATAAATGCAAACTATTGCCTTTGGAATGGATAAGCAATGGCATCCTGCTGTGTAGCACTGAGAACTATATCTGGTCACTTGTGATGTAGCATGATAAAGTGAGAAAAAAGAATGCATATATGTATATGCGACTGGGTTATCTTGCTGTACAGTAGAAAATTGATAGAACACTGTAAACCAGCTGTGATGGAAAAAATAAAAATCATTTTAAAAGAAAAAAAAAAAAGCAGGTTCAAATCACATTACTTCCACCCAGAACTATCTGGGGGACTCTGAGCAGATCACTTAACTTTTCTAAGCCTCATTTCCTAATCTTTAAAATGAGGCTAATAACAATAACTAGGATTTAGGATGACTGCAATAATTAAATGAGATAAAGGGTACAAAAGGAATACAATTGATGGTGAACATACTCACATACTATCAAATGAATCAACAATAAGACATTGTATTTAGGGTTCTAACATGGTTATTAAAAGAGACTATAAGAAGGTCTTGAGTTATAGTCGACCTTTTTATACTGCCCGTATCTCAGTTCTATCCTTGTGAAACTATAAAGCTTTAACAAATAGGAGTTCCCGTCATGGCACAGTGGTTAACGAATCCGACTATGAACCATGAGGTTGCGGGTTCGGTCCCTGCCCTTGCTCAGTGGGTTAACGATCCGGCATTGCCATGAGCTGTGGTGTAGGTCACAGACGCAGCTCAGATTCCACATTGCTGTGGCTCTGGTGTAGGCCGGTGGCTACAGCTCTGATTCAACCGCTAGCCTGGGAACCTCCATATGCCACGGGAGCAGCCCTAGAAATGGCAAAAAGACAAAAAAATAAAAAAGAAAGAAATAATTAGATGTGGAAATAGTGGTCTGTCTCTCCACTGTGAGAGCTTGTTTTCTAATACCCTGAGATTAGTACAGTATTGACATCTGAAATGTTTCTGATGTGGGAAGAAGCATTTCTTTTCTCTCAGATGCACATAATAAGGGTGTGTATCCTACACAGGATAGGGTATGTGAGACCTTAACTCTACCTCAATCTACCTCTCTACCTTTTCTCTTCTCACAGAAGATGTTTGGCATGGTACGGCATAGCCTTAAAAAGACTAAAAACCTCTGTGATGGCATGTGCTTATTTGTACCAGGACAATACCTCACTGAGTATATGTAGGTTTCTATTCAGAAACAGGCATCTGCTTAATGTCCCTCAAGTTACATATATTATTATCACCATTTCTTCTGAGCTAAGTTGCTTCAGTTCAAATTCATTGTATATTTGCTAAGTCCTAATAACCAACGTTTTTATGCTTGAGCTCATTGGCTTCCTACTCAACTTTAAAAAATACATCCATGACCCTCTCTCTTTGGCCTGTAATCACAGTACAACTGTGAAGATTTATTGACTACTTTACTTTGCAAACACTAATATGGGACCAGAAAGACAGAGAAATTCCACACAATGCTGATGATACAAAATAAGATAGAAAGGGGGAGAAGAAAGCTCCAAACCTATTTATTCACCATTGGCTAATAAAATCTTAATAATGGATTTGCTGAAATGGACCCAGCTATCAGGTGCCAGATCAGCTCTCTTGTAGATACACTGTCAAAGCAGCCAGCTTTGCCAAGTCCTCTGTTATCTTTGGCACCAGGTGAGATGTTCTTATATAGGTATGCTGGATGTAAGAAACTCGAAGTAAAAATCAAATAAATCAGTTGGATAACTGCCTCAAGGTAAATCATGGTCCTCAAACATCTAATTAAATAGTTTGTAAGAAGACAGGAACCAAACTAAGCCTCGATGCATATGTAAAAAGAATACTTGTGTCAGTAACAACTCACTCTAGCCACAGGATGGCCACTGCAGACTACAGCCAGAGTGACTTTATTATAAAGTTCAAGAAAGGTCCTCCCTTTGGCCAAGCATGATGAGAGAGTACAAACAGTGAGGAGTACAGGACATTTCCCAAACTCCAGTCAGTAGGGACACACACACACACACACCCAAGAAATTATATTTCTTAAGACCTTGACAAAATCCAGCAGATATATACACACACACACACACACACACATATATATATTATATCCCTTAAGAGTTGAAAGCTATATTCTTTTTTTTATTACTCAAATGATTTTATCACATCTGTAGTTGTATAATGATCATAACAATCTGATTTCACAGGATTTCCATCCCACAGCCCAGGCACATCCCCCTACCCCCCCAAAGTGTCTCCTCCGGAGACCATAAGTTTTTCAATGTCTGTGAGTCAGCGTCTGTTCTGCAAAGAAGTTCCGTCTGTCCTTTTTTCAGATTCCACATGTCAGTGAAAGCATTTGATGTTGGTGTCTCATTGTATGGCTGACTTCACTTAGCATGATAGTTTCTAGGTCCATCCATGTTGCTAAAAATGCTGGTATTTCGTTCTTTTTAATGGCTGAGTAATATTCCATTGTGTATATGTACCACCTTTTCTTGATCCACTCCTCTGTCAATGGACATTTAGGTTGTTTCCATGTCTTGGCTATTGTAAATAGTGCTGCAATGAACATTGGAGTACATGTGTCTTTGCGAGTCATGGTTTTCTCTGGATAGATGCCCAGGAGTGGGATTGCTGGATCAAATGGTAGTTCTATTTTTAGTTTTCTGAGGAATCGCCATACTGCTTTCCACAGAGGTTGCACCAATTTACAATCCCACCAACAGTGTACTAGTGTTCCTTTTCTCCACACCCTCTCCAGCACTTATTGTTTGTAGACTTTTGGCTGATGGCCATTCTGGCTGGTGTAAGGTGGTACCTCATCATGGTTTTGATTTGCATCTCTCTAATAATGAGTGACGTTGAACATCTTTTCATGTGTTTTTTGCCATCTGTATGTCTTCTTTGGAGAATTGTCTGTTTAGATCTTCTGCCCATTTTTTGATAGGCTTGTTTGTTTTTTTGGTATGGAGCTGAAGAAGTTGTTTATAAATTTTGGAGATTAATCCCTTGTCAGTTGATTCACTTGCACAGATTTTCTCCCATTCTGTGGGTTGTCTTTTTGTGTCGTTTATGGTTTCCTTTGCTGTGCAGAAACTTTGAAGTTTAAGTAGATCCCATTTGTTTATTTTTCTTTTTATTGTCAATACTCTGATAGGTGGATCTGAGAAGATGTTGCTGTCATTTATGTCAGAGAGTGTTTGGCCTATGTTTTCCTCTAGGAGTTTGATAGTGTCTGGTCTTATATCTAGGTCTTTAATCCATTTGGAGTTTATTTTTGTGTATGGTGTTAGGGAGTGTTCGAATTTCATTCTTTTCCATGTGGCTGTCCAGTTTTCCCAGCACCACTTATTGAACAAGCTGTCCTTTCTCCATTGTATATTCTTGCCTCCTCTGTCATAGATCAGTTGGCTGTAGGTGCGTGAGTTTCATTCTGGGCTTTCTATCCTGTTCCACTGATCTGTATGTCTGTCTTTGTGCCAGTACCATGCAGTTTTGACGACTGATGCTTTGTAGTATAGTCTGAAGTCCGGGAGTCTGATTCCTCCAGGTCCATTTTTCTTTTTCAGGATGTCTTTGGCTATTCTGGGTCTTTTTTACAATCACTTCTGCAGAAAAAAAGGTAAAATCTCTTCTGTATTAATTGTTCAAAATGCTTGTGGGTAAAGGTAGAGGAATGAATGAATAAATACATGAGTTAAGTAATCTTAAAATAGAACAATTAGGAGTTCCCTTAGGGGCACAGCAGAAACAAATCTGACTAGTATCCAGGAGGATGTGGGTTTGGCCCCTGGCCTTGCTCAGTGGGTCAGCGATCTGGCATTGCTGTGAGCAGTGGGGTAGGTTGCAGAGGCAGCTCGGATTCTCCCATTGCTGTAGCTGTGGAGTAGGCTAGCAGCTGTAGCTCCCATTCGACCCATAGCCTGGGAACTTCCATATACCATGGGAGTGGCCCTAAAAAGCAAAATCAATACATCAATAAATAAAAATAAAATAGAATAATTAGATCCAAATGCTTGTTCTTATTGTACCAATAGAATCACTAGAATGTACAAAAATGGAGTATAATTGACAGAACTGCAGCAAAAGCAGTGCATTTCAGAAGAGTATCTTCTCTGTACCAGTGTTGAAAAGAGAATGACCTCAAGGAGAAAGGGCATACTTGCAAGTTCCTTGAGTTTGGATGTGGTAATTGGCACACAAATCTCCCTTCTTATCCGAGACCCTAGGGTTTAATGGAGATGTAACTTCTCAGAAATGTCCTTGGCAAGACGTCTTGCAGTGATGCCTCCCAGTTTATGGTCCATGTCCTTCAGCTGAAGATGAGATACATTTCCTTTCAATGTACCTCAAAGCTTGGTCCAAACTTGAGAATTAGACCCTAAGATTAAGTTAAAGTGGCAAATTTAATGTATATCCTTTGGCTCAAATGACCTAATTTATCTCTCTACCCCAAGAATTCCCCAGAAAATTGTTCATAACCAGAGTACTTCTCATTCCTGCTACAAAAGCAAAAATGATCCAGTGAAACATATGGACCTCATGTGTGGCCTTAGCCATTCGGGTCTACCTTTGCCAAACCTGTCATTTTTAATGAGTATGAAATATTTAGTTTTCCTCTTTTATCATTTATATTAAACCAGGCAGCTTAGGTCTAGTTATTATTAGATTAAAGAGGACTTGCCCATACTAGACAGAAAAGTCCTAATTCCACATAAAGAGGTACTATATCCTGGCTCAATGAAATATTGGAAACCAGGATGGAAGGGGAAAAAAGGGGGATAAGAATTAATGTTTTAGGAAAATAAGATCATATGCTAGTTTTTCTGTCTTTCCCCACTCGAGTTTTCATTTTCCTTAAGGTATATTTTTGTTTAAATATTTCCTTCCTTTCCAATGCTGCATATCAAAACTGCTACTTCTAGGACAGATGAGAAAGATTTTCTTGGGTAAGCCTATTTTAATATGTAATATCAACAATAGCTAATATTAATTTAGGGCTTAACATGTGCCAGGATCAGTACAACATTCTTTTTTTCAAGGTTTGTTGAGATAGAATTGACAAAACGTTGTGTAAATTTATAGTGTACAACCTGATGATTTGATACATGGATATTGTGAAGGGATTACTACAGTAAGGTTAGTTAACACATCCATCACCTCTAATAGTTATCATTTGTGTAAGAGGGGTGAGAATTTTTAAGGTATAACTTTCTTATCAACTTTCAGGTATACAATACAGTTTTTTGGGTTTTGTTTGTTTGTTTGTTTGTTTTTTATCTTTTTACCTTTTCTGGGGCCGCTCCTGCGGCATATGGAGGTTCCCAGGCTAGGGTCTAACTGGAGATATAGCTGCTGGTCTATGCCAGAGCCACAGCAACGTGGGATCCAAGCCACATCTGCAACCTACACCACAGCTCACAGCAACACAGGATCCTCAACCCACTGAGCAAGGCCAGGGATCGAACTCACAACCTCATGGTTTCTAGTCGGATTTGTTAACTGAGCCACGACAGGAACTCCCCAGTATTGTTAACTATAGTTAATATGCTGTTTATTATAGCCCCAGAACTTATTCATCTTATAATGAGAAGTTTGTACCATTTGACTATTTTCATCCTTTTCTCTAACTCCCTACTTCCACCCCTGGCAACTACCAATCTATTCTCTGTTTCTGAGAGTTTGTTTTATCAGATACCATATATAAGTGAGGTCATGCAGTATTTGCATTTTTCTGTCTGATTTCTTCCCTTTAGCAAAAGACCCTCAAAGTTCATTTATGTTGTTGCAAGTGGCAAGATCTCTTTTTTTGTAGCTGAATGATATTCTATTTTATATATACACATATATAGAGAGAGACACATATTCACACACCACATTTTCTTCATGTAATCATCTGTTGACTGTTGATGGACACTAAGGTTGTTTCCATGGCTTGATGATTGTAAATAATGCTGCAATGAATATGGGAGTACAGACATGTTTTCAATGTAGTGGTTTCATTTCTTTTGAATTTATAGTACTAAATCATGTTCTAGTACTATTTTTAATTTTTTAGTAACTTCCATATTCTTTTCATCCCCAACAGTAGTACAAAAGAATTTTCTTCCTCCACGTCCATGCCAATACTTATTATATCCTGTCTTTCCAATAATAGCCATTCTAATAGAAATTAAGTGATATCTCGTTGTGGCTTTGATTTGCATTTCCTAATAATTACTGATGTTAAGCACCTTTTCATGTACCTGTTTGCTGTGTCTTTGAAAAAATATGTATCCAGATGCTTTGCTCATTGTTAGTAACATTTTTTTTTTTTGCTATAATAGGAGTTACTTTTGTATTTTGGATATTAACACCTTATCAGGTATATGGTGTACAAACATACAGTTCTGTAGGTTGTCTTTCACTTTGTTGATTGTTTCTTTTGATATGCAATAGCTTTTTATCTTGATGGACTCCTGTTTGTCTATTTTGCTTTCTTTTGGTTGTGCTTTTGGAGTCGTATCCATAAAATCACTGCCAAGACCAATATCAAGAAGCCTTTTCCATGGTTTTCTTCCAAGGATTTTGGGATTTCAGGACTTATATTTAAGTCTTTAATTCCTTTGGAGTTAGTTTTTATGAATGGTATAAGGTAGCAGTCTGGTTTCATTCTTCAGCGTATAACTATCCAGTTTTCCCAACCCCATTTATTGAAGAGGTTTATTTTTCCCCATTTAGTATTCTTGGCTTCTTTTTTATGGCTGAGTAATATTCCATTATATGTATATATACCACATCTTCTTTATCCATTCATTTGTTGATGGGCACTTAGGTTGCTTCTATATCTTAGCAGCTGTTAGTTATGCTGCTTTGAACATTGGAGTGCATGTATCTTTTCAAATTACTGTTTTCATTTCCTTCAGATATATACCCAGTAGTGGAATTGCTGCATCATATAGTAGTTCTATTTTTACTTTTTTGAGGAATACCCTTGGTCTTGTTCCTGATCTTAGAGGAGAGGTTTTCAATATTTGACTATTGAATATGATAGCTGTGGGCTTTTCATATATGGCTTTTACTATGCTGAGTTGGAGTTGATTCCTCTTTAAATGTTTGGTAGAATTTACCAATGAAATTATCTGACTCTGGGAATTTCTTTGTTAGGATGTTTGTGATTACTGATTCCAAAAAAAAAAAAAAAAAGAGCAAAGAAAATTTTCAAATAAACCAGGTCACGTTACAATTCAAGGAAGTAAAAATGAACAAACAAAGCCCAAAGTTATCAGAAGGAAAGAAATAATAAAGATTAGAGCAGAAATTAATGAAATAGAAGGTGGAAAAACTATAGAAAAGATTAACAAAATTAAGAATTGGATTTTGGAAAATTAAATAAAATTGAAAAATCTTTAGCTGGACTAACCAAGAAAAAAGACTAACATAAATGAAGTCTAAATGGAAGAGATATGACAACTGATTCACAGAAATACAAAGGGTCCTAGGAGTACTCTGAACTCTGTAAAAAATGTCATTGGTAATTTGATAGGGATTGCATTGAATCTGTAGATTGCTTTGGGCAGTATGGCCATTTTTACAATACTAATTTTACCAACCCAGGAGCATGGAATATCTTTCCATTTCTTTACATCTTCTTTAATTTCCTTGATTAATGCAGGAAACCAAAAAGAAATCAAAAAGACAGCTTACAGAATGGGAGAAAATGGTTTCACATGATGCAACTGACAAGGGCTTAATCTCTAAAATATACAAATGACTTATACAACTCAACAGCAAAAAAACCAACAACCTAATTGAGAAATGGGCAAAAGACCTGAATAGACATTTCTCCAAGGAAAATATACAGATGGCCAACAAGCACATGAAAAAATGCTCAACATCCCTGATTGTTAGAGAAATGCAAATCAAAACTATCATGAGATACCACCTCACAGTAGTCAAAATGGCCATCATTCATAAGTCCACAAGTAACAAATGCTGGAGGGGGTGTGGAGAAAAGGGAACCCTCCTGCACTGTTGGTGGGAATGTAAGCTGGTACAACCACTATGGAGAGCAGAATGGAAGTACGTTAGAAATCTGTACATGGAACTACCATATGATCCAGCAACCCCACTCTTGGGCATATATCTGGACCAAAGTTTCCTTAACAAAGACACATGTACCCGTATGTTCATTGCAGAACTATTCACAATAGCCAAGACATGTTCATTGCAGCGCTATTCGCAATAGCCAGGACATGGAAACAACCCAAATGTCCATTGACAGATGATTGGATCAGGAAGAGGTGGTATATATACACAATGGAATACTACTCAGCCATAAAAATGAATAAAACAATGCCATTTGCAGTGACATGGATGGAACTAGAGACTCTCAGCCTGAGAGAAGTAAGTCAGTAAGAGAAAGACAAATAGCGTATGATGTCACTTATATATGGAATCTAATATATGGCACAAATGAAGCTTTCCACAGAAAAGAAAATCATGGACTTGGAGAACAGACTTGTGGCTGCCTAGAGAGAGGGGAAGGGAGTGGGATAGATTGGGAGCTTGGGGTTAATAGATGCAGACTATTGCCTTTGGAATGGATTAGCAATGAGATCCTTCTGTGTAGCACTGGGAACTACATCTAGTCACTTATGATGGAGCATGATAATGTGAGAAAAAAGAATCTATACATGTATGTGGTGATGAACTCCCTTATCTTTTGTGTTTGGGGGGAAAAAATATTTATTTCTTCTTCATTCTGAAGAAGAGATTTTCTGAATATAGTTCTTAGATGGCAAGATGGCAGGGTTTTTTTTATATTCTATATTTTGAATATATTGCAGGTCTGCAAAGTTTCTTCTGACAGTCTTATGAGGCCTCCCTTATATGTGATGTCATCTTTCTCTTTTTGCTTAAAAAGTCTTTCTTTGTTTTAGACTTTTGAAAATTTATCTATTTATTTATTTATTTATTTATTTATTTATTTATTTATCTTTTGTTGAGCCACTCCCACGGCATATGGAGGTTCCCAGGCTAGGGGTTGAATAGGAGCTGTAGCCACCGGCCTACATCAGAGCCACAGCAACGCGGGATCCGAGCCGAATCTGCGACCTACACCACAGCTCACGGCAACGCCGGATCCTTAACCCACTGAGCAAGGGCAGGGACCAAACCCACAACCTCATGGTTCCTAGTCGGATTCGTTAACCACTGCGCCACGACGGGAAATCCACTTTTGAAAATTTAATTATAATGTATCTCAGTGCAGCCTTTTGAGGGTTCAGCCTATTTGGGAGTTGGGTCTCCTGAATCTTGATGTCCATGTCCCTCCCCAGTTTTTGGAAGTTTTCAGCCATTATGCTTTAAAAAGACATTCTGTCTTTTTCTCTTTCTCTTTCCCCTCTGAGATTCCTACAGCATTATGTATGGTATCCCATTAGCCCTGTAGTCTTTTTCTTTTTTTTCACTTTTTTTTCATTATTTTTTTTTCTTTTTGCACCTCTGACTGGATAATTTCAAATGACCTATCTTCAGGTTCATTCTTCTGCTTGGTTGAAAGTGCTGTTTAAGCTCTCAATTGAGTTTTTCGGTACAGTCATTGTAATCATTCAGTTCTAGCATTTCTATTTGATTTTTTGATGATAGTTTCTATTTCTTTGTTGTACTTCTTATTTTGTTCATCATATTCTCCTAATTTTGTTTAGCTGCCTGTCCGTGTATTCTTGCAGTTCACTGAACTTCTTTAGGGGGATTATTCTGATTTCAAAAATTTCATAAATCTCCATTTTTTAGAGTCAGTTAGTAGACCATTATTAGTTTCGTTTGATGGCATTATGTTTACCTGATTCTTTTTGCAGTGATCTGAGCATTTAAGTAAGCAATCTTCTCTTCCCAACTTGACACGTTTATTACAACAAGGAATGACTTAACCTTTACCAGTTGGCTCAGCTTGGGATACTGAATGAATCAGCTGGTAGCATCCACAGGTACGTGTGGTTTCATATAGGGTTCTCTAGTTGGATGAGGCCACTGTCTGTGCTCTGAGGGTAGAATATAGTGTGGCTGGCTGAGCTCCATGTTTGCATGGGCCCGATGGCTGGGCTCTAGGTTCAGAAAGGGCCACTGGATGGACTCTGATTTGGCAGAGCTTCTGGCTCTTCTCCACAGTCAGGCAGGGTCACTAGCTGTGCTCCATATTCACCTCTAGTTGGGTGAGGTGGCAGGCTGTGTTCCCTGGCAGGGCAGTATCACTGGTAGGTCAAGTAGAGTCTTAGGCTCTGCTGCCAAGCTGGATGGTGCCACCAGCTGGACTCTGTGTTCAGGCAGGGCCACAGTCAAGGCTTCATCATCAGACAGAGCCTCAGGCTGTGCTCTGTGATCAAGCAGAGTCAAAGCCCGTGACCCAAAGTTAGGCGGGTACACAGGCTGTGCTTTGAGATGAGTAGGTCACTGGCTATGCTCTGTCATTAGCCAAGGTCACTGGCCAGCCTCTCTATTCAGATGAGACCTCCATCTGTATCCCACAGTCAAATGAGGCTAGAGACAGTGCTCCACATTTGAGCAGGGTCAGTCAGTGCTCCCTGGTTGGGTGGTGCCATAAGCTACGCTCCACAATTGGGAGGGTTCACTTGCTAGGCTCCCTGTGGTCATCACTTTGGTGAGGCCATAGGCTGTGTTGAGCAATCAAGGGCCATAGATTGGGCTCCACTGCTGGGCACCACTGTAGCCTGTGTTCTATAGCTAGGCAATAGCATAGGCTAGGCTTGGAGGCTGCCCCGGGTCACAGTTTAGGCTCCCTAGTTATTCAGGGCTAGAATCTAAGTTCAACAGTTAGACAGGGATTCCAGTTTGGCTCTCTGCCTAATCAGGGCTGTGGGATCAGCTCTGCAGATGTTCAATTCCTCTAGCCAGTCGTCCTGGTCAGGCAGGTCTAGAGGCTATGCTCAGCAGTTGGGCATGGCTATAAATTTGCTTTTCTCCCAGGCAGAGCCGTGGAATGGGCTCTCCAGCTAGTACAGGCTGCTGACTGGGGACCCAAATCAGGCAGAAGCTTCTGGCCCAATGGGGATGCCATCTCAGCTCAGCTCAGCATTTGGGAAGAGCTGAGATCTCTGCTCAGGCACCACTGCAAGCAGAAATGTTGTCCACCAAGATGTAAGTGCTGACTTCTGTAAGCCCCACTCCTGTTTTCCACCTCTATCTGATCCCCAGAAGTTGGGCTTTGCGTATTCCCCCTGTGATCACTGTGACGCCAAACCTGCATGGCCTCCCAGGAAGTGCCCACAGGGCCAGGGGAGCCGGAGGAACACCTTGGGCTCTTTTCGCTCTGGAAGAACCACGGGGCCAAGCTGAGGAAGGACAATGTGGTCAAAGCGAAACCACTCCTCTTACTCTTTTAATACTGTCCTTCTCAGTCCCTGCGTTCCAGGGTGGTTTTTCTCCCTTACTCCCAAGGTCTGGGGTTTTCACAGTGGTGTCTTGCCCTTGGATAGTTGCTGATTTGTCTTTTTGTGAGGGGGACTGAGGTCGGGAGTAACCTATGTCATCATCTTGATGATGTCACCTTCCTACAAATATCCTCATTTAACAATCGCAATCACTCTGTGAGGTACATTCTATTACTATCTGCATTTTTAAAGAACAAAAATGGAGGCTTGGTTGGAGAGAAGAAATAACTTATGAATGGCCATACAGTTAGCAAGTATCATAGAATAATTTAAGCCAGGTCCATCTGCCTCCAAAGCTCATTAAAGTTCCTAGTATGACTGTTCATGATCTTACTGCTATAATTAATTAAGGAATTGAAGTAAAAGACAAATTATATACCTAAACATTAATATTTATTGACTGTTGATTTAGGTAATATTCGAAACTATTATGAGAAAGAGTAAAAGGAAAAGTAGGAATAACATACATTAATATCCAAGCAGGGGAGTTCCTGTCCTGGTGCAGTGGTTAACGAATCCGACTAGGAACCATGAGGTTGTGGGTTCGGTCCCTGCCCTTGCTCAGTGGGTTAGGGATCCGGCATTGCCGTGAGCTGTGGTGTAGGTCGCAGATTCGGCTCGGATCCCACGTTGCTATGGCTGTGGTGTAGGCTGGCGGCTACAGCTCCGATTCAACCCCTAGCCTGGGAACCTCCATATGCCGCGGGAGCAGCCCTAGAAAAGGCAAAAAGACAAAAAAAAAAAATCCAAGCAGGGAACATCATGGGTCTTTTTAGTTGAGAGGACAAGTATCTCATGGTTATCCTTCAGATAATGATTTTATATACAGTCAAATCTGTGACAAAAATCACAACAGCCTGCACTAAGCGGAGAAGCCATTCACACTTCCTGATTGTGCTCAGGCCTCAAGAACACATTGTATTCCTTTCTCCATTTTTTTTGAGGATCTTCTAACTTCTTTGAGGGAAAACTGAATCACCAAAACAGAAATTTCAGGAGTTCCTGGTGTGGTGGCCATGAGATCGGTAATGTCTCTGGGATGCTGGGATGTGGATTCGATCTCCAGCCAGCAGAGTAGGGTTAAGGATCTGATGTTGCCACAGCTGCAGCGTAGGGCACAACTTCCCCTGGCCCAGGAACTGCCCCTGGCCTGGGAACTCCATATGCCTCAGGACAGCCAAAAAAAAGAAGGAAAAAAAAATTTTCAGCATCACCTGACTCTTCACTAATTTATTCATGAAAGCATAATGCAAAACACTGAAGATAAAATATTATTAAAATGAGATCCTGACTGCACAGAATTTGCAGTGTAGGAGGATAGCTAGAAGAGTAACAGGAGCATTTGCCTTGTGTGGTAAGTGTGCAACGTACAGCAGGGGCAAGAAAATAGACTGATGACCTGTGAGTGCACTGACGGACATGGCAATAAGCCATATAGAACACATCGCTGTATTTTTATTTATATTCTTCTTCTCATTAAAAAAGTATTCATCTCTATAGGTCTCTCAACCCAGAAAAGAGACAGGTCCTCTTACACAATATGATTTCCTTCAGTAAATGATTTCCTGTCCAATTAGTTCTATGACAAGGATACTCTCAGCCTGTACCATGTAACTGTGTCCCTGGGGTGACAGAAGCCTACCCTGAGCATTCCTTACATGGATTTACCCTTCAATGGAATTCCCCCAAATGGGGCTCTTCAATGGGAGAATTTCTAAGCCTGAGCTCAGTATCTCAATTTTCTCTCTCCACACAAGACAAGTGGCCATCTCCCACTCACCCCTCTAGGATCAGTTTTCCAAAATCATTGCTCTTGCCACAATTTCTAATTCTTGCATCCTGGATGCCACAACAATTCTTCAACCCAGGCAGAGTCTACACACCCCCATCAAATGGTATACCTTATCCAAAAAAAAACCATTTTCTCTACTCCATTCAAATTGGTTTCCTTAGCAGGGCACACAGTTGTTATGCATGTCCCCTGTGACTTTTTCCTTTTACCCCCACCTTGGAATGTCAGCCCTCCCTCTCAGTCTATCCAGCCTTCAGATTCTTCCCATTTAAATGATGTCGACTCCCTCTCTGTCCCTCTTGCACATAATACTTTAGGCTCTATCAGAAAATTAAATGCTTGATTGCATCAAATTTTATATTACTTTCCATTAATTTCTGGTGTGTATGTCTAAATGGCATCTCCAAAACAGCAAGATTTGTGCCTTATATGATTAGGGCCCACCTAATTTATCAGGCAGACTGAAAGTGAAAAGAGAGTGTTGATAATTCATCTGCGACTTCAGACATAAATAAAGGGTGTCTCTAGCAAACTAGGACTAATGGTCACCTGATATTTTCATATTTGTCGCAGTCCCTAGGGTAGAACTCAGATGGTCAATAATTACCTCTTGACTGAAACTGCTGTTCTATTCTCCAAAGGCCAAATAGGACTTTATCTCTAGATTTTGAAGTAACATTTTTGTTTGTTGCACAGTTGTCTCACAAGGGTCGCTGTCAGTTCTGTAAAACTGAAACACAGAAAGTAAGAGGGAGATGGATAATACTTTAAGCTTCCAAAAGGAAGGAATTATAAAAGACATTGCATATTCAAGAGTTTAACTTTTAAATCAATAGCTGATTTGATACCATTGATGACTTTTAAGTAGTGTGATGATTTAGTCAGCTTATGTATGAATACGTGTGTTTAAAATGGTAAGGCGAAGTAAGTCAACTATACTTTTAATAAAAATGAAAAAAAAGAAAAAACGAAAATAAATAAATAAAATGGTACGCCATAAACTTGAAATGTCTGAAGATGAATTCAAGGAGACACTAGGCTGGAGTTCCTGTCATGGCTCAGAGGTTAGAAAACCTGACTAGCATCAATGAGGAGGCAGGTTTGATCCCGGGCCTCGGTCAGTTGGTTAAGGATCCGGCGTTGCTGTGAACTGTGGTGTAGGCTGGTGGCTACAGCTCGAATTTGACCCCTAGCCTGGGAACCTCCATATGCCTCAGATGTGGCTCTAAAGAGACAAAAAAGAAAAGAAAAGAAAAGAAATGATGAGGGCTTGAACTTGGTCAGTGGCAATGGGAGATGATAGAGATTATATAGGTTTTTAGACTTATTGCATGGGTGCTGAAAGAGAATCAAAATGACTAGGTTTCTGGACCTAATAAAAAAATCATTGGGTGTACTCAGAATAATCAAATTGGCCTCACAGAAATAATGAGCAGAACTCAGAAGAACTAGGCATCTACTACTGTTCCTCCGTGTGTTGTCCTCTTAGAAAACTCATTTTTGCCAGTTTCCAGTATTTACGGGCAGGGCTAGAGTTTCCCATGCCTAGAAATAAATACAGGAATAACATCTGGTAAAACAAAACAAAACAAAACCCACCTAGGAGCAGGAATGTGGCCCTAGTATCAGTTATCTCCTAAACACTGTCCACTG
Source organism: Phacochoerus africanus (assembly GCF_016906955.1). NCBI lineage: Eukaryota > Metazoa > Chordata > Mammalia > Artiodactyla > Suidae > Phacochoerus > Phacochoerus africanus. The sequence continues at coordinate 61,718,179 of NC_062549.1, forward strand.
ATAGATAATGTTCTCTGGGGTGGGAGAAGTGTATTTTCATCTCATGGCTTGGGATCATTTCATGGCTGATTTGCTTATACAAGCTAAGCAGAAATTGCCCTCCTTCACAACTCTACATCATAAGACTGTTGTATAATCAGTAATGTGCTCCATGATAAGTTGGTATTCTTTTCTAATGTCCTCAAAAGAAAGACAGTATACACAGTGGAATGATTTTATGTGCATCGTGAGTGTCTATTATAGTGTCCAGCCATGAATGAATGAATGAATGCATGCATGCTCAGTCCTACAAAGAGCAACTTACATATATGTCTAAGCTTACTGATGCCAAGGCAACCTGCCAACATCTCCCAGTGAGAAATAGCTTCCAAAACTCAACCTGAATTTGGTTGGAATATTCAGCTTATGGTGTAATTTTAGGTCACCTGACTTCACGTTTTAGAACCTTCCAGTTTTTGTAAGCTATTTCTATAGAAAATTTCTATATCAAATTATAATTTTAATCAGTAATTTTAAGATGAAAATTGGTGCATATTCTAAGTATCATTTTGCACAATTGCCATGTTGACCTCAATTTTCCCTTCCCCCCAAAAATAAGGGACAACGTAAATATACCTGAGCATTTGTGAGCCAAGTCATTCATTCCCCATAATATTGGTCCCTAAGTCACTTCATCCTATTGAAATCTATGACCCCTGTGAAGGAAAGAAGCCCTACCTATTCCTTAATGTGGCCTCAAAACAAACACCCCTCAGAGGAAGGAGTAATCATTTCAAGGAGATCCTGACTCTGATTCAGCAAAAGGAAAGAATTAGCCTATCAACTTCTCCTAAATGGAGGCTATTCTTCCAATATGACTAGAATTAACCATGGCCTTGTAGGCTGCTATACTGTATACATATATATTTTTTATATATTATTTACATGCATGTATAGTATATACTACCAATGTATAATGTCATTTCAGGAATTCTAGGAAGAATTCTTTCTGTCCCCAAACAATTTCCACCTGCTGTTTAGTAATGAAGAGTAAAGAGAATGGAGTTTCTTACAACATTAACTAAGAAGGGTGTTTTAAATGTATATGACACTATAAAGAAGACTTCCAAAATGCACGTATCAATATAGATATTTATATAATACTCTTCTTAGAGAGTAGACTTTAGGAAGGAGGAAAAAGGAATGCCTTTTTAATCTAAAGGGTGCTTATGCTTCAATACTCAGTGCTAAGTTTAGAATTTATGTAAAGCCTTCTCCTGAAAAGATACTGTTCAAATGTTTATTTCCATCATATAGTTTTTGCTGTTCATGTATCTCTTATCTCCCCTGTAAGAATGTAATTGTTGACTGTTTAATGAAACATTATAATTCTTTGTATTCTCCATGCCCCTAACTCTGTGTCTTACAGATCCAGTTAATGCCCAATAATAATTGTTAACATTATTATTTTTTTTTTGTCTTTTTGCTATTTCTTTGGGCCGCTCCCGCCGCATATGGAGGTTCCCAGGCTAGGGGTCCAGTCGGAGCTGTAGCCACCGGCCTACGCCAGAGCCACAGCAACGCGGGATCCGAGCTGCGTCTGCAACCTACACCACAGCTCACGGCAACGCCGGATCCTTAACCCACTGAGCAAGGGCAGGGACCGAACCCGCAACCTCATGGTTCCTAGTCGGATTCGTTAACCACTGCGCCATGACGGGAACTCCTGTTAACATTATTATTAGAGCTTTATACTCTCTGTCCAGCAGGATGCTAATTCCATGTTCGTATTTGTTTATTGGTATTAATAACAATCTCATGAAGCAGGACTATTTTTACTTTCATTTTAAGATTAAAATGCAGAGGGCAGGTAAGCAACCTGTTCAGGTCACACAGGCAGCCAATGGCACAACCAGAATCCAAGCCCAATCATTCTGATTCCAAAGTCCACTCTTGTAAGTACCACACTGTACTGCCTTTGTGAGTATTTATGAAACCAGAGGAAATAGCATAAAAGCATGGAGTACTTACGGTCACAGAGTGCAGAAGGACAGCTGTTTGTGATGAAAATTGGATCATCTTACGCCAAACTTCTGTTAAAAGTTGGCTCTTCCCGGTGGCACAGGCCCAAAGATTTCACTCTATTCTGTGAGGTCATCTTTCTCATTTAGGATGATGAAAGGTGGGCCAACAAGAAAGAAATCTTGAGACCATGCTTATAAATGGGCAAAGAAGAAAGAAAAATTAGTCCAGGAAGGATTTTTGGATGTGTACATAGTAAAGGACTATTCATTCATCTAATTTTTTTCATCTTAAAGCATGCCATATAACATTTAATGATATGAATTGTTGATGCCCTGCCCTTCCATGGACACAGAATCTGGAATAGAGTGTGAAAACTAAGTAAATGAAACAAATCCTCAATGACACTTCAGGAACAGAAGAGGAAATCCGAGAAAATGCCTCTAGAAAGCCTACGGGGAGTTCCCATTGTGGCTCAGTCTTTTTTTTTTTTTTTTTTTTTTGCTATTTCTTTGGGCCGCTTTGCTGTTCACAGGATATTTATTTATTTTGTCTTTTTGCTATTTCTTTGGGCCATTTCCGCAGCATATGGAGATTCCCAGGCTAGGGGTCGAATCGGAGCTGTAGCCACTGGCCTACACCAGAGCCACAGCAACGCGGGATCCGAGCCGCGTCTGCAAACTACACCACAGCTCACGGCAACGCCGGATCGTTAATCCACTGAGCAAGGGCAGGGACCGAACCCACAACCTCATGGTTCCTAGTCGGATTCGTTAACCACTGAGCCACGACGCCCATTGTGGCTCAGTCTTAATGAACCCAACTAGTATGCATGAGGATGTGGGTTCAATCCCAGGCCCCACTCAGTGGGTTAAATGATCCCATGTTGCCATGAGCTGTGGTGTAGGTTGCAGATGTGGCTTGGGTCTGGTGTTGCTGTGGCTGTGTTGTAAGCCAGCAGCTGAAGCTCCAGTTCAACCCCTAGCCTGGGAACTTCCATATGCCACAGGTGTGGGCCTGAAAAAAAAAAAAAAGGAAAGAAGGAAAGAAGGAAGGAAGGAAGGAAAGGAAGGAAAGGAAGGAAAGGAAGGAAAGGAAGGAAGGAAGGAAGGAAGGAAGGAAGGAAGGAAGAAAGAAAGAAAGAAAGAAAGAAAGAAAGAAAGAAAGAAAGAAAGAAAGAAAGAAAGAAAGAAAGAAAGAAAGAAACCCTATTTGATTGCTGCTTGTGGATAATTTGCTAACATATTTATGGAGGCCAAATATCAAGGAAGTATTTCTTATCAAGTGGGCCCTGCCACTTTCACTTAAAAGGATTTGGACTCTACAATTTGATGCTACTGTTGAGAACGACATGAAAATATAGATAGTATCAATGGCAGGTAACTTAATCCTGGAAGGAAGATCATTCCCAATAAACTTCTATTAAAGAATCACCTGGAAAGTCCAATGAAAAGTCCTTCCACCTCCATCCTTAACCTGCTTTTTTATTTCCCTTTCACCTCCCGATAAACAAAATAATAACCTCCATTACACCTAATCCCTTTTCTAGGCTCCCCTGATAAAGAGCCTCTTCCCATGTTTAAATCCTCATTGTTTTTTTCCTTTTTATACTCTTTTTTAAACAAAGGATGGCAAGTTATATAATCAGTTTCCATCACCAAACATAACAAACAGAAGATTAGGTATTTTCCCAGCAGTTTTCAAGCTTTCTTTTTCTTCTTCTCCTTCTTGTGCATTCATGTTTTGTATTATTGAGAGGAAAATTATTCAAAAGAAGAAAAGCTTATTTTGTTTAATAGTACACTATGGAGCCAATTCCTAGTTTCTGCCTCCAGAATAATGAGCAAATCTGAACCACAGCCGAAATCCAGTTCGGAACCAAAACAAAGCCACAGGGGCAAGCAGCTCATTATCAAGGGAGGTGTTATTGCCCAGAATGAATATTTGTTTGGAGAGCAGCAGCAATGCATACACACAAAAGTTAGAGACAGGAACACAGAGCTACATTAAACTGATGCAGGTGAATGATCATTTTTAATTTTATTTAAAAGAAGGAAAAACATGTCTAATAAGACATGAACTTCACCAGGTAAGTTTGACATAGTCAAAGAGGAGTAGATTTTAGGACTAGAATATCATAAAGGACGTATCTGATTATCTATACTAGTAATAACATTTTACAGGTGCCAACACAGCCGCTGTTCCTGCTGCTACCCTGGAGGGGAAGTAGTGTTTACTTGGTTGTGTTCCGCTCTTGACTGACAGTCCTGTCCTGAGTAAAGGAACTACTTCTTCTCCTTCAGCTTTATTTCCACTAGAACTCCACTGCTTGGGTATCCCCATGAGAAAGTCGCTAGTCAGTGGCAGGGGTAAAACTCAATCCCAGGCGTTCTAACTCCAGGGCTCACTAGCTGGATAAGCTCTCAGTGTCTCAATTTCTTCAAATGTTAAATGAAAATGATAATGATACTCCATTAGCTCCCTAAATGGACTAGTAGAAGGATTAAAAAGTCCAAAAAGGCATTCAGACTGGTGCCAGACACATTCTATGTTCTCAATGAGTATCAACTGCTCGTCTCTTCCCAGGGCAAAGGTAAGACAAAAGAATGCTTTACTGCAGTCCAGATACTCATTCTCAGCTTCACAGAGAGCTATCCTGGATTCAGGATGAATTCCGTTTCCTAAAAGACTTGAAAACAAATGGAGGGCAAAGTTTCTGTCTTGAAATTTCCACCACAGTGCCCAGATCTACTATTTCAATGTAAAGAACGACCACAGGCACCGGCAAGAGATAAAGAGACAATGTAATCTTCTAGTACAGGATTATTTTTTATGCTTCTCACTAAAGAGTCAGCCTCTTGAAAGGTGAGCCAATTAAGGAATTTCAGATTAGACCAACCCACAGATATACTCTGTTCCTTAACAAAGAAGGAGGGTGTTGGGGAGCTATGAGCTTCTGTAGGACAACACACCCCTTCTTATGATTTAACAATGGCTTTACCATTCTCACAGCATCCAAATAAGAAATCAGACTAAAGAGGCTTCAGTTCATAACTCTCCTTCACTTCCCACACCTAAGGGATAATATTTCTCTGCCTATGTTGCTATTTTAGTTCAGGCCTTAACATTCATTTCCTGAACATATGACTAGTCTTCTTGGAAGCAATCTCTATTCTCCCAACCCAGTCTCTAGAGAAACAAAAGTTAGTGTGTTTATTACAAAATGGCCACAATACTTTTGCAGTTCCTCCCATCAAGAGATAGAGTCTGTGTCTCCACGCTGAGATAGCCATGTAAATCATCAAGAGCCTGCTGAATCGCTTATGTCCGATAGGGAGCAGCAGAAAGGACACCGTATGAATTCCAAGCTAAATCTCAAGGAGCCTTGCCACCATTATTGTTTTTAAAATCCTGTGCCCAGGCTGGCCTTCTGCATGATGAAGGATATACAGCGTGTCACCCTGACACCTTGGCTCAGAGCCAGTCATCCAGATGCTTCCGCTGCCACACAATCCATCAGCTGACCACAGAAGTATGGGAGAGCCCAGCAGGAGCAGCTGGACTGGCCCAGGTGAGAAGAATCAGCCAACTGACCCCCAGAATGGAGACTATATAAATAATGGATTTTTAAGGTGCTAACTTTTGAAGTAACTTGCTATGAAGCCAAAGAGCACAGATAGAGATTCCATTTAATGCTTTAAAATTTGCAGCTCATAGCCTCAATTAACATAGGAGCAACATTCATAAAGGAGAACTACAAAGGATACAAAAATAAATAGAAACGCTCATAAATAAGAGACTTTAATTTCCCGTCTCAGTCCATGAAAGCTAAGTAGGGAAAAAAAAGTAAGGACATAAAATATCTAAATAACATAAGGTAGACTTGATTACTATTTATGTAACTCTTCATCTTAAAAATAGAGAATATACCTTTTTCATATGCAATAAAAGTAGAAATCAAATGCAAAATAAAATAATAAAAGGTTTTTCTACCTGAAAATTTTAAAATTTGTAATCAGAATTTCTAGAAAGCAGTAATAATGAAAATACTACTAATCAGGCCTATAAAATCAGCTAAAACATTAGAGGAAAATTTTGGCATTAAAAATTTATGTCAGTGAAAAATAAATTAAAAATCTGACTCGAACTTTAGAAAAAATAATCAAAATAAAGCAACAAAAAGAAAAAATTAATAAAAGGATTTACTCTGTGTTAGAAAAAAGAAAAATTATTTTTAAATAATCTTTTAAATATCAGTAAAATTGAATAAACCACTAACAAAGATAATCAGGAAAGAAGGAGATGAACTGGAAATATTTTAAAATAAAATTACAAAGCGTAAAACCATAAAACCATTGAAAACAGATGAAATTAAAAGAATCAAAAGAAACTGCTCAACACTAGGCAAATAAATTTGAGAACTTGGATGAAACGAATAATTTTCTAGGAAAGTATTTCTTCCCAACTGAAGGAAAAAACCTAAACAGAGTAATATCTATAGAAAAAATAAAGATAAGAACAATGGACCAACCCCCTCCAATAAAGCTCTAGGCTCAGGTGGTTTCCCAGGGGAATTCTGACAAATCGTTTAAACCAAATAATTTTAAGGACATACAAAGTGTTCCAGAGCATAAAAAAGAAAATTCCAGTTTTTTTTTTTTTTATTGAAACAAATATAGCATTGGAACCAAAACCTGGAAGACATGCCCTCACACAAAGACTAGTCTTCCTTGTGACTATGATAAAATTACCTATGTAATATATTAGTAGCAATTAAAAGCCATACGTTTGAAAGAATGATGAACCAAGAGGCTAATTCCAATAATGTAAGAATGGTTCAGAATTAGAGAATATGTTCATGGAATTCACCTATGAATATACGTCATCCTATTAATATACTTGGGGAGAAAAAATTTTATAGTCATCTCCTTAAATGTCAAGAAGACAAAATTCAAAACTTCTTGATTCTTAATCATTAATAGAATAAGTACAGATAAGAATATAATCTTTGTCTAAACCCAGAATATGCTCAGCTGAGGAGTTCAGTTTTCTACATGTCAAACTTGATCCAAGCAGAGGAGGTGAATAGGAATTTAGGATCTGAAACTCAAAGAAGAGGGTTCAGTCCCTAGCGTCGCACATCAGGTTAAGGATCCAGCATTGCCACAAGCTGCAGCATGGACCTCAGAGGTGGCTCAGATCCTGCACAACTGTGGCTGTGGTGTAGGCCAGCAGCTGTAGTTCCAATTCGACCCCTAGCCTTGGAACTACCACATGCTGCAGGTGAAGCTTTAAAAAAAAAAAAATTAATTTTAAAAGTAAAAAACTTGGAGTTTTCCCTGACTCCTCTCTTTCCTCCACAGGTGAAATACAATTTATCAGCAACTCTTGTAAGCTCATTTTGTAAATATAAATGTAAATATTATGTAAACTCCTTCTCATCACCTCCACTGTTAGCACTCCAGTCTAATCACCACACCATTAGCTCCCAATTACTGCAGTAGGGTATTAACTGGGCATGCTTTGCCCCCGCAGTATTTTCTCTGCAGTAGCCAGAGTGATTCTGTTAAAATCTAAGTCAGGTCAGGTCACTCTTCCACTCAAGCCCTCCAGAGCCATGGTTTCCAAACTGGGTACCAAGGTACCCTGGGGCACCACAATGAACTCACTAGGGTGCTCTGAGATAACTTACATATTAGAGAGATACAGAGATACTCAGTATTTGGGGGGGGGGGTGCACAAAGTGAACTACTAATTCTAAGTAGTTGATGATTTGAGTAAATATGCTACCTCTCTTCATGATGTGATACCTTTGTAAAGCAGATTTACAAAATTTTTAGCACTTGATACAATATAAAGCAAGTGCCACATAAAACCAGTGTGGAACAGAAAACACGTGTAGAAGTATCTAATCTGTTTCCAGAGTTTGAGAATTTGTGCTGCTGGCAGATGATGCACACACCCCACTCATAATAATTGTAGTTAAGAATTTTATTCTTTCTTCTTTTCTTTCAACATAAATACTTGTCAAGTTCTTTGCCCATAGGAACAAATGAAATGATCAAGTCTTCCTTTTGGCCTAGAGGTTTGATTAAAAAAAAAAAAAAGTGCAGAGGATACAATAGCCTCAAGTTCAGAAGCAGATTGGTGTGATTAGAGAACTGGAAAGTATCAATGAGTCTGAAGCACAGTGAATAAGGGGGAAAGTGGTCAAAAACAGCTAGAGAGGCAAAGTCCAGGTCAAGTACGACATCATAAGTTATACTGAGAAACTTTATGCCAAGAGCATTGAACTTATTTGAAACATATGAGTAATTTGATCTGATTTACAATTTTACATGATCAAGTTGCTCCATGGAAAATGGATTGGGAAAGGAAAAGAAAAGTGGAGAACCTGACAGGCAGTCATTCAGTGCAGAGAACAGGTGGCTTCGACCAGAGAGAGGCAGCGGAGGTAGAAGTGCCTGGAGACCAGGAGCATTTTGTAGGCAAGATTCACAAGACTTGGTGATGACTGAAAGCAAGGGCTAGGGAAGAAAGATGGCTTTTGGAGTTCCCATTGTGGCTCGGCAAAAGCAAACCTGATTAGTATCCATGAGGATGTGGGTTCAATCCCTGGCCTCTCTCAGTGGGTTAAGGATCCAGCGTCGCTGAAAAAAAAAAAAAAAAAAAAAGGATCCAGCTTTGCCATAAGCTGTGGTATAGTTTGCAGATGCAGCTCGGATCTTTCATTGCTGTGGCTGTAGTATATGCTGGAAGCTGTAGCTCTGATTCAACCCCTAGCCTGGAAACTTACAAATGCCACAGGTGCAGCCCTAAAAAGAAGAAGGAAATAAAAAAAACAGATGTGGCTTTTAAATTTCTGGCTTGAGCAACTAGGTGCCTGAACTGACAATAAGGAGGAACTAGTTTGGGGGAGCATATTAAAACTTAGGTTTAGGTATTTTAAAACTTAAGATGTTTATACAACAAGCTGCAAATAACAGTGGGCTGGTATTTGGCTTTGAATATGAAAGGAATATCCCTTTCCCTAAATATGGCCTGATTCTTCATTCCTCATTTTACCGAGTTCCTTAACTGTAGACCCTAAATACCCTTAGCATATACAATCTCATCCAAACTCAACTCGAATGCATCCTGCCAAAGAAGGCAGCATGTCAAAATCTCCATCTGTCAGTGTATATGAAATTTAGTTTTGCTATCATAAAATCAGTATTTGGGTGTTTAGATGGGAGCACAGAAAACCGTATGCTTTTTAGTTTCCAGACCCTTCCTTGAAAACAAACTTGCTTCACTTGGCTGTTGGAAGTTTTCCTAGCAAACTTCCAGTTGCTTCTCCCATAGAGTTGTGCATATTGTACTGAGGTGGAATAATAACTCAGGTAGTCAGTGTAGGAGCATGGGCTTCGATGCATTCTTTGATATGGGTTAGGGTTAGGGTTAGTGTTGATTAACATTTGTGGCTTAAGGGCTCAAGGGAGTAATATCCCCACAGGCCTTGTTTACTATAGAGAGTGTGCCTACACCCCAGATGGACATTGATCTCTAACCCCCTGTGACACAGTCTACAGGAAGAGAAGGGCAAAGAAGCCATGAAACTTATGGGACATTTCCACCCTATTGGTGGATTTCCACCTCTATTGGACAAGGACTGATATAGGTAAATGGGCAAGGCCAATGGGAGAAAACCACATCTTTCTGGATCCCACATTTGTAGCCCCATCGTTAAGGAATAAAAATCCCTATAGGACAATAGCAGTGGCAGGGGAGGGGTGCCCTTCTTCCCCCTCCCAGCTGTCCTGGGAGCTCTTTGCTTTCCTGTAATAAAGACCTTTTTTTTTGCATGCTGCCTGTGTGTTCACAAAGTTCATTCCTTGGCTCCATGAACAAGAACCCGGGTTCCAGTAACATCTTTCCGGCATCCGTACTTACTACAATAGCCAATGCTGGGGATCCTGTAGCAAACTAAGCAAATCATCATAACATGAAGCAACCATTCCCTGACTTGGAATTTTACTGCAGCTACTGTGTATACACTGTAGTTGTTTGATTATACAACTTACCACATCAAAGTTAGACCTCAGTAGCTTGAGTTAAAGTGGGACACTCCTCTGCTACTACTATATTTTATATTATCTAGTCCTTTATCCATGCCAGGTTTCTCTACTTTCACATCATCCCACACATGGGTTTGAGCTGTCTCCACCAAGCTTATTTTGTTGATCAGAGTCTCCCTGTCTTTGAACCAGATTTCTACTTTTCCTCCCTGGAAGAGTTAAACTCTAGTGCTATATTTGAATATTTGCTCTCCATTGCCTTGTGTTATTTTGTGGTATTTCTCTTACTGTAGCAGTGTATATACATATTTATGGATTTTCCCTTTACACTAGATATTTTAATAATGTGGTTTCTACTGACACATTTGGCCATTTGTATTGATTTGTACCTGCACACACCAGATTCCACTTATACAAGCAAATGACGCACAGAAAGGTTTTGTTTGCTATTGCATTACTGAAGTGATTTTAACACTCTTATTTTTGCATTTGCATAGTCCCTCTCCCAGAGCTACGTTTTTCTTGTACTTATTTCTATTAAATCGGACAGCTCTGGGGGGAGTGGCATCTTCCATGGTTTATTAAAACTACTCTGAGAGTTCCTTTTGTGGCACAGCAGAAATGAATCCAACTAGTATCCGTGGGGACATGGGTTTGATCCCTGGCCTCGCTTAGTGGGTCAGGGATCCAGCATTGTCATGAGCTGTGGTGTAGGTGACAGATGCATCTTGGATCTAGTGTCACTGTGGTTGTGGTGTAGGCTGAAGGCTGTAGCTCCAATTTGACCCCTAGCCTGGGAGCTTCCATATGCCATGGGTGTGGCCCTAATAAGAAAAAGAAAAAAAGAAAAAAAAAACACTATTCCATGGCCGTATATACTTTGATCTGCTATGGCTACATCCAAGTACATGAGATAGCAGTTCTCTTCTAAAGTACTCTTTTTTTTATTTATTTTATTGAAGTATAATCAATTTCCAATGTTGTGGTTTGTTTTCTACTGTACAGCAAAAATATTCAGTTATACATACCTATCATACTCTTTTTTTTTTCTTTGTAGGACCACACCTGCAGCATATGGAAGTTCCCAAGCTAAGGGTCGAATCAGAGCTGCACCTGCTGGCCCTATGCCACAGACGTAGCAATGCCAGATCCATGCTGCATCTGTGTCCTATGCGGCCAGCTGGATCCTTAACACACTGAGTGAGGCCAGGGATCTAACCAGCATCCTCATGGATACTAGTTGGGTTCTTAATCCACTGAGCCACAATGGGAACTCCTGTACTCTTTTTCATATTCTTTTCTGTTATGGTTTATTATAGGATATTGAATATAATTCCCTTTGCTATATATGGTAGGACCTTGTGTTTATTCATTCTATATGAAATAGTTTGCATCTTCTAATCCCAAACTACCAGTCATTCCCTCTCTTGCCCTCCCTCTCCCTTTCCAACCAGAAGTTTGTTCTCTATGTCTGTGCCTCTGTTTCTGTTTCATAGATTAGTTCCTTTGTGTCATATTTTAGATTCCACATATAAGTCATATCATATGGTGTTTGTCTTTCTTCATCTGACTCACTTTATTTAGTACGATAATCTCTAGGTCCATCCATGTAGCTACGAATGGGCTTATTTCATTCTTTTTTATGGCTGAGTAGTATTCCATTGTGTATACGATGGTATGTATATATCTTCTTTATCCTTTCATCTCTTGATGAACATTTAGATTGTTTCCATGTCTTGGCTATTGTAAATCATACTATTATGAACAGAGAGGTGCATGTGTCATTTCAAATTATAGTTTCATCCAGATATATGCCCAGGAGTGGGATTGCTGGATCATGTGGCAACTCTACCCAATTACTCTTAAAGTTATGTTTACTGTACTACATTAATTGATTTCAGCCCACAATTGTGGATGGATCTAAGGATGTTGTTTAGTCACTTTCCACAATTTATTGTCTTAATTATGTACCTCTTGCAATTACATTCATCCTTCAGTATCCACAAAGAACTGGATCCAGGACCCTTCCCCTACAAGGGATATGAAAATCTGTGGATGCTCAGGCCCCTTATATGGAACAGCCTACTACAGTGGCACCTATGATTCCATCCATGGTTGATTGAGTCCACAGGTATGGAGCCCATGGATAAGGAGGGCTGGTACCAGTTACCACTTTATAGCTTAGCTGTCACATGGTATTATGCAGTTCTTTATTTCAGTGTATCTGCAGACATTAATATTTATGGAGGTTCCCTTTGCATTTGATCTTTAATAATTTGATCTCTTCTGAATGAATCAATCCATCAGGTTGTCATTTGTATGGATTTGCACCTATCATGCTATGAATACTTTTATCACTCAAATTCTTGCTAATTTACCAGAACAATTAAAGACTTGGTTTGGGGGGGGTGTTTTGTATTGTTTTTGTTTTTTTAGTATTTTTAGGTTCATACCCATGGCATATGGAGGTTCTCAGGCTAGAGGTCCATTCAGAGCCACATCTGCAACCTACGCCACAGCTCACAGCATCACCAGATCCTTAACCCACTGAGTGAGGCCAGGAATCAAACCCATATCCTCATGGATACTATCAAGTTCGTTACTACTGAGCAATGATGGGAACTCCCAAAGACTGGGTTTAATATTAGTATATGCTTTGAAATGATTCAAATATAGAAGGAATCTTGTAATCCTCATTCCCTACTTTTATTTTGCTCTGTTTTCTATATAATAGTTTCTATATCCTATAGAAGCAGGAAGAAATAAATTTCCTTAAATGATCTCTAATATCTATTCCTTTTCCTTAAGAATATGTTAGTAACTTTTGTCTCAGAGTCTCAAAATATTAATAATTGATAATCAATTTCTATGTGGTGGGCACCTTTTCTTCCCTACAGTATATTTTATCAAATTTCTTGTTTCAGCCCAACATTCTCTTAGTCACTTGAAATGTAAGGCTTTTTCTCTATTCAACTCTATGTCCCATGGTACTAAGGCAAGTGTTTTTCAAACGGGAACAACTCAATCTATTTGTTGAAATAAGTCATTAAATATATTGAAGAAAAGACTTACAAGCCCGAGTCTCTTAAATTAATATGAATATCTCTCTGTGGTAGCTCTCTGGTCCCTAAATTGATCTGCTATCCCAGTTTTCTAATATAGCTCCACGTAGAACACACAACCAATTTAAAATGAATAGCATAGCCCAGCTGGGAAATACTTGACAAAAAAATTAACTCTAGGCAAACAGAACGCAAGAGGCACTATTTATAGTGAAAATTAGCCAGCCATTCTCCTAATTCTTCTATCTCCATTTCACTTGGTTCTGCTGGGGTTTTATCTTGTTCCTTTACCTGGAACATATTTTTCTGCCAACTCGTTTTGTCTGACTTTCTACGTTTGTGGTCTCCTTTCCTCAGCCTATAGAATTATAACCCCTCTTGCTTCTGATGTCTGCCCCCTAGTGGGTGAAGTTGATCCAGGGGTTTGTGCAGGCCTACTGGTGGAAGGGACTAGTGCCTGCCACTGGTGGGTGGGAGCTGGGTTTTGTCCCTCTGGTGCACACGGCCCTGTCAAGGAATGACTTTAGGACAGCTGTGTGCCCAGGGCAACTTTAGACAGCCTGTCTGCTGATGGGTGGGGCTGTGTTCCCCACCCTGGTTGGTTGTCTGGTCTGAGGCATTCCAGCACTGGAGCCTGCAGGCTGCTGAGTGGGGCCAGATTTCCTTTCCAAAATGACCTCCAGAGGAACTTATGCTAATGATTATTCCCTGGGGCCTCTTCATCCCGTCTCCCCCAGTGAGCCGCAGCTGACCCCTGCCTTCCTGGGAGATCCTCCAATACCCACAGATAGGTCTGGCCCAGACTTCTAGGGAGTAACAGCTTCGCCCTGAGATACAGTGCAAATGAAACCTCTGTGCCATCCAAGAGTAGAGTGACCCACAGACTGGGAAATAACTATATTGCACAGGTTCTCCCACAGAAGTGAGCGTTCTGAACCCCACATTAGGTTTCCCAGCCTGAGGGGCTGGCATTAGTCTCTCTTTCCTTCAGTCCCATGGAGCTCCTGCACTCAAGCCCCACTGGCTTTCAAAGCCAAATGCTCTGGGAGCTCCCCCTCCCAATGCCAGTCCCTCAAGCTAGGAAACCACATGGGGTTCAGAACTCTCATTCCTGTGGGAAAACCTCTTCAATATAGTTATTTTCCAGTCTGTGGGTCACCCACCCAATGAGTATGGAATTTGCTTATATCACGAACGCGTCCCTCCTACTGTCTTGTGGAGTCTTCTTTGTCTTTGGGTGTAGAATATCTTTTTTTTTTTTTTTTTTTTTTTTAGTTTCCAGTCTATTTTGTCGAGGGTTGTTGAGTAATTCGTGGTGGTTTTGGTGTTTTCAGGAAAGGAAATGAACTCAAACATTTCTCCTCTGCCATCTTCTCTCCTTCTCTCTCATTCTTCTAAATCTTGATGAACTAAAGTAGTAAAATGTGTTTTGTCTAAACTAGAATCCTTTTTAAACTAGAAATCCAATTTAACTAGAAGTCCTTTTTAAAAAATCCCATCCTCTAGTTCTTCCTTAAAAGAAAGAAAACAGTCAAGTTATGATGTTTATTCTCAGACTTGGTGATATTATGATTTCATGTATTTTTATTGTTCATTTGCTGGAATACAGAGAGGAAAATTTTATTCCTTGGAATGAAATGCTTTCAGTTGGAACAGAATTATTTTCCTTATTCAAATCTTTTAGTGCTTTGAGACTTAAAAGCAATAAAATATGTGTACCTGCATTTTTGTGGGGCTAAAAAACATGAGAGAAATTAAATTGTGTTTGTGGGGATCACATGGGAAAAATTCATTTGACACTATTAGCTTTGGGGTCCCAAAAGAGCACATGAAACACACTGTATTTCCTTATCTTCAGACATAGCCAGAATCTATCTATATAATACCAAACATGTGGCCTATGAACAACTCAATCAGTTACCTAACAAACTGCATGATGCCAAACATCTGGATATTTGGAAACATCCAGATGAATGAGTGAATTTTTCACCTTTCTTCTGAATGTTTTGGTGGCATATGAATACAGCCAAGTGTGGAACTTTTTTTTTTTTTTCAGTCTTTTTAGGACCACACCTGCACCATAAGGAAGTTCCTAGGCTAGGGGTCAAATCCAAGTTGCAGATGCTGACCGGACCACAGCCACAGCAATGCAGGACCCGAGCTACATCTGCAACCAACACCACAGTTCACAACAATGCCAGATCCTTAACCCACTGAGCAAGGCCAGGAATCAAGCCCATGTTTTCATGGATACTAGTTGGGTTCACTACTGCTGTGTCATGATAGGAACTCCAAAGTGTGGCACTTTTAATTGTCTTGTTAGTATCAAGTATCAGGTTCCAAAATGTCTTAAAAGTCCTAACACTTCAATATCCAAAGAACACCTATTTACAATACAGTTTTTCAGTGGTTCGTTTTGAAAATTAACTTATGTAGAACACTTAAAATGACAAAACTCCAGGCCTATTTCATGAAATTTGTATGTTAACTGAGTGGATTTTAGAAAGAAGAAAAACAGTAATGTTCTACTTTCAGGGAAACTATCTGTATTGAGAGAACCTGTCTTAAGCTTCCTATGTATCCCATTTTTAACTCATCAGATCATTTCTCCTCCTCTAATCCCTCCCTTACTGTCTGAGAGGTTTCTCCAGGAGGTTATGTGGGAAAGAAAAACACTTTGTGACTGGGAGCAGAAAGTGAAAAAGTTAAGGGTCTGACATCCAGAGGTCAAAATGGAACAAGATTTGGCAACAACCTGAGACATAGAGGGGAAACAAGTTACGTCAAGGTATGGGCAGGAGATGCTTTTTAGAGGAAATCCCAGAGGATGGAGATACTGTCCCTCAATACACAGACCACATGGAAGCTGTGTTGAGAAGCCATCAAGAATTTAGATCAGCTTTAAAGAAGGAAGAAGAGGCTAGAATCTGGGACTAGAATTTTTAACCTGCTACCCTAATTCTCTTTGTTTTCTCTCCTCCTCTCTCTCCTTCTCCACCTCCTTTCCCTCCCTTCTTTCTTTGTCCCCCCGCCCCAACCAGTCTCTGTGTATTCATATCCCCAAACCGAAAGTGCAGTCCACAACTCTATAAACAGAACCTTTTCATACACTGACCCTCTTTCTAATTATCATTCCATCTCTTCTTTCTTTCCAGCCAAATATCTCTAAACTCTCAGGCTCCTATAAGTACTCCACTGCCTACCCATCAGACACCCCTACTCTTGTCAGTCCATGTCAGATTGTCCATCGAGCTAATGCAGCTTAAGCCTGAGAATCCCATCTTTTATATTATCCAAGGCCTTGGGAGTAGCCCTGGCAATGTGTTCATGTAGATTTATGTTTTGATAAAATTTGCCCTGTGACATGAAGTTGCAGGGCCAGAGACTGTATTACAATATGGCACCTGATGCCAGAAATATGTTGATGTGGAGGACAACCAAGATTTGAAAGGCGCAGAACCAGAAGTGAGTCTGTGGTGACTTACAAGTGGAAGATAGATTTACTTCTCCTTGATGCTTAGTCTAAATGAATGTTCTCTTACTATCAAAAAAGTTCTTGACCACTATAAAAAAATACAGTTATAAATGCACTATATATTTTTTCCTTTTTAATGGAGATCATAATGAAATCAGAACTTTTGTTTTTTAGGGTGTATGTCTATCAGCAGGACTACAAATAGCCAATGTATTTAAATTAATGTATTTAAATTAATATGATTTATGTATCCAAATTATTAGATAGCATCTTAGCATATCTGGTATATCTTATCCTGATAGAAGACTAGGTGTTCCACTCAAGGCTACACATAAAATTGTCACCAACAGAGAAATCGACTGAAAAAACTATTGTTCCCATGAAAAAATTCCTATGCATGTTCATCAAGAAGTCATCCAATAGTAGCAGAAGAGCAATTTATTCACAACTGTGTGCCTCAGTATGATGGATTGACAATTTTTAAATGTATTTGGATGGTCCTTAAGCTGCCTTAATTTCAGATTAATGTTGTACACTTTTCAGAATTATTGGTAATATGAAGAATCAAATATTTTTGAAGAAGTGTATTAGTAGGAAGCCAACTATGTAAACTGAAATAGAAGAAAACTGGTAGAAGCTTCAAAGTGTCCTTAAATTTTGAGATGATAATTATAATATTTAAAATATGTAATTATTTCTTTTCTCATTCTAAATAAATATCCCCTTTGCTCCCAACTTTTGTATTCTTTCTTTAGAGAAAGCCCTCCCAAGTCAAGTTAGTATCAGGGTCCACAAACCCTGGCTTTACCCCTGACCTCATCATTATAGGACCACCACACAGATAGAAGACCAAGAAGCTCCTGCCTCAAAATAACTTGGGAAAATTCAGAATCATGGACCCAACTCTTACATGTACAGAATCAGCACCTAAAAGGTAGCTCTGGGACTTGCATTTTTAACAAGGTCTGTGTATGATCCTTCTGCATATTCATGAATGAGAAATGCTTCTCTTTTAGAAATGTTTTCTTGGAAATCTAATGACCTACCTCTAGTCAACCCCATTTTTCTAGTTCTCATCTTCTCCTCCTTTCCATTACATCTGACACTGTTGAAGCTCTCCTTATTTTTGAAAAGGAGAGCTTGTTTGAGTCGTTTCTGGTACTTCTTGATTTTCCTCTCCTCCCTCTTTTGGATTTATCCAACAAGGTTCTGATCTCAACCCTCCACTTTTAAAGACGCTTCTTTATTCCATTAAGGGTCCAATTCACTACCAGACCCAGTTATCACCTGTATGAATTTCCTATAGCAGGCATAACAAATTGCACAAACAGGGTGTCTTCAACTGAAACTTATTCTCAGGAGGCCAAGAGTCTGAAATCAGCATATCGTCAAGGTGTCTTAAGGGCTCTGAAGAATTTGCTAACTGCCTCTCTCCTGGATTCTGTTGGCTCCCAGAAATTCTCTTCATGTATTCTTTGGTCTTTTGGACTTATAGATGCTTCATTCCAGTCTCTGCTTCCTTATTCATATGGCCTTCTCGTGTGTGTGTGTGTGTGTCTGTGTGTGTCTGTGTGTTTCTGTCTGAATTTCCTTCCTCTTAAAAGAACACCAGTAGTATTGGATTTAGGACCATCCTAGCCACTAAGACCTCCCCTACCCTTGATTACATCTGCAAAGATCTTATTTTCAAATAAGGTCATATTCACAGGTCCTGGGCTTAGGGGATGGGGGGGCGACAGGGAAGGCAGGGACACTATTCAACCCAGTATTATCACCTCTGTGCAGATGGTTCCCTACAACTTGAGAACTAGTCTTTCAAATGTCCTGACATCCCATTGAATTCAAATTAACCAACCAAAATCATCAAAATCTCTTCTTTTGGTTCACCCTATAAAGTAACTCCTTAAGTAGTGAATGGACCTTATACTTCTTCCTCATTCAGACCTGCCTAACCCAGCATGATCAGATCAAACCAGGACACTTTCTACCCTAATGACAAAGTGTGTACATGCAACGGTGTCATGGGGACAACCATTGTCAACACTGTCCTCGCTGTGCATGTTACTTGTAATGGCCTCTCAAAGTTAGATTGAGAACTGTGGTCTTGAAATGATTTGGTCCTGATCATTTACCCTTAGCTTAAAGAAAACTAGTATTTCAATATCATAAAATCATTTAATCTGCATTGCAGATTAAATTGCTAAGGTATAGTTATTCATTTGAATTCACTATCTCAGTCAACAGTTTGCAAAGGGTTGATAGGATTCTTTAACAAAAAGAGGAGCATATGACATCAGTATTGTGTTCATCATCCCCCTTAAAAACTGTAGGGATATTCTTAACTCAACGTTTTAGAGGTAACAATAGCAATTCATTTAGGGACAGTGAACAGTTCTCTCTTTTTTTTTTTTTTTGTCTTTTTTTTAGGGCCGCACCCAAGGCATATGGAGGCTCCCAGGCTAGGGGTCCAATTGGTGCTGCAGCTGCTAGCCTACACCACAGCCACAGCAACACCAGATCTGAGCCAAATCTGCACACTACACCACAGCTCATGGCAACACCAGATCCTTAACCCAGTGAGCAAGGCCAGGGATTGAACCTGCGTCCTCATGGATACTAGTCAGATTCGTTTCTGCTGGGCCATGGCGGGAACTCAAAACATTTCATTTTTTTAAATAAAAATGGATGTTACCATTTGAAAAAGGAATTATTACAATTCAAGTAAATACTGTACTATTTCCAAGGACTACAAAGTATTTTACAGATAATCTAGTGGTGACCATTATTCTGTGTTTGGAAAAATAAATACTAAGAGACTGAAAAATCAAGATATTTGTTTCTAATCACTGGGTTATAGTGCCTTGTAGCTAAAATACTACTCAGAATCAAAGTGTATCTGAAAAAAAAGTGTTATCTGAGTGGTTATGGACATTCTCCAAACATTTTTGTCAATTGGCAAGTTGCCATAAATTACCCCTGAGCCTATTTTGGAAAAGATACTCAAAAATTCTTTATAAAAATTCTCTATAAAATTCTTTACGTATTCTTTGTTAAAAGAAAGAAGATATTTAACATATATTTCTATTATATATTTTCCTATTGCTATCAAGCAGAATACTATAACCATTCCCTAATCATTACATTTGTTGCGATCAATGTTTATGCTACATTAATGAATTGAATAATGTGATAAATTGCTTGAAACAATATAACATTCTGAAATCATGTTTTCCTTCACTCTGTACAGAGAGAAATCATTTAAAAGGAAAACTGGAATTAGCCAAGGTTGAATGGCTGCATTTTAGTTCAAAATTCAAAATACTACAGGCTTTAATCTTGTGGTTGAGTAGGTGTCCTTTATAAAGCATCCTCTATCTAAGCAGCAATATTCCAGGCAATTACACGGAGTTACAAGGCCATTCATTGCTCACAATATTAGAAATAGGATATTTGCACAGGTAATTTAAATGGATGGTGGACTCATCAAAGGTTATTTTGAAATGGTCTGTGGAAAGGGCACAGTGTTCTGTCACTCACTTAGAAATTATTCCCTCAGACACTTGCCAGTTTCTTTCCCCCCCCCCACCCCCCAAAGGCAACTCAAGAATCAGAAAGGGGTCTCAAATGTAATTTCAAAACATAAAGAAGAATTACAGCATAAATTCACAGTGAACAAATTGTCCTGGGCTCCCAAATTGTGCTATTTGCAGTTTGAACACAGAAGCCGGGGGAGGGGAGCCATATGGCAAAGACCACCCTTCCCCAATACAAAAAGTTATTAAATCTCCTGGAGTTGGCTAAAGGAAGCCATAATTATTTTCAAATGGAAAAAAGCCACAAATTTCCTTCCCTCTCCTTACAGATCATTTTCTTATCCCAAGCTACATATTTTCAACTTCGTCACACATCAGAATGTTAGGTCAAACCCCCAACCTTAGCATATTAAAATTCTTTCCTACCCCTGAAACTGTGGAACAAACAAGGCTACTATTTCAGTATCATGATTATTTTATAATTGCCTCGTGGGTTTCCTATCGGTTGTTTTTCAGTGTTGATAGGCACAGTTGAAAGCAAATATGCAATTCGTTTTAACTCTCTCCAAGATAGAGCTAAGGCTGTGTTTCCTGTTTATATCTATTAATATTTCCGCAAAACATTGTAAGTATTTTTCTACTATCCTGATGAAGTGTTAGCACTATCCAAAGAAAACATTTAGAAGTGAAAGGGCCAGGGAGTTTCCTTCATGGCTCAGTGGTTAACAAATCTGACTAGCAGCCATGAGGACACAGGTTCGATCCCTGGCCTCACTCAGTGGGTTCATGATCTGGTGTTTTTGTGAGCTGTGGTGTAGGTTGCAGACACAGCTTAGATTCTGTGTTGCTGAGGCTGAGGTGTAGGCCAGCAGCTACAGCTCCGATTGAACACCTAGCAGGGAAGGGGCGAAAATAAGTTTTTCTAGTGTGGTTCATAACCTGGTTTCCTCAATCCAGATTTTCACTTCATTATCCTAAACGCACTGCTTCTCTACACATGTAAAAGCAGTGGGAAAATCTAAAAATTGATTTAAAAAACTATTTTCGGGAGTTCCCCTCGTGGCACAGCAGAAACAAATCTGACTAGGAACCAGGAGGTTCGGGGTTTCATCCCTGGCCTTGCTCAGTGGGTTAAGGATCTGGCGTTGCCATGAGCTGTGGTGTAGGTCGCAGACAGGGCTCAGATCTGGTGTAGGCTAGCAGCTATAGCCTCTAACAAAAAGATTGGACCCCTAGCCTGGGAACCTCCATGTGCTGTGGGTTCAGCCCTAAAAAGACAAATAATAATAATAATAAAATAAAAATAAAAACTACTTTCTATTTCTGATAGAGAAATTTTCTTTCTTTTTTTTTTTTTTTTTGCCATTTCTAGGGCCACTTCCACGGCATATGGAGGTTCCCAGGCTAGGGGGTCGAATCGGAGCTGTAGCCACTGGTCAACACCACAGCCACAGCAATGCGGGCCACAACAACGCAGGATCCGAGCCACGCCTGCAACCTACACTACAGCTCACGGCAATACTGGATCCTTAACCCACTGAGCAAGGCCAGGGATCGAACCCAAAACCTCATGGTTCCTAGTCGGATTTGTTGACCGCTGAGCCACGACGGGAACTCTGAGAAATTCAATGAAACCTCACTATAATAATTTACTGGCATGTCTGTTTTTCAGGTACCTGGGAAACTGCTTTACAAAAAATTCCAAACTTAACCTCTTTATCAACAAGCCCCACCTACTCTCTCCAGTGACAGACGTTTGATGCATTTCAAGTTGGTTTCTTTGAATTTTGCAATGCTAAAAGCTGTAATTGTACTAACTAGGGAATTTAAACATCAATATAAGACCTACCAAAAAAAAAAAAAAAAGGAGTTCCCATCATGGCTCAGTGGTTAATGAATCTGACTAGGAACTATGAGGTTGCGGGTTCGATCCCTGGCCTTGCTCAGTGGGTTAACAATCCGGCATTGCCGTGAGCTGTGATGTAGGTCCCAGACACGGCTCAGATCCCGAGTTGCTGTGGCTTGTGGCGTAGGCCAGCGACTGCATCTCCAATTAGACCCCTAGCCTGGGAACCTCCATAAGCCTCGGGTGTGGGCCTAGAAAAGACCAAAAAAAAAAAAAAGACTTTCAAAATGCCTGTCACTGGGATGAAAAACTGAAGTAAATAGTGAAATACTAATGAAAAATGTTGAAGGATTAAGCTTGAGAAAGAGATTGCCTTGCTTTCTAAAGAAGGTGACAGAGATTTCTAAAGAATTCCTAAAGAACTCGGCAACTCTTTTTGAGAAATGCTTGAGTAGATTTTTAGGGTGAGCAGAAACTTGAATTTTATCTTTTCTGTTTATGATCCCTAAACATATTCCGTCTTACCATTTCGTTTATCAGAAAGAAGGGTATGCTTGTGAACACATCAAGCAGCATCTGGCCCCCTTTGCCAACATTAAGAAGTACCATATATTTGTCATGGAGGTGATTTATTTGACTACTCATCCACTGAGCTATGAATGTTTGCAGCTGTGGAATGGTTTGCCTAGCTACAGAAGTTGGCAAAGCCAAACATATGGTTGCCAAATGAGAAACGTCTAAAACTGATAACATGAAAAATTGACCTTTCAAGAAAATTTTGCACTGGGCAAAGAATGAAGACTATGGGACAATTTTATATATCACTCAAATTCTTCAAAGCCGTGACTCAGTCACAGTGTACAATGAATACTTAGGGGAGTTCCCTCTTGGCTCAGTGGGTTAGGGAGCCAGCATTATCACTGATGTGGCTCTGAGTACAGCTGTGGCACAGGCTTTATCCCTGGCCTAAGAACTTCTACATACCACAAGTGTGGCCAAAAAACCTAAAACAAACAAACAAAAATATTCAGGAAGAATATTTAAAATCATTAATTTTGTGTTAAATGAATTATTTGTCTTTATGCAAATCATACATGGCATTTCACAGATAATGAGGGTCACATCTATGTATTTTCATATATTAAAAATTCCGACACAAGGATGCACTTTATTACAGATGGCTTAGATAATTACTTAGTTTGTCTTCTAGCTTAGTTGTACCTAAAACAATGGGTTGTCTGGAGTTCCCATTGTGGTTCAGCAGTAATGAGCCCAGCTAGTATCCTTGAGGATGTGGGTTCAATCCCTGGCCTTGCTCAGTGGCGTAAAGGATCCCATGTTGCCATGAGCTATGGTATAGGTCACAGGCACGGCTCAGATCCCGTGTTGCTGGAGCTGTGGTGAAGGCTGGACACGACAGCTCCAATTGGACCCCTAGCCTAGGAACCTCTATGTGCTGTGGGTATGGCCCTAAAAAGACAAAAATAAGTAAATACATACATACATACATAAAAAAAATGGGTTGTCTGACAATAAATGGAGACCTAGTTTTGATAATGACTTTCCTGTTTCGTCTTTTAAATGGCCTCACACTGTTCTGAAGAAGTTGCACCTTGAATTTAAATGCCATAGACTTCCTTTTTAATGGAGGGATTTATAGGGTTATTTATCAATTTTTACTTTGCCAAGAAAGGTGATTTAAAGTACATGTACCAGTACTATCTTTTTCAAAAATGTGAAAGATTTTTTTTGTCTTTTTGCCATTTCTTGGGCTGCTGCTGCAGCATATGGAAGTTCCCAGGTTAGGGGTCGAATTGGAGCTGTAGCTGCCAGCCTACGCCAGAGCCACAGCAATGCAGGATCCAAGCCGCGTCTGCAGCCTACACCACAGCTCACGGCAACGCTGGATCATTAACTCACTGAGCAAGGGCAGGGATCGAACCTGCAACCTCATAGTTCCTAGTCGGATTTGTTAACCACTGTGCCATGATGGGAACTCCTGGAAAGATCTTAGTCTCAGATTTAAGGTAAATACTTTTAATACAGTTAACTGAAAAATTCACATTGTTTTTATTTTTCCCATTTTACTAAAAGGATTTCTATCAATCCATGATCTGCAATTTTGGAATCACTCCTCCAGGATATTGTCCCACAAACACTCAACCACATTTGTGGCCCCTTTCTTGTAGATGATGAACATTCAGGGCAAAACATGGCAATTATACCATCTGGAGAGTGTGAAGACATGTCCAGTACCCTTTTCTTTTCTTTTTTTTTTGGGGGGGGGGGGTCACCCCTGCAGCATATGGAAGTTCCCAGGCTAGGGGTCAAATCAGAGCTACAGCTACCGGCCTACACTACAGCAACTCAAAATTCAAGCTGCATCTTGGACCTATACCACAGTTCAGGGCAACGCCAGATCCCAGACTCACTGAGCAAGGCCAGGGATCAAATCCGCGTCCTCACAGATTTAAGTCAGATTCGTTTCCTCTATACCACAAAGGGAACTCCCAGAATACTTTTTTCTTGATTTCAAAAATTGTTTAAAAATTTCTATCCCAGCTTCTTTTAAAAAAGCAGAAGTGTTGGAGTTTCCATTGTGACTCAGTAGGTTAGGAATCCAATGTAGCCTCCACAAGGATGAGGGTTTGATCCCTGGCCTCTCTGAGTGGGTTAAGGATCCCGTGTTGCCACAAGCTGTGGTGTAGGTTGCAGGTGCAGCTTGGATCTGGCTTTGCCATGGCTGAGGCGTAGGCCTACAGCTGCAGCTCTCATTCACCTCCTAGCCTAGGACTGTCCATATGCTGCAGGTACGGCCCTAAAAAGAAAAAAGGTGGGGTGGGGAGGGGCAGAAGAGTTTGACTTGATCTGAAGAGTATCTACTTGAATTAAACTCCATTCGTATCACTATTTTAAGGCCCAATGCAATGGCTGAGCACTGGCCTTTGGCAGTGGTCAGTTTCATATCTGATCTCTCTGTTCAAACATATCCTGAGCTAGCAGGGATTGCATTGGTGATATTATTCCATGGATCTTTTCCATCTCTAATGTCTACAATCTAAACTTAGCTTGCTTCTGGCTTTAAAACCTCACACTTTGGCTCCTTTTCCTCAACCCAGCCCCTCTCTTCCACAGCCAGTAGAAGCCAAACCCAAGTTATGCACATCTTGGATCCAGAGTATACCTCCATCTCCGACTCACCCGCCCCAGTCTTACTTGCTTTCTCACTCCTCTAACTCCTCCCAGGTGAGCACACTTGGAGTGTGTTTAGATGCATTTCTGTGGTTTATATTTTGACAAACCTTTTCCCTGATCCAACGTTATTTTTTTTTTTTAATATTTAGCCACAGGCCAAAATACCAAGTAAATGTTTGTTAAATAGCAGGACAGAAACAGAATTAGCTGATTCGCTCCAGTAAATTCTTACTCATATACTGTACTTAATAAATATCTTGATTCCCAGGTTTGGCTGTAGGAGGAATGTCCCTTGAGGTCTTTAGAATACTTTCTTAAGCATGTGTTTTCTTCATAAGAGTAGACAGTCAGATAACAGGGACTGTCTGCAAAACAAGGACCATAATTCTTTTGACTGAACTTCTCAACAATGTCTAGGTAGGGTTATGGGGGTAAAATTTTTTCTAGACATGGGACTTCTTCAACCTTTAGAAAAGAATTAGACTCTGTTCACCTATCATAATGCACTCATTTTACAGATGGGAAACTGAGAATTAAATGTTTTTATTATTTTTATAATAAATATATTTGATATTTTTATTAATATTTTGTCACAAAATATTTAGAGGAGAGGAGAAAGTAGTAAATCTGGAACTAAAACATCTGTTGACTTCAGTTTGGCTTGCTGAAGGAAAGTAAATACTATAGACAAAATTAATTTGAAATGCCCCCCCATGAAAAAGCTAAAGCTATAAACCTTCCATAAGGAAGGAAATATTTGGAGTTCCCATTGTGCCTCACAGGGCTGATAACCCAACATAGTGTCCATGAGGATGTGGGTTTGATCCTTGGCCTCAGTGGATTAAGGATCGAGCATTGTCGCAAGCCACAGCATAGGCTAGCAGCTGCAACTCTCCAATTCGACCCCTATCCCAGGAACTTCCATATGCCACAGGTGTGACCTTAAAAATAAAAATAAAAAAGAAGAAAAGAAAGAAAATCTTTGCTACCATAGGGTAAGCAATTGTTATGTAACACTGAACTTTTCTTTTTTTTTTTTTTTTTTGCTTTTTTTTTAGGCCACACCCATGGCATATGGAGGTTCCCAGGCTAGGAGTCCAATTGGAGCTGTAGCTGCTGGTCTACACCACAGCCACAGCAACACCAGATCTGAGCCACGTCTGCGACCTACACCACAGCTCACAGCAATGCCCGATCCTTGACCCACTGAGTGAAGCCAGGGCTCAAACCTGAATCCTCATGGATGCTAGTCAGATTCATTAACCGCTGAGCCACAACGGGAACTCCAAACACTGAACATTTTTTAAATTGATACTTTGGACTTCATAAAAATTAAAGTTTCTGCTCATCAAAAGATATAATTAAAAGTGTAATATGAAAAGGCAAGCTACTACACATTGAAAAAAACATTTGAATACATATACCTAACAAAGGAATGGAGCTAGAATTATAAAGGACTCCTACAAGTAAATAACAAAAAACAACTTAATTATTAAAATGAGCAAAAGACATGAAAAGCCACTTCATATAAGATACTCAAGTGAACAACAAAGTCCTACTATATAGCACAGAAAACTATATTCAGTGCCCTCTGATAAAACATAGTGGAAAACATTATTTTATTTTATTTTTTTTTTGTCTTTTTGGCATTTCTTGGGCCGCTCCCATGGCATATGGAGGTTCCCAGGCTAGGGGTCTAATCGGAGCTGTAGCCACCAGCCTATGCTAGAGCCACAGCAACGCAGGATCCGAGCAGTGTCTGCAACCTACACCACAGCTCACGGCAACGCCAGATCCTTAACCCACTGACCAAGGACAGGGATCGAACCTGCAACCTCATGGTTCCTAGTCGGATTCGTTAGCCACTGCGCCACGACGGGAACTCTGGAAAACATTATTTTAAAGAGTGTATATGTATGACCAAATCACTTTGCTGTACAGTAGAAATTAACATTGTAAATCAACTATACCTCAATAAAAAAAATTTTTTAAAGATACTCAAGTGGCTAATATATTAGAAGATACTCAAATTCATAAAACATCAGAGAAATGCTAAGTAAAACCATAATTAAGTACCATTTCATATGCACAAGATTGGCAAAAATAACAAAACAAAAGGTTAGTGAAGATACGGAGTAACTAGAATACTAATTCATCTGCTGTAAAGATTAAATTGAATAAATAACATTTGGCAAAATTATTAGTAGCTTCATTATAAATATCATGAGAAATAAAAACATATGTCCACAGAAAGACTTGTATTGAAATATAACAGTTCTTTTCAAAATAATGAAAACTTGTCCAAATGTCCATCAGTAGAGAACAGATTAGCAAATTAATATATTCATTTAATAAAATACTACTTAGCATTAAAAAAATGAACTATGATACACAAAATAACTTGAGAAAAACCTCAAAAATATGTGGAGCAAAATAAGCTAGGTATAAAAGAGGATTTTTTTAATTGAAGTATAATTGGTTTACAGTATTAGTTTCAGGTGTATAGCATAACAATTCAATATATTTTAGATCATACTTCACTTAGTCATTACCAGAGTTCCTATCATGGCTCAGTGGTAATAAACCCAACTAGTATCCATGAGGATGTGGATTTGATCCCTGGCCTTGATCAGTGGGTTAAAGATCTGACATTGCCTTGAGCTATGGTGTAGGTCGCAGATGTGGCTCAGATCCCACATTGCTGTGGCTGTGGTGTAGGCTGGCAGCTACAGCTCCAATTTGATCCCTAGTCTGGGAACTTCCATATGTCACAGCTGCAACCCTATAAAAAGAGATAGATGATAGATAGATAGATAGATAGATAGATAGATAGATAGATAGATAGATAGATAGATAGATAGATAGATAGATAGATAGTCATTACAAAATAATGGCTGTATTTCTCTGTGCTGCACAGTATTTTATACATATTTTGTTGCCCATCTATTTTATACATAGCAGTTTGTATCTGTTAATCCCCTACCCCTATCTTACTCTGCCCTCATTTTCTCTCTCTACTGGTAACCACTAGTTTGATCTCTATATCTGTGAATCTATTTCTATTCTGTTATATACATTGACTTCTTTTATTTTTTTTAGATATCACATAAAAGTGATAACAGGGTATTTGTCTTTCTCTGACTTATTTCACTAAGCATCATGTTCTAGGTCCATCCACAGTGTTGCAAAAGGCAGAATTTTATTCTTTTTTTGTGGCTGAGTAATAGTTGCACGCATGTGTGTGTGTTATTGTCTTTATCCATTCATCTATTGATAGGCACCTAGGTTGCTTATATATCTTGGTTATTGTAAATAGTGCTGCTGTGAACAATGGGGTGCAAGTGTCTTTTGAATTCCTGTTTTCATACACACACACACACACACACATATATATATATGTTAGAAGATACTAAATTCATTAGAATTTTATATATATATATACACACACATATACAGAGAGAGAGAGAGAAGGTTTTTGATCTGTGCTTACCATAGAGTTCATATATAATGACCTATAACTGTATCTACATTTCCTCCCTTCCTACCTGATTCTATGTGGAGCTTTCTTACAGCCTTGATTGTACAGGAGTCTTCCTGCCAGTCTCCTGCTTAGTTTTCAGTGAGAATTTTTCCACATGCAGGTTTTTTTTGGGGGGGGAGTTTTGGGGGTTTTTTTGTTTTGTCTTTTTTAGGGCCACACCCACGGCATGTGGAAGTTCCCAGGCTAGAGGTTGAATTGGAGCTGCAGCTGGGATCTCAACGACATCTTTGACCTACACCACAGCTCATGGCAATGCTGAACTTTAACCCACTGAGCAAGGCCAGTAATCGAACCCACATCTTCATGGACACTAGTCGGGTTCATTACCACTGAGCCATGACAGGGACTCCTGTATTTTTTATGAGAATTTCACTTTCATCTTTTATTAAAGCAAGTTCTTTAATGTCCATTTCAGGAGGGTTATTGTTATAAGTTAAATTATTTCTAAGAGAAGTTTCCTCTGGATAGTTTCTCTCAGAGATGCTTTATGGTCTGAACAAGTGAATACTTCATGCTCCCTGGCCTGGTCTCCAGCACCCATCACAGATAGTTCAGCATTTCTACATTATAAATTCCAGATCCCTGGACTTTTCTACCAGCCAAAAAGTACATCACGATAAAGGGAAAAAAATTGATTGATTTTTTTCCCATTGTTTTATTATTTCTCTGCTGATCATGTTACCCTAGGAAATTCTGGTGAGGGCTTTTTCCATGCAATTTACATGTTTAAGCATAAAAGAAAAAGAAATTACTTTTAGGAAGTCTCCAGGACATTGGTGTTGCATTATTCTCTCTTAATCCACAACTTGGATCACGGTGGTCCATAGTGACTGAGCTCTCCAGGGCGGGAACAGCAAGAGGCTTTATTTCAGTCATTTAAGTCAGGGGGGTATTTGCCATTTTGCTGGACAGATTTATTTGAAATTTGAAGTTTTCTTGATCTGAAGATCAGCCTCTCTCCTCTAAAGGGTAGCTAGTTGAAAATCCCTTTTCAAATCCTTCCTAATATCTCTGCTTCACTCAGCACGAGTAAATGTGGCACTCATGTTGAAATGCCACATTAAGAAGACTGACAGCTCAAAACTGTCTTTGATTCAGAATAGTATCTGATTTGGTGTCTTCTTAAACTTTTTGGGGGGCTGCACCCATGGCCCTAAGCTAGGGAGGGGTTGAATCGGAGCTACAGCTGCCAGCCTACACCACAGTCGCAGCAATGAGAGATCCAAGCCATATCTGTGACCTACACCACAACTCACCATCTGCAAGTTGCAGCTGCCAGCCTACACCACAGTCACAGCAATGCAAGATCCGAGCCATATCTGTGGCCTACACCACAACACACAGTGCTGTATCCTTAACCCACTGAGTGAGTCCAGGGATCGAACCCAAGTCCTCACGGATACAAGTTGGGTTTGTTACTGCTGAGCCACAACAGGAATTCTGTCTTCTTAAACTTTAATCTACAGAGACTATAACGTATTTTGATCTACTTGAATAATGTTCAGTTTCCAAGAGTTATATCAAATGGTATATTTTCTTAGCTCCTTTTTTCAATCAATTTAGAGAAAGTGAAAATGAAAAGGTAAATTCTGTAATAACTGGAATGACGGAGATAATTTTATTAGTTTTTTTTTAATGGTGTATAAATTACCGTGTATATATAGGGTCAGTATCTGGAAGAAATTATAAACCATGTGAAGGAAATCTGGTTATATATAGGTAAGAATATGGACTATTCAACTTTAGCAACATATCTTTTTAGGAAGATAGTACGGTCTTTGGCTATAATAACACTAGGACATTGTTTTGCTAAATGGATTGCTAAAAATTAGCCAAGCTAAATATGTTAAGTATTAAACAGACTTACACAGTTTGCAAAAGAAACAAAGGAAACAACCTCACCTATTTTCACTTATTGACCTTGATTCAGAAAAGAAAGTTATAAGAGATAGAACAATATCAACAATTAACTTTATGGTAAGTACTTCAATCAAATAATTCTAGATTATTTTATTTCCTTCTTTCAGATTTTACAAATAGGTTAAAGCATGATTCTGATATCTTGCCTGAGAGTAGAGGATAGGATTAGGTTACTTTTAGATGCCCTTCCAGCTCAACGACTCTATGATTCATTTCAACTTAATGTGGATCCCCAAAAGACTTGCTTGTTGACTAAGACACTGAACTTGACTCCCCCAAAATACACAAAGGAAAACAAATGATATTTTGTTATGACACAAAAGAGAAATTTGCCAAAATATGTCAGTTCTCTGGAAACCTGGAACCTCAAAATCAAACTAATATATTTATTATTCCTTTACTAGAATTAGCAAATTATACTTTCTGATAAGAGTGAGCAAGAGAAGTTTTTAAAAACAAAAAAAGAGAAAATGGAATATATGCATCCCCTTAAGAACATTCTCAAATGTTTCTAATCTTTAGCACTTATTTAAATTGCAGTCTAATTTAAGTATCTGCCCACTTTGTCTTAAAGAAGAAATACTATTCATCTAAAATAGTTTAGCACTTTTAATTTCAAAAAAGTTCAAACAAAATAATAATCCAGCATATGTTTTGTTTCTTGTTTCTTTTTCCCTGCAATTTTGGCTGAGTTTTTCTCACATAGTGTAGAGCTGGAAAATTTACAGATGTTTAATTGAAATAAATGTGACCGAAATTCAAGCCTGAAGTTATTTAGCTGTATCATCATTATTCTCTAATTCTTCTGTGTAATTCTTAACCCCATTAACTGACCACAGCTGTTGGTATTGGCTCAGTAAGGACTCCTTCTGAACTTGTAATGCCCTAGAACTCAAAGGAGAAGTTCAATGAGTACTGACAACCCAGAGTTTATACATAGATTCCAATTTCATCCCCAATCTCAGGACATTTTCTGGCACTTTTTTTTTCCTTTTTTTTTTTCTTTCCTTTTTAGGGTCACACCCAAGGCATATGGAAGTTCCCAGCCTAGGGGTTGAATCAGAGCTGCAGCTGCTATCCTACACCACAGCCACAGCAATGTGGGATCTGAGCCTCGTTGGGGAACTATACCACATCTCATGGCAATGCCAAATCCTTGTAACCCACTGAGCAAGACCAGGGATCGAACCTGCATCCTCGTGGATACTAGTCAGATTTGTTTCTGCTGTGCCACAAAGGGAACTCTCCTGTTTCTGGCAGTTTTATGCAAAGATTGGACTATGCTAAGTGCCACATGTTCTCTCTATGCTCAATGTATAGAGAGGTGAAAATAGCCTTATGTCAAGAGAAAGGGAAAGGGTACAGATATACTTATGTGTGCATGTGTATTAGGTAAAAATCCCTGGCTACAAATTCAAGAATGCAATAAGTGTAAATTTTTTCATTTTTCTGTAATTAAATTTTATTCTTTTAAGGTCCCTTTCCCTGGACAGAGGAAGTTTAATCTTCATCAGTTCAATGTCCAGTCCCCTAAAAAATTCCTAAATATATGGATTTTAATCTCTCCATTGAAGTATAAGAGCGTTTGACTCATTCTTAAAGGGCTTTTCTAGGTCAGGCACTTTAATAATGTCATAGGTAACCCTTCTAAAGTCAATCGACTTTTAACCTTTATTGACATTGACAGTTTCTCACCTCAGATGTCATGTGGATCCTAAGTGCAATAACCCAATAGAAAGTATAAAAGGAAGTTAAATTTGTTAAGTCAATTAGTTATACTCATTAGATTTTTTAAGAAGCATTTAATTTAAAGTTCAGGAAGGGTATAATATATGTAGGGGGAGAATAAAGAAACATAGTAGTGTGTGTGACTTTATTCCACAAGTATTCAGAAATATGAAAATAAATCACAGAGATGCAAGAGAAAATCCCAGAAAATATAGAATTTCTGAAATCAAGACAGGGAAGTAGTTTAAATAGAAAAGTGTAGTTAACTGTCTGTCCCCAAGGTTGAAAAGACGAAAACACATAAATGCCCATTGGTGACTCTGGTAACCATGGTTTTAATGGTGGGAGGCAAACACAAGGATAAAATGGGTTAAGGAAAATTTCAGCTGAAGAAAAGGAAATAAATAAGTTTGAATACAACCAGCCTGAGAAAGAACAACAGCTAGAAGGAAATTGTGTGAATTGTTGAAATTTGAGGGAGGAGATTGCAAGAACAGTTGTGAGTGACAGAACTGTGAGGTAAAGGAGTCAAGAATACCAAGAAAAAACTAATGAAGTTCCAGGCCTACAGGTTCGACCACAGGACAAAGCCCTTTAGCTGGGTGGGTCTTAGACTAGGATGATAAGTCCAAGGTCTTTGGATTATATAATAACCAAATTAAATTTTATATAACCAAATTAAAAAAGAAATGGATAATCCAGATAGAATGACCAACTTTTTAATTTTTCCAAGGTATTTCTTTACTGGGTAAAATATTCTTGGTTGGCAGTTTCATTCTTTCAGCACTTTGAATATATATTATGATATATTCAATCATCCCATTTTCTCCTGGCCTGCAAGATCTCTGCTGAGATATCTAGTGATAGCTTTGTGGGAGTTCCCTGGCCTGAGAAAAATTATTGATTCCTCTTTTCAAAATTCTCTATTTTTATTTTTAGACAGTTTTATTATAGTGATCTCCAAATTTTGATTGAAATTTGGGGGTAACATTAGTTTCATGAACTTGGATATTCATATCTTACCCCAGGTTGGGGAAGTTCTCAGACATTATTCAAATAAGCTTTCTACTCTTTTCTCCTTTTCATCTACTTCTGGGGTTCCATTGATATATACATTATTTATCTGGATGGTATCCCATTAGCCTTGTAAGCTTTCTTCATTCCTTTTTATTCTTTTTTTTTTCTTTTTTCATTTTGCTCCTCTGATTAGATCATTTCAATGGATATGTCTTTGGCCTAATGATTCTTTCTTCTGCTTGGTTAAGTCTCCTGTTGAAGCTCTCCATTGAATTTTTCAGTTCAGTTGTTGTATTCTTCAGCTCCAAAATTTCTTTTTGGTTCTTTGTTTATGTTTTCTATCTATCTCTTTTTTAACTTCTCTGTTCCTGTATAATTTTCCTGATATCAATAATTGCTTATCTGTGTTTTCTTGTAGCTCTCTGAATATCTGTAAGACAATTATCTTGAATTCTTTGTTGAGTGATTTCTGGATCTCTTTTTATTTGAAGTCAGTTACTGGAGTGTTACTATATCCCAGTGGTGGATTCATGTTTCCCTTATTCGTCATGATTGCTGTAGCCTTACATTTGAAGAAATGGTCACCTCTTCCTGACTTTATGGACTGACTTCAGTAAAGGAAGAATTTCACTTGCAGGTGGAGGCATGCTAAAGTGTGCTGTGACCCCAGATGTAGAATTACAGAGTGACAAAGGTGAGAATGTGTAACAGCATCAGGCCTGGGAAACATGATGTCTCTTTGGCTCAGGAGACTGAGATCCATAGCATCAACAACTATGTAGTCTTTGAAAACAGCTGGGGCTGTTGGGGTCCTCAGCAGTTACTCCAGGTCCAATGGTTGGAGCCAGGGCACACAGCAGCAGAACCTGGAACCAGTGGTGTGCACACACATAACTCTAGGGGCCAGCCTTAGGTACCTATGTAGAAACACACATAGAGTTGGAAGCCAGAGCAGGCAGCAAGAGCCAGAGTCAACTATGGGCTTACAGGTAGCTGTAGGGGCCCTGGCTTTTGGTGTGTACTCCCACAGCTACACAGTCTTTCCTGAGTGTATGCATTGTGGTGGAGACTGGTGACAGTGGTCTAGCTGGGGGCATGCAGGTGCACAGCTGGAGGGGCTAGCTGAAAGTGAGTGCAATGATGTAGGCCAGTGACTCAAGACAGAGCCTGAATCAGGGCCACAAGCAGATGCAGGAGCCCTAGCTGTCAGCATACTCTCCTATAGCTGCACAAGCTTCCCCCAGACATATACACTGTGAT
Organism: Phacochoerus africanus; assembly: GCF_016906955.1. Lineage (NCBI taxonomy): Eukaryota > Metazoa > Chordata > Mammalia > Artiodactyla > Suidae > Phacochoerus > Phacochoerus africanus. The sequence goes on from NC_062549.1 coordinate 61,752,814, forward strand.
GAAGGTCAGTGACAGCTATCAGGCCAGCAACATGCAAGTGCACAGCTGGATGGGCTCCAGTCCAAGGATACACAAGGTAATGGGGGTCAGCCAGAGGGTCTAGGCTGGCATCTCACACTGAAGCCATTGCAGTGGCCTGAGCTTGTTCCAGTAGGAATTGGGGGGAGCAAGTGGGGAGGTATTCAGGTTGCTGGCATCAGTGAATGTGAATGTCTGTGGGGCCAAGCTGGTGAAATCTGTGGGGCATCTGAGGCTGCTGTACTGGCCATGAGTTTCTTTAGCAGTGAAATCCACTGGGTTTGCCTGAAGAGCAGGTCACTAGGAACCACAATTGCTTCTGCTGTGTAGCTGCTCTTGGTAACCCCTGCTTTTCTCCCTTGTTCCTAGCTATCTTTGTTTGTCTCAACTTTGCTGGTCTGGGTGGGGTGAAACCAAAATGGAATCTTTGTGTAGTGCCTCACTCTCACTTTCCTGGTGAGGGCAAGTCTTTCTAGCTGGGAAGTTCCTTCTTGGTGCCCAGCAATGCTGGCTTGGAGGATGTGGTATCTAGTTGTGGATAGCTATCTCATTGTTGATCTTCAATGAGGGACAGGGGCTGGGTTCCTACTTCATCATTTCAGTGACATTATTCTCCTCAAAAACATTTTTTAAAACTATCCATCACCATCATCTTTTTAAAAAGTATAAAGGACTTAATCTCGGATGGAAAAAAGACAATTCCTTAAATTGGACAAAGTTCACTTGATATAAGTTCTCACTACATTGGACTAACAGAAAGTTCATTTCAGTTTGCCTTTGGCCCAACCCCAACATTAGAAACCTAGCCTTCAATAGCCTACTCATTATTCTAGGCTTGTTCTTGATTTGACTTACTTCTTCCACTACTAAGGCCCTCCCTGGTTCAACAGTCCACATGTAAAATCACCCGTCTCTTTGTAAATGACTCAATGCCTGCTTCCCTATTTTATTAACTGGGCTCTACACCATTTGAGAGCAAAACTTGCCACTCTTTAAAGTCTAGCTGAGTGCCCAGCTCAAACGTGGTGTTCTGCTTGTTTCAGTGGATGAATGGACAAAGAAAGGATGAACAAACAAATGGAATCCTAGAGTTTTGATGACTGCCTGCTAATCAGAACCCCATACTCCACTTAGCCCATTTGCTCTTGGACATTCTGGAAAATGCATGTGTTTTAAACTTTTGACTCTGCATGTTTGCATGAAAATTTCCTTTGCTACTTTTCCTCCTAGAGCTTTAGAGTCTTCTTTCTACATTTAATCTTTGCATTTTCTCTCCTGTGCTAATGTCTGCTCTTTTCCCAACCTTGACTGTTTGAGTTATAATCACTAGAGAACTCACTGTCCTAAGAAGTCTCTTTTAGTTTTTTCTCTAAATGAATAATCACCCCCAAAGGTTTCTTTTTTTTAAGTTTGAATTTCCACATATTGAATTATCTAAAGATATGTTGGAGATTTATAAACAAATTATGCTTAGTTTCAGAAGTTAGTGAAAGGTTTGGGACCTCAAGCAAACTGTGGCCTTAGGAAGGGAGTGACAAGCCAAACATAAAACAAACTGTGCAAAAATGTTGAAGTTCTACATTGGACTACCCATTGGAATTGAAGAAATGAGAGAAAAATCTAAATATATACCTCTCCATGTCAACGACTCCTCAGTAGAGTGAACATAGAAGGAGAGAAAGGCAACCACGGTGTAAGACTGGGAAGAGAAGCCTAGAAGTAACATGGGGTGCTGAGAGAAGAGCTAAGGATTGGAAAAACCACTGCATGCCCCACATCCTTTCAAAAGTGCCTGACTTCCCCCATTCAGCCCTTTGGGATTACTGTGGTCATCATAATTTGCATTTTTTTTTTTTGAAATGCAATTACCCCAGCCAGTGGTAACACACTATTATGGAAATTATCATTTAACTTAGTTTGCCTGGGTTTGTTTTTTTTTTTACACCTGTGACAAAAGTTTTGAAATGGTAGCAGCATGAAAGTCCAAGACATGATTATGAAGAAAACTGAACAAAAAGAATTCTGAAATTTCAAATAGAAAAGTATCCTTCCACCACTTCATATTTTAGTCTAATAAAGCAAGTAGGTGAGTGTGTGTGTGTGTGTGAGTTTAAATAGCAGTTATGTCTACAAATAAAGGTAGCACAACTAAAAGATTATTAAATAGAGCTACTTTCCATGGGGAGTTAGAGTCTCATGGCCAGTCTTTTTTTAGTTTAGGAGGAAGATTGGTAATTTCCTGTCCACAGAAATTCTATTTCAGAACATAACTTGAACTTCAACTTATATATTAAAATTTAAATTAGAATCTCTAAAAACCATAATGTCAAGGATCATTCCAACTTGGAGTTAGAATCACAAAATGTGGAAATCATGATGACTACTCATTCAATGGGAAACATTTAGAGTAAGAACTATTACACAGTTTATGCCAATTTTGTTTTGTATAACGAGCCCCATCTCATTAATCTTTTTCAAGTTACTTCAACTTATGAGCACATGGATGTAAAGTGCAAATAGTTCTCTCATTCAATCTTTTTATTTTATGCCTCAGTAGGTTCAAAGTTTAGAACAAAAGGAAACCAAACCTGAGCCAATCTGTTTATCAGCTGCTAAATCCATATGCTCTTCATCAACAGTTGGATATCTATGGTACACCCTTATTAAATGAATCTCCTGGTGGACTTATAAAGCCATAAATCTGTTATGTTTGTAAATCTATCACTTACACAGCAAAGCAGAAGTAAACAAAAGGCACATGTCCTGAAGACAAGTGGCCCAAGTCTTTCAGTGCTTCATGATTTATATTTCATTACACCAATTTACCCGCATCAAGTGCCCTACTCATTGAGCTCACATACTTTTCAGAAAATGCAAATTGGTTGACTAAACACTAGTAAAATGTGAATTTGAAGTTAGAAGGGTACTGTCAGGATACTTTTTGATTTCTAATTGCTTTAAAGACTGGGTAATTAGAGTCTCGAAAGGGCAGACATTAACAACAGAAATTTGCAAATGTTTTGAAGCATGCTCTTAAAAAAGTATATCAAAACATAATATTTTATGAAAAGGGAAATAGTTGTGCTTTCAATTATTTAAGCCACCAATATTTCTTACTGACAGTTTGCAATATGCATTTCTAAATAGAGTTTTCTGTGCCAGTTGGCAAAAATGTCTTAGCATTTTAAATATTTTAGAAAATAGATAATTTCCTATAGAAAATGATGCTGTTTTAGGTTATAATTTTATTGAACTCTTAATTCACATGCTAGAGTTTAATACTGATTTTTTTCAACCATTATGCATCAGATGGGATTAGCTCCCATAACAAAATATCTAGAAACATAATTTTTACCTGCAAACTGCCATTCATCAGGCAAAAAAAAAAATCAAGAAGAGACACAAATTTTTTAAAATTAAATTTAAATGAAAGGAGTTCCCGCTGTGGTGCAGTGAGTTAAGCATTTGACTATAGAAGCTTGGGTCACCATGGAGCTGTGGGTTCAGTCCCCAGCCCGGCACAGTGGGTTAAAAGATCCAGCATTGCCAAAGCTGCAGTATAGGCCACAGCTATGGCTAGTATTCAATCCCTGGCCCAGGAATTTCCATATACCATGGGTGCAGCCATAAAATAAAATTTTTTTAAAAAAGAAAAGATAATGATGAAACAGAAATAGGAAAACAGAACAATAACTGCAGACTTCTAGGATTACTCTAGATGTATACTGATCTCAATATGAGAGACTTGGGTTTTATTATTTATATAAAAACGAGAAACAAGAACTTGGGAGTTCCCATCATGGCACAGCGGAAACGAATCCGACTAGGAAACATGAGGTTGTGGGTTTGATCCCTGACCTCACTCAGTGGGTTAAGGATCTGGTGTTGCTGTGAGCTGTGGTGCAGGTTGCAGATGCAGCTCAGATCTGGCATTGCTGTGGCTGTGGCGTAGGCCAGCGGCTACAGCTCTGATTCAACCCCTAGTCTGGGAACCTCCATATGCCATGGGTGCAGCCCCAAAAAGTTCAAAAGACAAAAAAAAAAAAAAGAAAGAAAGAAAGAAACATGAACTTGAAAAATAAGGAATTAAGATTGATATCCTTTGTGTCAGTGACTCTGGGAGAGTTACACCTTCAGACAAAATTTGAACAAGAGAAAAAAACATACCAGCACAGGGAGATAAAAGGATGATTTGTCTGTCTTGGGATAGGTTTGGGCTGGGGGTTAAAAAAAGATTTCTATTAAAATGTATAACCACAGACCTGTCCCAAGGTATGTTTAAATAAGAAGTCCTTAAGCAATAGTCACTCAGCTTTAAAAAATTGCACAACTTAAAAGTTAAGAACTAAGTTTTATTTGGGGCAAAATGATGACTAGGGCATTAGGAGGCAGCATTTCAGGTAGAGCAGCAGAAAAACTGCTCCCCAAAGGTGGGGGAGTAAATGTCACTATATATGCGACTTTGGTGAAAGGGATGGTACATGCAACCAAGCGCGAATTTCACAGAAGTTTGCTGCTAGTCTCATAAAGGTCACTGCTAGTCGCATGAAGGAGACATCACCATGAAGGATTTTAGCGCTTTTCTACATATGAGAAGATGCAAGAATCAGGCTCACAAAATCTTCTCTTGAAAATATCTGACTTTTTGAAGATCTGTTCTGCCAGGAGTTCCCATTGTGGGGCAGTGCTTAACGAATCTGACTAGGAACCATGAGGTTGTGGGTTCAATCCCTGGCCTTGCTCAGTGGGTTAAGGATCTGGCGTTGCCATGAGCTGTGGTGTAGGTCGCAGATACGGCTCAGATCCTGCATTGCTGTGGCTCTGATGTACACCGGCATCTACAGTTCTGATTAGACCCCTAGCCTGGGAACCTCCATATGCCATGGGAAGCGGCCCTAGAAAAGGCAAAAAGACAAAAATAAAATAAAGATCTGTTCTGCCAGTTTTCCTAGAGCACAACGTGCCTCCTGATCTCCACCCTGAGCTCCTTTCAGGGGGTGTGGATGGTCAGCAGCTGCAGCAGCTCGTGATTGATGAGCGCTAACTTTGATGGCAAAGTTAGAGAAGACACACCAGCATAAATTAAATGTAAAGGCCTTTCAGCTGTGCAGCGGCAGATGGCAAATGCCAATCCAGTTCACATTGTTAATGTAAAAATGGCCCCAAACACACTATAATCATGGGGTGCCTGGTAAAAGCACATATAAAATTTCCCTAGTGGCAAATGTTCTCAGTTCAGGCCGTGAAGAATTCTTACAGGAAAAATTCACTGAAAATGAATGTATAATCCAGATTTTAACACAAACGAGGTAGACACAGCTTCCCTGCCCTTGGCCAGCACAGTGATAGCACAAAACATTAAGGCTGGCAGCCTCTGGTCCCAAACCACAGTGAATCCCAACACCCAAGTACAGGTTACCCAGTAGGAATTTGAAGGCCCCTTAAAGACCCTAGTGGTAGTGGTGGTGGCCCTGGAGGAGGAGGAAGAGGAGAAGGGGGAGCCGCTGGCCAGCACTGGTGTTGGCTGATTTTAACACTGTTCTGGGGTAGATGGGCATATGTGTAGAAACTATGAGAGCTTTGTGAACTTTCTGATATTTTCCACTATAATGAAGAGTATTTTAGGAAACTAGAAGAACTGAAGGCTATGCACTTGGAAATGATGGCAAAGTTGGATTAAATCTACCAGCATAAATTAATTATATGTAAAGGAATTTCAGCCAGTGACCATCAGTGAAGCCACTCCTGGTGTCTCTTCCAGATCTCTATCAAATAAGACCTCCTGTGGCCCATCTCCTTGACGATATCACTTTCAGAGCTGAATTTAGGCCAGTCTTCCCTTGTATTCCTCTGAAGGGCAGTTGCCCATCTTAGAAAAACAGAATGATGATCTACACTGAGGAGCTCATTGGCAACACACGGACAAACCCTTTTGATGAAGATTACATTCAGTGTGAAAATGCTGACTTCCCAGCAGTTAAAAAAACAAGAAATCAAAAGGATGGGTGCCAAAGATTATAGTACCTGAGATTTTTCAAATGATGATTAGAAAACAAAAGAAAAATGAGAACATGAAATCTACATCAGATATTGAAATGATACACAAACTGCTTAAAAAACCAAGGAGAATGTTGTATACCTGGAACGAGTATAATATTATATGTCAATTAAAAAAAGATGCACACCCTAAAAGTTGAGAGTTATGGGAGGGTGGGGCCAGCTAGGAGTTTTGAAAACAGGAGTTCCCATTGTGGCACAGCAGAAACAAATCCAACTGGGGACCATGAGGTTGTGGGTTCAATCCCTGGCCTCGCTTGGTGGGTTAAGGATCTGACGTTGCCGCAAGCTATGGTGTAGGTCACAGACATGGCTCAGATCTGCATTGCTGTGGCTATGGTATAGGCCGGCAGCTGTAGCTCTGATTGGCCCCCGAGCCTGGGAACCTTCATATGCCTCGGGTGCGGCCCTAAAAAGCAAAGAAGAAAAAAGAAGGAAGGAAGAAAGGGAAGGAAGGAAGGAAAGAAAGAAAGAGAAAGGAAGGAAGGAAGGAAAAGAGAGAGAGAGAGAGAAAGAAAAAGAAAGAAAGAAAGAAAGAAAGAAAGAAAGAAAGAAAGAAAGAAAGAAAGAAAGAAAGAAAGAAAGAAAGAAAGAAAGAAAAAGAAAGAAAGAAAGAGAGAGAAAAAGAGAAAGAGGCAGGAAATTTAAAGTCAAAATGTTGCAAGAAGGTGGACCCCCTTCCAGAGCCCAAGAATGGACTCTCGTCTAACACTCAGAAATGAACTGTCTGGAGTTCCCGTCGTGGTGCAGCGGAAACAATCTGACTAGGAACCATGAGGTTGCAGGTTCAATCCCTGACCTTGCTCAGTGGGTTAAGGATCCAGCATTGCCGTGAGCTGTGGTGTAGGTCACAGACACAGCTCAGATCTGATGTTGTTGTGGCTGTGGTATAGGCCAGCAGTTGTAGCTCCGATTTGACCCCAAGCCTGGGAACCTCCATACGCTGCAGGTGCGGCCCTAAAAAGACACAATTTTTAAAAAAGAAAAAAAAAAAAACAGATACTCAAGTTAATGAATTTGGTGCTTTTCTGTGTATGGGAAGATGCAAGAACTTGAACTCAATGAAATCATTCCTTTGATATGCGGGACCCTATATCCTGTGTTTTCACATCCTGTGGGCTCACTACTGGAGTGGCTGTACTCTGATGACTACTAAATGGCAAGTATCCTTTGTCTCCTTCCTGAGTTCCCTCAGGGCTCACTAGCACAGGAGGTGGCTGCAATCACTGACGACTGTGACATCCTTTGTTTACTGATATGGCAGGCAATATTTTCTTTCTCATGATGATTATATCTCCATAGAATAATTAATAATTTTTTAAAGCAAGAATATTTAATGTCTAAGAAGAAATTCTGAGCCAACCTAGTGCCTGTATCCATCGTTTTTCCTCCTTTATCATAAGAAAGTCAAGCAAAATGAAGAACAGAGGAGACCTAGGAAGGGAAAAACAAAAAGCTCTTCTGGCCTCACAAAAAGCCATGTATGTTTATTATAGGAAGAAATAGAAGCAAGAAATCCAGGAAAAATAGCTGAGAGACTTTTTTAAGTGAAAAAGAGAACAAATCTATTTAAAGTTATTAACTCAAGTTTATGTGCCCAACATACAGTGAAACCAAACCAAAATGTCAGAGTTTAGAGAAGAGAAAAGTTTATTTCAAGGCATGCAAGGAGATGGGTGGCTCATGACCCCCTCCGAAAAAAAATTGTCAAGCTTTTAAAATCCAGGTGAGGGAAAGGGGTTTACAGGGTAAGTGATCAGCTTGTGCACAATTCTCTGATTGCCTGATGGTGTCACAGAGCATTATCAACCTTAGGCTCCAGGAGGCCTGGGGGCGATGTGCTCATGGTCATCACATAGTTAACAGCTTCCGTCTGGTGGGAGAGATTGTCACATTTGTAAAACAACTCAGGAAATGTGCATCAGATACTGTTATCTAGGTACTTCAGAGAGGAGCTAAAGCAGAGGATATGGGGCAAGGGCTTTCCCTGGGGAAGGCTCCATAAGGTCCTGCTCCATTACAAAGCTAGACTTGTACCTCAATTGATTTATAGTTCAACTACTAGTGACAAGTTGAAAAGGCTTAATAGGATCTTTAGGCTGCAGCTGGGAGCCCAAAGTTTTTACAGAAATCATCCCCTATGCTTTATAGGCCAGCTCACAGGACCTACAAAGAGCCTCAAGTGTCCTGAATAGGCTGAAAAGTTGAAGCGTAAGCACAAGGTTAGGTGCCAGACTGCTGATTTTGAAGACCTTACTGAGAGATATCAAAAACACCTCTCAAAACACACATGTCCAACATTCCTAACAGTTTATAAACCATTTGATCCTCATGCATCCTCACGTGCATCCACTAACATAGAGAAAAATTTGACATTGAAGCAAGGGAAGAAAATTCAAAAGAAACATATTGGTCTTTTCTATCTTAAAAGCACCATCCCCAGTAAGAAGTGTTAATGCAAAGTCCTTGCTTTGTAAGTATAACCCTACAATACCCACGGTATCTTTCAGAGGAAGAGAGCAAACCACAGGAAAGCACCTGAGGAAAAGAAAATACTAGAAGAAGAGAGAAATTGTATCCTAACTAAGCAGAAGCAAAGAAAGAAGGCATTGCAGAAACTCCTAACAGCTCAGGCTAAGGCTTATGATTCCTATCAAAGTTTAGTTCAAATGTCTAAATCCAGAGTAAAATCTCTCAGAAAGAGTGAAAAGGGAAAGGAGACGAGATTACCAATAAGAACTAGAGAAAGATAAAAAAAATTTCAAAAGAAGACATTACTATTTGAATACGTTGCTCATAAAAATGCAAGAATGGCAGCAGAAAGGCATCATTTTAATACCCTAAAAAACACTGGGAATATGCTAAGTTTGTTTCAAAGAATGGTTAAGGTGGAAAAATACCTGAGAACTTGAGCAGTCGAGAGATGAGAAGTTTCACTGAAGGTGGCAGAAACTTTAATGAAGAGGAAAAATAGAAGAAAGAACAAACGGTGAAGAAAATTATTTTATTGATACTAACAGCCAGAATTATTGCAAGGAAAAAGATAAAGCCAATGAAGACAGTAAAGAAGAAAAATCTTTTGAGGAATAAAATGGGATAAGCAAAATCTCCTCTCTGTGCCTGTGCTCTTGTTTGCAGCATGGGGTGTCAGCAAACAATGCTTGTGGTGTTACGAACATGGGTGGGGAAATGATAAAGAAGCTGTGATACATAAATACAATGGAATATTACTCAGCTATAAAAAAAGAATAAAATGATGTCATTTGCAGTAGCATGGATGGGCCTAGAGATTATCATACTAAGTGAAGTCAATCAGAGAAAGACAAATATTGTATGATGTCACATATATGTGAAATCTAAAAAAAAAAAAAAAACTGATACAAATAAACTTATTTACAAAATAAAAACAGACTCACAGACTTTGAAAACAAACTTAGGGTTACCAAAGGGGACAGTTTGGGGAGGGGAGGAATGGACTGGGGTTTGGGATTGGCATATGAACATTGTGGTATATGGAATGACTGGCCAGCAGGGACCTGCTATACAACACAAGGAACTCTACTCAGTATTCTGTGATAAACCTATACGGGAAAAGAATCTAGAAAAAGAAGGGATATATGTTTATATTCAGGATAACTGAATCACTTGCTGTAGAGCAGAAATTAACAAAACATTGTAAATCAACTGTACTTCAATACAATTTTTTTAAATGAACAACAAAAAAATAGTGATGGGAACCTTTCTGATTGGTGCAGGGCTCTTAAAGTTATTGGTAGCCTGAAAAGGCTGAATCCAGCTAACTGGTCATATGGTCGGTTAGAGTAAGGCTTTTCCTGTTCTACTTTGTCTCACTACATAGGATCTGTTTGCCACTTTGATCTTGTATTTTTAAAAAGAGAGACTTATAGCCATCACAAACATTGTTATAAAAATATAAATTACTTCAATATTTTTGGTGAAAAAAATGGCTCAATACTCAAGAGAAGGAGTTCCCGTCGTAGCTCAGTGGTTAACAATTTCAACTAGGAACCATGAGGTTGCAGGTTCAATCCCTGGCCTTGCGCAGTGGGTCAAGGATCTGGCATTGCCGGGAGCTGTGGGTGTAGGTTGCAGACGCGGCTCAGATCCCACGGTGCTGTGGCTGTGGCATAGGCTGGCGGCTACAGCTCCAATTCCACCCCTAGCCTGGGACTCTCCAAATGCCACAGGAGCAGCCCTAAAACAAAGGCAAAAAGACAAAAAAAAAATACTCAAGAGAAGACAGAAGTATTGGCCTTTGGTAATACGTTTGGAAAAGTTTTTCTGGAAAGCATGAATCAATATTTTTAGGAGTTCCTGTGGTGGCTCAGTGGTTAACGAATCCGACTAGGAACCATAAGGTTGCAGGTTCAATCCCTGGCCTTGCTCAGTCGGTTAAGGATCGGCATTGCCATGAGCTGTGGTGTAGGTTGAAGACGTGCCTCGGATCCCGAGTTGCTGTGGCTCCAGCATAGGCCAGAGGCTACAGCTCCAATTGGACCCCTAGCATGGGAACCTCCATATGCTGTGAGTGCAGCCCTATAAAGCAAAATAAATAAATAAATAAATATTTTTAAATTTTTTAAATAAAAATTTTTTTAAAGAATTGGGGCAAAAAATCCATGATGAAGAAGAATTTCCAGTTATAGCAAATAATATTATAGCCCCAATAATGCCAAATTCAAGGACTACTGAATATTCAAACATAAATATATCAAAAAATAAACATATAAAATCATAAAAAATACATAAAAACACAACATAAAAATATATCAAAAATTTTACACAAAAAATTAAAACATGAAAAATATAAGACAAAATTTCATAAAAACAAAATAGGATTTCTAAATTCAATATTAAAATTCAAAATTAAATTTATAGTTAAAAATGGACAACAGCAGAATAAGGGAAAGGCATGATTTGAAACATAGTGAGGAAAAATTCTTCATAATTAAGGAAAGATAAACCTCCATTAGCACAGTAAGTCACAAATTTTTTTAAAAAATCTAATAGTAGATATATTCTATCAAAATTATCAAGCACTAAAGACAAAAAGAAAAATTTAAAGCAACCAAAGAACTGAGCAACAGCCCTTAAGTTGAAAGCAGACTTCTTCATAAAGATAGAAATCAAAACACAAAGGAATAAATAATTTCAGTTGACAAAAGAAAATCATTGACATACTAGAATTGTATAACCAGCTAAAATATCATTAAAAAGTAAGAGCAATATAAATATATTTTCCAATAGAAAAAATATGGAAGTATCAACTACTCATTTGTTCAATGTTCTAATTAAGAAAGAAGAAAGTTGAGTCCACACAAAAGATATTAATGCAAAAAGAAATTACAGGCAAAGAAGTTGGTAAAAATATTGGTAAACACATGGGTAATCCTAAAAAGCTGTGTGTAGAACTGGTAAAACACTAACAAGTGTATAAAAGCAAAATAGAACTAAAATGAGGGGCAAGAATGACACAGGGAAGTAAAACAGGGAAGTTAAAATGTCTGAAGTCTTTTTTTTAATTTGGACAGAGAAGACATTGATTACTTGTACATTTTGCAAATTCAGCTATATCTTTTAGAATGTTAAGAGTAATATGAAAATGAATAGAAATAGGATGCATAACTTCCAAGACAGAAGGAGGAGGGCATGAAATAGAATTTAATCAATCCAAATAAAGTCATAAAAGAAAAAAAGAAAAGAAATAGAAAAAGCAAGATAAAGAGAAAATCCAAAATAAGATGATAGGAAGAAATTCCAAGAAAGAAATAAAAATCTATACATAAATTTAGACCTCTGTCTTTTAACTTATGAGTTGAGATTACTTTTGATTGTCCTTAATAATAGATTAGAAGAGAGAAGGAAAGAGAGAGCAATAGGGTATTTGAGACACACCTAAAACATGAAAACATGAAAAGACTAAAAATAAAAGATAGAAGAAAGGTACCTAAAGAAATACTAAGCAAATGCAATGAAGCTGTATTAATGTCAGATAAAATATACTTTAGACAGAAGATATTATAAGAATGGCCAGCATAAAATGATAAAGAGAATAATCCATGAGGAAGGCATTAGAAATATACATGTTCTCATTAACATGGCCTAATAATTTATAAGCAGATATTTCAGAATTTACCAGGAGAAAAAATAATCCAGTATGATAATAGAAGATATCAGATTTTTGAAAAATAGTAGAGGTCAGTATTAGAATAAAACATTAATAAGCTTGAACAGATAAACATATATACAACCACACACCAGATAATTAGAATTCACCTCTTTTCAGATGAGTATGGAATATTTACCACACATTTACCAAAACTGGCAATGTTCTAACTACTAAGTCAATTTCAACAAATAGTTAGGAATTGGTTTCATTCAGCATTTTTCTCTACCCTCAACGCAATTATTTAAAAATCAGTAAGAAGAGGATAACTTTTCTATAAAGCTTTATATTTGAAAGCTAAAAGGCAAATTTATAAATAACTCACAATTCAAAAAAGTCAACAATGGAAATTAGAAAATATTTTAAATTAACAATCATGAAATATTACATTTTAAAACTTATGGGGTACAGTTAAATGTCTCAAGAAAAACGAATGGCTTTTAATATTTCAAAATGTTAATGCTAAGCTAATTCAATACAAAAAAATAGAAAAAAAATCAGAATTTAAACAGAGAAAGTTGGAGAGAAGAGTGGAAATTATTTTCTTCTAAAGAAATTAAGTACTGTAGTTCCCATCGTGGCTCAGTGAGTTAAGAACCCAACTAGTATCTATGAGGATTCGGATTTAACCCCTGCCCTCACTAGGTGGGTTAAGGATCCAGCATTGCCGCGAGCTGAAGGTCACAGACGCAGCTTGGATCCTGCATTGCTGTGGCTGTGGTTAGACCCCGAACCTGGGAACCTCCATGTGCTACTGCTGTAGCCCTAAAAAAAAAAAAAAAAAAGAAAATGAAGTACTCGTAGAATTACTAGCTCCAAAATTTGGTCCTTCAAAAGGATTCATAAAAGAGAAAAACCTCTAACAATACTGATCGGTGGGGCAGGGGTGGGGGGGGAATGAGACAACATTAATGAATGAAAAAATACTAGAAATGAAAAAATCAATTTAAAGATCTAGGATCCAAAATAAATTTGAAAAATTACAATGTTGCAAGGATTTGTCCTATCATATATCCAGACCTATTACAAAATAGAGTAAGTTTGTGATATTGGCTCGGAAATAGAAAATGGGCCAAAGGAACAGAATAGAAAGCACATGAATAGATGTATACACGTAGGAATACTTGACATATTCCAGAGATACCACTGAAAACCAGTGGGGAAAAAATAATTATTAAATGGTGCTAAAATAATTATTTTCCACAGAAAATAAGAAATGAATTTACATCCTTCTAGTTTATAAAATCAGCAGAACATTTCATATGGATTAAATACCTCTTTATTTAAAAATCCCATTACACATTTGGGAAGAAAATATGACAATTTTGTAGAGGACATTTTAAATCACAACAAAGAAAAACCACAGATAAAAAGATTGATACATACATTTGACTACATCAAAATGAAAGACTACTGAACAAAAAGTTTTTACATATATATGCATATGCATTCCATAATCAACAGGTAAAAATTCCAGTTCCTTATGTGGCTCAGTGGGTTACTGATCTAGCTTGTCTCTGTGGAGGCACCAGTTCCGTTCTCAACCCAATGGGTGGGTTAAGGATCTGGCATTGCTGCAGCTGTGGGACTCATCACAGCTCCAGCTCAGGTTCTGACTCTGGTCCAGGAACCTTCATATGCATAGGGGCAGCTGAAAAAGAAAAAAAAAGTAAAAATAAGCCATGGGTTTAAAGAATATATATACTATCCAGATCCTCTATAAAAATTACCTATAAACCGAGAAGAATAAAAATAATCCAATAGACAAATAAGCAATAAATTTGAACAGACAACAAGAATGGGAAATTCTCATGCCCAGTATACACATAAGATGCTTAACCCTATTAAATATTTAGAGAAATACTAAACAATAATGAAATATAATTTCACACGCCCTAGATTGGCAAACATTTAAAGTCCAGTAGGCCTTAGTCAGACAAGGTAAATTCTCATACAATGCTAAGGGAAGCATAATTTGGTACAACTACTTAGACAAAGTCTAGTTAGGTTGGAAGTCCTTCCAACAATTACCCAGCTGTTGTCTTTCTCAATATCAGAGAAAAACTCTCATTTGTGGGAGAAAAACTCTCATAAATGGGCATTTACAAGAATATTTATTGCAGCACTATGTAAAGAGTGAAATATTAGAAACAACCTAAATGTCCATTAACAGGAGAGTAGAAACACTGTAGAATTTTAATGCAATGAAAATGAATAAATAAAGCTACGTGTATCAATGTGGCTAAATCTCAAAAATAGAATGTTGAATTATATGATTATATAAATTTTGAACATGCAAAATGCTACTATATATTTTATTGGCATACAGTATACATATATAGCAATAAATATGTATCAAAATGGTAAACAGGAAAATTCATCATGGAAAGGAAAGATGTACACAAAACTGGGACAGCACATTCAGGAGGTTCAAGAATATTTGTAGCAGTTTATTTCTCTTTAAAAAAATGGTAAAATACAAAAATAAATAATAAAGTAATCTGAATTAAAAACAAATCTCAAAGTGAATCCTAGTTAAAACCAAATCGACTTGGAGAACATGAAAATATATAATTCATGCAGTTATGTAAATAAAAGCATGAACCCTTAACTTCACTGATTGATAGCAGTAGATCTTTAATAAGTCATTTAAATTCTTTGGGCCTTCCGTCTCTCATCTGTATAAGGAGATAGTTGAACCAAATCATCTCTAAACTCCCTTTACCCCTATAAAATTCAACTTGAAGGGAAGCACTCAACAAGATTTGCAGTAACAAAAGGATGAATAAAAATTTGGCTTTTAAAGTGTAATTTGAAACTGAAGACTTAAGATTGTATTTGGATGTTTCATGACTTCTTCTACTGTTAAATTGTTCACCCCTGTTTGTGGCCATTGTTATGTCAGTGCTCTATTATTCCTTCATTTCAACCACATCCACCTTGCATTCTGACCACATTGTCAAGAGAAAATCAGCTCTCCTTCTGCTGTCACACCACTTACTCCCCGCCTGGGCAGACCCATCTTTTGCTGTGTTCTGAGGGACATTTAAATAATCTTTTACTTTTCGTGAAAGAGTTGAGTCCAAATTTAATCTCAGTTTAACGTTGAGGTTCTTTTAGTGCAAGAAACAACAACAGATTCTGGCTGGATTCTGAGGACTAGGGGCCAGGAGAAAGACAATTATTGGAGAGCCCATGAGTATCTCTTGGAATCCAGGGAAGAGCTAATTTAGAAAGGGGAAGTTTCAAGGATCTCTGCATCAAATTTCTCGGCTTTCTCCCAAGATTTCTACCATTTGCAAAACTCAGTCCCAAATATGATCAGTCTCCTTCCTAGTTGCTCTTTTCTAATTCTTTAATGCCAGATAACAAACTCGAATTGGTCCGCTGTTGTCAAATATATACTTTGACTTTGGTCAAATAAACCACACAGTTTAACTGACTGTGTGGAAAGAGCCATGTCATACAGACAGGCTCACTGAGTGTTAATGCCAATTTCCAGAAAGCAATAATTGGGGGCAAGAAGGCAACACCAAATGTAGTCTCTTATGAGCAGTCTGCGCCATGACATGGGTCAGATGAGGAGAGTGTGTTTGCCTGCTTTTCATTAACAGCTTGAAGGGTTTCACCCTGGAATCAGCAAAATGGGATGTGTTTTGAAAATATTTCCAAATATTTCTCCTATTCCTGACATCCTGAGGATGATTGGAACTCATCAATATGCATGTGCTAATACTGAGCCACAAGTTGGAGTATTTTCTCCCGTTGGTCTCCTAATATATTTGTTCCTTTTAAGGTCTAGAAACGTTTGACGATACTGTCAAAGATCACTACAAACTTTTTTTACATTCTGGCCTAATTAAAGAAAATATACAGTGAAACCAAAGAGTTGAATTATGGTATTTTGGAAAGCAAAGTAGAAATGCTCCAAAAAGTCTCTTTTTGAGACTCAACATAGAAATCATAACAACCACATTTCATGTTTACATGTCACTGAAGAGTGTTACTCTTCGAACTTGAAAGTTAATGAATTTGCTTATTTTTTCCAGAGACCCAGAATCCTTCTGCTCTGATACAACCTACTTCATTTGTATGACTTAAAATTTAGATATGTTCCAGGAATTTTTACAATCACAGAAACTATACTCTTTATAATTCAAATTTCTCATTTGAATTGGATGGAGTAAGCAACAAAGACAGGAAAGGACTCTGCTGAAATGATTTCAACCCTTCCTCACTTTGCATATTGATTGAATTGCCACTGAAAACACACACCTGAGTTTTCCAATTGGATATTTCTTAGTTCTCTGGAAATGGCAGAGTCAGCTCTTAAGTATCAGTCAACCTCTGTCAGGACTCATATTCATAATATTTTATATCACTGTCTCTCCTGCTTCAAAGTGTAAGCTCCTCAGGACTACACATTGTGTCTTTTCAATACCTAATATCTCTCAGTCTTGGGTTCTATGCTATGTCATAACATAATGCTTTGAGGAAGAGATTTCCAAGAACTAACTTCCAATAAATAGTATTCCAATTTATTTTCTTTATAAGTAATTTTGACTCATATTACTTTCATGTCAGAAGAATAGGAGTTGTATCATGTAAAAAAATAAAGTTGACTGGTATGTAAGATGTTTGAAAAACATCTGATTTTAGAAGAGGACATGTTATGTTGAACAGACATATAAAAATAGGAAAAAAAATGGTGTTCCCATCATGGCTGAGCAGAAACGAACCTCACTAGCATCCATGAGGATGCGGGTTTGATCCCTGGCCTTGCTCAGTGGGTTAAGGATCCAGCATTGCCATGAGCTGTGGTACAGGTCGCAGACACAGCTTGGATCTGGCGTTGCTGTGACTGTGGCATAAGGCAGCAGCTGTAGGTCTGATTTGAGCCCTAGACTGGAAACTTCCATGTGCTGCACCTGTGACCCTTAAAAAAATAAAAGAAAGAAAAGTAGAAAAAAACTTCTTTTTCCACAAATAACAGAAAGGAAGTTTGGATGCATTATAAAAAAATGTAAAAACTTGGAATATCCATGTTTCAGCTCAAATCTATTGCAAGACAAATACTTCACACTATGTGAAGTCACCTAAGGATCACTTGTGAAGTTAGCTATCACTTTGAAGAAGTATCATGAGATGACTGTAATTCCTTGTGAAACTAGGGATCGTGAGAGCAATTTGTATGATTATGGTTATAGGGAAGGTTTATAGTTGGACACCTGGTATGAGATCTGATTCCATCGATGAACAAATTTATCTCTAAAAGTTTTGGCCATTTGATTCATGGATAATAAAGACCAGGTAGAATGAGAATTTGTGCCACCTTTTATACCTAGATCTATTTCAAGTCCCATATTCTTGGATATTTCTTTAAACATTTTCTTTAAAATATTCTTGCCATAGGATGTTATCAAGGAAAAACAAAATACCACAGGCTGGTGGTATCAGTGACAGAAATTATTGCTTACAGTTCAGGAGGTTGGAAGGCCAAGATCAAGGCACCCGTATGGTCATGTCGTGATACACTTCCTGCTGTGTCTTCCCATGGTGGAAGGACAAGGGATTCCTTTGGAGCCTCTTTTTTAAAGGCCCTCATTTCATTCATGAAGTCTCAGCCCTCATGACTCAAACACCTCCCAAAGGTGCTTCCTAATACTATCATCTTTGGAGGTTAGGATTTCTATCTATGAATTTGGGGAGGATACGTTCAGAGTATGGCAAGCCTTCAAAATGTAATTGGTCCAAATGTAATGTGGTATCTCAAACAGAGACTTTTCATTCAAAAGTTCTAATGTATCTCCACTTCTAATCAAATAAAATCTGAAATACTCAACCTTCTTATCTGATCAAAGCCTAATATCCCAACTACTCCTACCTGACTGATTTCCTCCCAGTGTTTGCAGCAACTATGTTTCCAAGATAATTATTCCTGTGGCTCCATCCACTTCCACTTTTTGTCTCCTTCCAGATTGTCCCATCCAACTATAGTTAACCTTTTAATGACTGGTTTTTTAAAAAGAAAAAAAAAATGTGTTTGATTAGTTACTACATGTTGCTATAAAATATCTCTGGTTGAATCTCAACAAAGTAAACCATGGTCACCATTTTCTGTCTTCACAGTCTGATTCAAAGAAGGCTAAGGCTAATTACAAGTATTTTCTGGAGCAAATAAGAGAGAAATGAAATTAGATATTGTAAATGCTACTAATCCACAGCACCAAAGGCCTTGGTACCCAGAGGCCAAGACAAACACAAGGAAAGAACAAGCTATATGCTGCATAGTTTGCTCTGGGAGTTTATATGGGACATCATCAGGGTCATGAACAGAGCATCGTTCTGAGGACCCAAATCAAGTATGTGTGCCTGCTGAGAATATACCATTTGACCTGCTGCTGAGGATAGTCCAGCTGGTTTGACCAGAATGCAGTTTACCTCTGAAAGGAAAAGGATCCAAGAAGCATACACACACACACACACACACACACACACACACACAACACACACACACTCATTCTCATCATGCAGGATAAAGAATTCTTAGGAAAAAAAAAAAAATGGAGTTCCCGTCGTGGCGCAGTGGTTAACGAATCCGACTAGGAACCATGAGGTTGCGGGTTCGGTCCCTGCCCTTGCTCAGTGGGTTAACGATCCGGCATTGCCGTGAGCTGTGGTGTAGGTTGCAGACACGGCTCGGATCCCGCGTTGCTGTGGCTCTGGCGTAGGCCGGTGGCTACAGCTCCGATTCAACCCCTAGCCTGGGAACTTCCATATGCCGTGGGAGCGGCCCAAGAAATAGCAACAACAACAACAACAAAAGACAAAAGACAAAAAAAAAAAAAAAGAATTCTTAGGAGTGTAAGTCAATGTAAGAGGGAAGTTTAAAGATTTTGAATGCATGTTGTAAACCCATGTAACCTGCAAACTCAGCATCTGTTAGTGTGTGGTATCATCTAGAATGTGCAAAATAGATATTGACCAATATAATCCACAGACATAATTTCCAATACTTAGACCAGAGATTCTTAACCATTTTTGTTTTATTGACTCCCTTGGCAAGCTGGTAGAATCTATGAACATCTTTCCAGAATAATGCATAAAATGAAATACATTTAGTTACAAAGACAGTTATATTGTACTACAGTTACCAAAATATTAAAACAATGTGATACAGAAATGCATGCACTCCTTTACTAACACTTTAAAGTCCAAGACCTGGTTACAGGGTTAATGATTACCTTAATGAAGAGAATAAAAGATATTAGATATTTGCAACTAATTTTCAGGAAGCGCATGAGTTCATGTTTTCTGTATGGTTAGTGTTTTTGAGCAAACTTTACTGGAACCTAAAGGACAAATCTTGGAAGCTAAACGATGACTGGATAAATAGTGGGGAAACTTAGGAAAGTGACTTATCTCCTCAGAGGTATGTATTTACATTTCAAAGGGAGAGAAACCCTGGAATCACGAAAACATTTTGGGGATTGTAACCCAGAGAGGTCTGTTTTATCTTCCCCCTCCCCCTCAATCAGTGAAGATAAGGGTCCAGTGTTTTTATTTTCTTAGTTGGGTGAATTGTACATTTCTGATGCTATCTAAGTTGATTTGGTTTTCATTAGGATTCACTTTGAGATTGGTTTTTAATTCATATTAATATATCAGTTTTGTACTTTAAAAAAATTTTAAGGAGAAATAAACTGTTACAAATATTCTTGAACCTCCTGAATGTGTCATCCCAGTTTTGTGTACATCTTTCCTTCCCCTGTTGAATTTTCCAGTTTATCATTTCTGATACACGTTTACTGCTATATATGCACACTGTATATCAATAAAATATATAGTATTTTGCATGTTCAAAATTTATGTAATCATGACTCAACCTTATATTTTTGAGATTTGGTCACATTGATACATGTAGTTGTTATTTATTCATTTTTGTTGTATTAAAATACTACTATGCAGACTAGTATTTGAAAGGGTAAGAACCCAGGGATCTTCCCCTCTCTTCCCAAGGTGCCCTTGTCTACATTAGAGAAATTAAGTTTCTCTCGCCTCTCAGGAGGGAAATATGTATATAATGTGTATACAGATTCCCAGAATCAATTTGGGAATTCCTTTCCTGTGGTTTGAGAAATCCCTTTTACCCAGAGCGTCCCTCTGGCACTCATCAACTTACACCAGAAGGCGGAATGCTTAAAGCAAGAGTAAACAATGGGATCATTGCTGTAAGTAACAATAGTAAGTCTAACTTAATTAAGAAACCTCATGTTTACATCCAGGATAATATAAATCCATATAGATAGCTGAAACTTTTTTTTTTTTTAGCTTTTTAGGGCCTCAAGTGTGGCATATGAAAGTTCCCAGGCTAGGGGTTGAATTGGAGCTGCAGCTGGTGGCCTACACCACAGCCACAGCAACACCAGATCTTTAACCCACTCAGGCCAGGGATTAAACCTGCACCCTCATAGATACTAGTCAGATTCATTTCTGCTGAGCCACAGTGGGAATTCCTGATAATTAAAACTTATTAAGCTTGTATTGGGATCATAAAAACCAGAGGAATCAAAAAATGCAGACCTAGGTATGAGCCAACACCAATAATAGCATCATCAATTCATTTATGAACTATTCGTTGAACATCTAATATGTGCAAAACACTGTATTAGGTGAGGTACATATTCCTGAATAAAACAAACCTCATCCCTGTCTTTTGTGACTCTTAAAAGTTGATTGAGCCCAGAAAATGAGAAGTAAGAAGAATAAATAAATATTTTCATAATATACCTAAGAGAAATGGTACCAATTTCTTTTGATGTACATGACAACAATGACAAGTGTTCACTCTTTGTCCCAAATGCTTGTGTATGAACCAATACTAAGGTCTCTCAATGCTTCCTTTTTATTTTCCCTCCAATTTGTTTAGTTTCAGTAGAAGGAAAAAAACCATGCAGGAAACTCCTTAAGAAAAAAGGAACAGAAAAAAAAAGGGTAAAGTTTTTATTCATTTAAACTTCTAACTAACCTGGAGCTTTAAGTCTTTCAAATATTTTTAGCAATTTAACCTGGGACATGAAACCTCATATTAGGAGAAGGTTTATAACTGTCGCCTTGACTCTCACTAGACAATAGTATAAATCAGAAGGTTAGTCATAGCGTATCTGTTCCCATGAAGCAAGAATGATCAAAGTTGCTTCTCCTAATTAGTAGACAAATCAATTTAAGTCCATATTATCAAAAAATTTTATTATATACATACATATATTTACATAAGTTTATATATATACATATGCACAGGTGTATATGTGTATATGTGCGTGTGTGTGTGTGTATACACACATATATCTTCTGGTTATCCTAGAGTTTTAATAAAAGGAAAAGCAATGAAAATGAGGAAAGGGAAAGAGTTGGAATGGAAAAAAGATGGAAAAGAAAAATAGTTAATCCAATCATGACTGGCCTCACTCAGTGGATTAAGGATCCGGCATTGCTGCAGCAGCTCAGATCCAGTGTTGCCATGGCTGTGGTGTAGGCCTCCAGCTACAGCTCTGATTTGACCCCTGGCCCAAGAACTTCCATATGCTGCAGACACAGTCGTAAAAAGAAAAAAAAAAGACCTATGAATCACTATAATTTACAATGAACAAATTTTTGTCCCTTCTCTGTCTGCTACTTCCATAACTTAGAGCACATTACACACACTGATATTCAACTCTTTCATATGTAAAATGATAGTTTAAATACCTTCATCTGAGAGTCATGTAAAGGATGAAATGAGCTAGGTAATGCAAGCACTTAGCACAGCCTCTGACATGTTCAACCAATGGTACTGCAAGTATTTTGTAGTTGTTATTGCTGTTCTCATCCTTATAAGACACTGAACTGTTTAAGTCTTTATTATCTGAAATTTCTCTCTAACATTTTGTTTGGCTCTGTTCTGTGATAAACTACAATTAAAATATGTCAGAGTTTTAAAAAATGTTTAGAGTCCCTTCCAAAGAAGAAAACAAGGACCCCAAAATTTAGCAATTGATCCAGGAACATGAATCTGGTCTATGGATTACAAATGCTAAACTTTTCCTACTATTTTATATTGCAATTCAACCAGAACCTGAGCATAGAAGGCCTGGCCACTTACATTTTTATGATATTCCTATTACATTAAAAAAAAATCATGTTCCTATCAAAATCCCATGGGCCTTATTTGCAGAAATAGAAAACGCAATTTTCATAATCATATGGAATTGCAACGGATCCCAAATGGCCAAAACAATCTTGAAAAAAAGAACAAAGTTGGAGGATCTGTACTTCCTAATTAAAAAAACAAAACAAAACTGAAAGGCTACAGTGACCAAAAAAATGTGGTACTCATATAAGGACAGAGATATAGATCATTGGATAAGAATTGAGAGTCCAGAAATAAACCCATACGTCTGTGGCCATTTGATTTTCATCAAGATGGCCAAGAACATTCAAAAAATATTCAAAATATTTTTTGTTCAACAAACGGTGCTGGCACAAAAGGATGAAAGTGGGTCCCCCCATCTCACATGTAAACAAAATTAGCTCAAAATAGATCAATGACCTAAATACAAGAATTAAAACAAACCCTTAAAAGAAAATATTGGAGTAAGTTCATAACCTTCAATTTGGCAATGAATTCTTAGATACGGTTTCAAAAGCACAAGCAAAAAAAGAAAAATAAATTGGACTTCATCAAATTGAAAAATATTATACATCAAAGGATATTACCAAGATGAATTTGATGAGTCTAATATCCAGATTTTATAAGGAACTCATAACTCTCATAACAGATAAGCAACCCAATTAAAATTGGGCAGATCTCTAAAACTTGTTCTGTTCTCCATCCCTATAGTTTTGTCTTTTAAGAATATAATGTAAATGGAATGTAATCTTTTGAGACTGACTTCTCTCACTCTTGAATGCCTTTGAGATCCATCCAAGTTGTTGCATGTTATCAACTTATTCTTTTTGATTGCTGAGAACTATTCCATTATATGAGTATACCATGATTTATCATTCACATGTTAAAGGAAATTTAGGTTATTTTTATTTGGGAGCAATAATAAAGAAAGCTGCTACTAGCATTCATATATAAGTTTTCATGTGAATATAAGTTTTTATTTCTCTGAAGTAAATATCTGGAATGGAATTTTTGACTCATGTGCTACATATAAGTTTACCTTTATAAGAAACTGTCATCAAAGAATTTTTCAGAGTGGCTATATCATTTTGCATTCCCTTGAGGAATGCATGAGATTTCCAGCTGTTCTGCATTCTCCCACATTTGGTATTGCGACACTTGGCGTGTTTAATTTTAGCCATTACAATAATGGTGTATAGTAGTATTTCACTCTGGTTTTATTTTAATTTCTCTAGTGGTTAATGGTGTAAAACTACTATAATTTGGTTATTTACTATCTGTATATCCTCTTTGATAAAATGTCTGTTCAAGTCTTTTCTCTATTTTTGAATTGAATGGTTTGTTTTCTTACTGTTAATATTTAAGAGTACTTTATATATTCTGGATTTAAGTCGTTTATTCAATATGTGTTTGTAAATATTTTCTGCTAGTTCTTAGCTTGTCTTTTCCTTCTCTTAGCAGTGTCATTCACAGAGAAAAAGCTTTTACTCTAGATAAAATCCAATTTATCATGTTTTTCTTTTATACATCACGCTTTGGTATCATGTCTAAGATTTCTTTGCCTAATCCTAGGACATGAAGATTTTCTCCTGTTTTCTTTGAAACACTTCATAATTTTATTTTTATTTACATATATAAACCATTTTTAATTAATTTTTCAAAGGATGTACAATTTAGGCTGAGATTTTCTTTAAAACAGATTTCTAGTTTTTCCTACACTATTTTTTTTTTTTTGTAAAAACTATCATGTCTCTAATACTTAACTTTTCAACTTTGTCAAAAAATCAATTGGCTATATTTCCCTGGTTCTATTTCTGGACTCTATTCTGTTCTATTGACCCATGTTCTTATCCCTTCACCAATGCTGTCTTGAACATTTTAGCTTTAACATAAGTCTTAAAATTGGGTAATATGATCTCTCCAACTTTATTTTTCTTTTTCAAAATGTTGCCTATTCTAGTTTCTTTGCTTTGCCATGTAAATTGTACAGCAAGTTTATTTATATCTACAAGAGGTCCTTCCAGGATTTTCCGCTGGAATTACATTAATCTATAGATCAATTTGAGGCAAGAGAATTAACAACTATGTCGAGTTTTTAAATCTATGAAAACAATTAGTATCTCCATTTATTTAGGTCTTCCTATATTTCATTCATCAGCAGTTTTGTCCTTTTCATCATACAGATCCAGTACTTATTTTAAGATTTATACTTAATAATTCAGAGCTTATGTAAATTGTAGTT
This sequence comes from Phacochoerus africanus, assembly GCF_016906955.1. Taxonomy (NCBI): domain Eukaryota; kingdom Metazoa; phylum Chordata; class Mammalia; order Artiodactyla; family Suidae; genus Phacochoerus; species Phacochoerus africanus. The sequence goes on from NC_062549.1 coordinate 61,777,486, forward strand.
TCAAAATTTTAGTTTGCAATTGTTTATTGCTCTAATGTAACAATAACATTGATATTTAGATTTTTATCTTATATTCTGTGACCTGGATAAACTCTTTTATTAGTTTTAGGTTTATTTTTTTTTTAGCTGTGTTGGGATTTTCTACATAGACAATGTCACCTCTGAATAGAAGTTGTATTTTTTCCTAGCCAATCAGTATACCTTTCATTTTTTCCCCTTATTATACTAGTTTAAACTGATGGTGCAATATTAAATGGCAGTTATTGCCTTGTTCCTAATCTTAAGGGGAAAATATTATCTTTCAGCAATAAATATGGCATTAGCTTATTAGTTTTTTTTGGAGATGCCCTTCCTTCATCAGGCTGAAGAATTTCCTTTCTAAGTATGCTGGCAGTTTTGTCATGAATGAATGTTGGGTTTTATCAAAATTTGTATGCATCATTTCATTTGATTATGTGGTTTTTCTTCTTTACACTGTGAGTATATTGGTTTGCACTGATTGATTTTCAAATATGGAGTAAGCTTTGTATTCACAGATTAAACCTCCTTGGTCATAGTGAATGATTCTTTTGATATATTGCTAGATTTGATTTGCTAATATTTTACTAAGGATTTTTCATTTATATTCTTGAGGGGTATTGATCTGTGGTTTTGTTTATGTTGTTGTTTGTACTTTATCTGGTTTTATATCAGATTATGCTGGCCTCATAAAATGATGAGAATTGTTCCCTTCTCTTTCTCACTTAGAGAAGTACCTTTAATATTTCTTATAAAGTCAATTTAGTGGTAGTGAACTCTCCTAGCTTTGCTTCTTTTAAAAACTCTTTATCTCTCCTTCAAATCTGAAAGATAGTCTTGCCAGGTAGAAGATTCTTGATTATAGGTTTTTTCCTTTCATCACTTAGAATATATTGTGCTACTCCATTGTGGCCTGCACAGTGTCTGCTGAAAAGTCAGTTGATTGGCTTATGGGAGTTCCCTTGTACATAACTGGTTGTTTTTCTCTTGCTGCTTTTAAGATTCTCTATTTATCTTTCATTTTTACCATTTTCATTATAATGTGTCTTCATTTGAACCTCTTTAGGTTCATCTTTTTGGGGACACTCCATGCTTCTTATACCTGGATAACTTTCCCAGGTTAGGGAAGTTTTCAGCTGTTATGTCTTCAAATAAGACCACTGCCTTTTCTCTCTCTCTCACTCTAGGACCCATATAGTGTGAATGTTGTCTCAGAGGTCTCAAACTATCGCCATTTTTTTTTGGTTTGCTTGTTTATTTTTTGTCTTATGTCTTTTTAGTTCTGCACCCAGAGCATAGGGAGGTTCCCAGGCTAGGGGTCAAATTAGAGCTGTAGCTGTCAGCCTACACTACAAACATAGCAATGCCACAATCCAAGCCATGTCTGTGACCTACACCACAGCTCACGGCAACACCGGATCCTTAACCCAATAAGCAAGGCCAGGTATTAAACCCTCATCCTCATGGACACTATTTGGGTTTGTTAGACACTGAGCCATGATGGGAACTCCCTATTCCCATTTTTTTAAATTCTTTTTTCTTATTTCTATTCAGCTTGGAAGATTTCTGTTATTCTGTCTACCAGATCACCAATCTGTTCCTTTCTTTTTCTTTAATATTTAATGCATTTCTGCATATCATGTTAACTGTAGGGTTTTTTTTTTAAATATCCCCAATATATTATTTTTTTTCTACTGCACAGCATGGTGACCCAGTTACACATACATGTATACATTCTTTTGTCTTACATTATCATGTGCCACCATAATTGACTAGATGTAGTTCCCAGTGCTACACAGCAGGATCTCATTGCTTATCCATTCCAAAGGCAATAGTTTGCATCTATTAACCCCAAGCTCCCAATCCATCCCACTCACTCCCCCTCCCCCTTGGCAACCACAAGTCTATTCTCCAAGTCCATGAGTTTCTTTTCTGTAGAAAGGTTCATTTGTGCCATATATTAGATTCCAGATATAAGTGATATCATATGGTGTTTGTCTTTCTCTTTCTGACTTACTTCTCTCAGACTGAGAGTCTCTAGTTCCATCCATGTCGCTGCAAATGGCATTATTGTGGTTTTTTTGTGGCTGAGTAGTATTCCATTGTGTATATATACCATATCTTCCTGATCCAATTGTCCATCAATGGACATTTGGATTGTTTCCATGTCTTGGCTACTGTGAATAGTTCTGCAATGAACATGCAGGTGCATGTGTCTTTTTTTAAGGAGAGTTTTGTCTGGATATGTGCCCAAGAGTGGGATTGCTGGGTCATATAGTAGTTCCATGTACAGATTTCTAAGGTACCTCCGTACTGTTCTCCATAGTGGTTGTACCAGCTTACATTCCCACCAACAGTGCAGGAGGGTTACCTTTTCTCCACACCCCCTCCAGCACTTGTTATTTGTGGACTTATGAATGATGGTCATTCTGAATAGTGTGAGATGGTATCTCATGGTAGTTTTGATTTACATTTCTCTAATAATCAGGGATGTTGAGCATTTTTTCATGTGCTTGTTGGCCATCTGTATATTTTCCTTGGAGAAATGTCTATTCAGGTCTTTTGCCCACTTTTCCATTGGGTTGTTGGTTTTTTTTGCTGTTGAGTTGTATAAGTTGTTTGTATACTTTAGAGATTAAGCCCTTGTCAGTTGCATCAAGTGAAACTATTTTCTCCCATTCTGTTGTCTTTTTGTCTTCTTTTTTATTTCTTTTGCTGTGCAAAAGCTTTTCAGTTTGATTAGGTCCCATTGGTTTATTTTTGCTTTTATTTCTGTTGCTTTGGGAAACTGACCTGAGAAAACTTTTGTAAGGCTGATGTCAGAGAAGGTTTTGCCTATATTCTCTTCCAGGAGTTTGATGGTGTCTTGTCTTATATTTAAGTCTTTCAGCCATTTTGAGTTTATTTTTGTGCATAGTGTGAGGGTGTGTTCTAGTTTCATTGATTTGCATGCAAATCTGTTCCTTTCAATCATCTATTTATTCCACTGATAATACCTACCAGTGCATTTTTTATTATAGTCTTTGTATTCATCAGCTCTGTTTGGTTCTTCTTTATACTTTCTAACTCTTTATTGAAATCCTCTCTGTGTTCATCCATTCTTCCAAATTCAGTGAGCATCTTTATAATCATTACCTCGAACTCTTTTTTGGAGAGATTTCTCATCTCTACTTTGTTTAGTTCTTTTTCTAAGTTAAATTTTGTTCCTTCATTTGAAACATATTCTTCTATCTCCTTATTTTGTCCAAGATTCTGTGTTTATTTCTATGTATTAACTAGGTCCATTACATTTCCCAATCCTGAACAAGTGGATTATGTAAGAGATGTCCTGTGGGGCCCAGCAACATGCTCCCTTCTGATCACCAGGGCTATTTGCTCTAATGGTGCACCCTATGGGGATTAGGTGTACCCTTCCATTGTGTGGGGGCCAACTACTGTGGGCCCACTGGTAGGTAGGGCTGCCTCCAACCCAGTTGACTGAGGCCATAGTTCATGCAGTGGCTGCAGAACTGCTTGGTGTGGGTAGTTCCTGAGCGGCTGACTGCAAGGACCAGGGAGCCTCAGGATGGTGCTGACCCACTGGTGGGCAGGGCCAGGTCCCTGGCAATAATAAATTAGAGGGAGGTTCCTAAAATGGTACATGCCAGTGCTAGTGTTACCATGATAGGATAAACTCCCCCAAATGTCTGCTGCTAGTGTCTCTCCCCAAAGAGAGTCCCAGTTACCTCCTGCCTTTGGAGGAGACTCTCTAAGATCAATAAATGGCTCTTACCCAAGTTTTTTTCAAATGACTCTCTCTGTGCTGGGACTCAGAGTTTGTGAGATTTTACATATGCCCTTCAAGAGTTTCCTGTAGCTTTCCAGCTTATTTTACAAGCCAGATGTTCTGGGAACTCATCTTCCCAATTAGGGTCCCTGGGCTGGGGAACCCAATGTAGGGTTCAGACCTCTCACAGCTTAGAGATGACCTTTACAATTGTGATATTCTCCCATTTCTAGGTCACTGACCTGATGGGTGAGGATTCCGACATTATCAAGTCTCCATACCACCTGCCCATTTCACTATATTTCCTTATTAGGTTCTTCCCCCACCCCCACCAAAAAAAGGATAGGCATATGGGTTTGTTTGTTGAGTTTTTGTTTATTTTTTTATCCTTATGGTTTTTAGATGCAATTACCCCTAATTTTTCCATTAGTTGGTTTTTTTAATATCTTGCAGTACTTTGCTGTGAATTTCTATCTTTCCATTCCTTTATTTTTTACTTATCCTTACCTATTTGCACATTTTCATATGTTAAATAAAACTGCTTTAAAGTTTTTTGTCAGATAATTCTAACACCTTTGTTCTCTCAACATATACATCTGTTGAGTATATTTCCCCACGTCAGTTAAGATTTTCCTGGTTCTTCGTCAGCCAAGTAATTTGGTTTGTATCTTAGACATTTTGCATATTACTTTAGGAGACTCTGGGCCTTGTTTGAACCCTATGAGATAACACTGAAAATTTTATTTAGACAATGAATTTACCAATTGGGCTCAGTCCACCAACTGGATTCAGATACTCACTTGTGGCTTCAATGTCAGTTCGGTTTCCAAAGCCTTCCAAAGCAGTGCTATTCTGATCTCTCTTGCAAGTGCATTTGCCATTGACTAGTCTAGGATTTTGATAGTGGTCCCGTTCTCAAAGTCTGTGTATGCTGTTTTAGATCAGGCTTGCACAGCCCAAGGATGAGCCCAAGAATTCATAAACAACTTAAACAGTCACTTTCTCATTAACATCCTTCTCTGCAATCTCCCCAGTAATTTTCTCTTTCCCAATGCTCCCCTCTGATTCTCTGGCCAGAAAGCTGGGGCTTTATTTACCCTACTCAGCTGTGTACTTCCCATGACTGCACTTGCTTTGGGGCCAGCTGCTGAGAGAATATAAAGAGAAAAAAAGCAACAAATGTTCATCCCACCTCTGAAAACTACCACTTCTCTAACCTCTAATCAGGGAGAAGTCTTCTCCTTGGGGCTTTAGATTTTAACTGGCTTCTTGCTGCTTCTGCTGCCACAACCATTATAGGAATTCCTGGGAGATGGGGTGCAAGAGAATAGAGAAACAAAGTGGTGATTTCTACACTCTCTCTAAGCACAAAGAGATGCTACTTCTCCAGCCAGAATAACACATGAAACGGGATTCCATTCCTTCTCCCTTTCCTTCTTCCTCTGCCTCTCCCTTCCCTTCCCCGCCTCCTTCCTGCCCTTCCCCCTCTCCTTCCTGCCCTCCCACTCTCCTATCTTTGTTCTTCCTCTCCCTTTTCCATTCCCCTTCTCCCCAACAGTGTGCACTTTGGGATTTGGGCTGCATTGAATACAGGGTAGCAGAATACAGGAGCCAAGAGAGGGAATACCTTTGAATTCGTGGCTTCTTCCCAAATCTGCCTGCTACTCTTTACTTTTCAAAGCCCTCAAATAGCCTTTCCATGCATTCTGTCCAGCTCTTATAGCTGCATTCAGTAGAGGAAACAGAGGGACGTGGGTTTATTTCATCTTACCTGGCAATGGAATGCCTCTCTACTATTTTTAGTATACACACCTAAATGGAAAAACTCTATGGTTAATGTATATAAGGGCTTCAGAAATCTTAATCACCCTCTCTGGGCGTGCATAATGTTTGCCAGTATTTATCCATCTTGTTATTCCACCTTGTTATTCCTTTGCTCTCATTTTTGTTAGGATAACCATTTGTTTTACCTTCATTTTTAAATTCATGATTGACAGTAATGTTCTCTTAACACTTGAAAGGTATTATTCTACTCTCATCTTCTTCTTTTTCTTCTTGTTGCTATATCTGCTAACAGTTTACTTTTATTTCCCTTATGAATGACATGCTTTTCTCCCTCTTGGCTTTTGAAATCTTATTCTCTCTTTGATTGGGACTTGCTATGCTTCTGGAATCTGAGAATATATCTTCAGTCACTTCTAGAAATGCAAAGACATTATCTTTTTCATCATTTCCTCTTTCCACTCCTTTTGCAACTTTGATTGGACTTCTATAGGTTGAACGTCTTCATTTCACCATTCATATCTCTTTAATATTTCTCTTATCTATGTATCTTTGTGTTACTTTTACAGAATTCTTCAGATGTATTTCCCATCAATGACTTTCTCTTTGGCAAACTATAATCTGCTTTTTACTCTATCCAGTGAGTATGACTCTGACACATGCCAAATTGTTTTATTTTGTAACTGTGGATGGTGAGCTCAAGTTCAGTGAGGCTTTATCTGTAGGAATCCTGAATGATAAAAAAAATTCCCTGGATTGTATCTCAATTTTTTTTTTTGTCTTTTTAGAGTCGCACCCGCGTGGCATATGGAGGTTCCCAGGCTAGGGGTCCAATCAGAGCTATAGCCACTGGCCTACGCCACAGCCACAGCAACATCAGATGTGAACTGCGTCTGTACCTACACAGCTCACGGCAACGATGGATCCTTAACCTGCTGAGTGAGGCCAGGGATGATATCCATAAACCTCATGGTTCCTAGTTGGATTCATTTCTGCTGCACCACAACAGGAACTCTGTATCTCAATTTTTTTTAATGTTTTGAAAGAAAGAAACCATCTTGAATAGTTTAGGATAGTTTGAAACAAATCCAACTAGTATCCATGAGGATGTGGGTTCAATCCCTGGCCTCAGTGGTTGGGGGATCCGGTGTTGCCGTGAGTTGTGTAGATCACATGTGTGGCTCAGATCTCATATTGCTATGGCTGTGGCATAGGCCAGCAGCTGTAGCTCCGATTCAGCCCCTAGCCTGGGAACTTCCATATGCCACCAGTACAGCCCTAAAAAGCAAGCAAGCAAGCAAGAAAGGGAGTTCCCATCATGGCTCAGCAGTAACAAATCCGATTAGGAACCCTGAGGTTGCCAGTTCAATCCCTTGCCTCGTTCAGTGGGATAAGCATTCAGTATTGCCATGGGTTGTGGTGTAGGTAGCAGATGTGGCTCAGATCTGGCATTGCTGTGGCTCTGGCATAGGGCAGCAGCTGTGGCTCCAATTAGACCCCTAGCCTGGGAATGTCCATGTGCCGCAGGTGTGGCCCTAAAAAGATAAAAGAAAAAAGGAGTTCCCATCGTGGCACAGTGGTTAACGAATCCGACTAGGAACCATGAGGTTGCAGGTTCAGTCCCTGCCCTTGCTCAGTGGGTTAATGATCCGGCGTTGCCGCGAGCTGTGGTGTAGGTTGCAGACACAGCTCGGATCCCGCGTTGCTGTGGCTCTGGCTAGGCCAGCAGCTGTAGCTCCAATTAGACCCCTAGCCTGGGAACGTCCATATGCCGTGCGAGCGGCCCAAAGAAATAGCAAAAAGGCAAAAAAAAAAAGATAAAAGAAAAAAGAAAGAAAGGAAGAAAGAAACAAACTATCCCTTAGTGTTTCTGAATTCCTCATAGATATTAATGTTTCATATTCAGGAATGAAAAACTAGAAATCTCAATATCATAAATATTCTTAAAGTACTTTTAACATTACCATGTTGTTTATTTAGTGCTATGGATATATTAAACTTGGTTTAAAAGTAATATTAATTTTATAAGGAAATATAGTCTGTAGCAAACATGACTAAATAGCATTTTTATAATGCAGCATTTGGATCTCCTAGCAAGGGTAACAGAACTATACAGAATAATGAGTCTAAATTGCCAATATAAGGACTTATTTTGCTTCCAGCTTATAATTTCTTAGAACACCACTCATAGGAGTTTTATAAAACATATTGTGTGTGAAAAATATTAATTTTTACTTTATTTACAAGAATGGCTCACCATTACCAGCAGACAGTGCCACGAGCCCACGCTTATAACATGCCACAGCTAAAAGCAAGCCTAACTCAGTCCTAACCACTAAGCTGCTGTTTCCCCATGTGCTTGATCCTGCCAGGTCTTCTACAGTTGTCCACCTGAATTTTTATCCCTGCATGTCTGTATGTTTTGCTGTTCTCTTCAACTTAACATCAGTGGATTTCTTTGAACCAGTAATGTTACCATGTTGACTGTTTTGCTTTAATTCTTGCAGTGAATTAAGTTACATTTTCCCCTGTTTTTCCCATTTCCATACTGAGTTTTCTCATGATTTAAAAAAAAATAGTTAACTACCCCAAGAAACTCTGGAAAGGAATTTCCTCATAGAAACACAAATAGAATTGTAGATAGCTGTTTTAAGTTATATCCAGCTTAGTAGTTCATGGTCATAGATTCTGAACTTTGTCTCCTACTGAATCTAACTTAGTACACAAGTAGCCATTTCTATGGATGGTAACATAATCCAACATTTCTAGTTCAAGGTATCTTGATTATTTCTGATCATAATTGTGGACAAAATCAACGCAAGATTTCCTCTTACTGCTTTATCTCTCCTCTCCATAGTACTCATCAGGCTTCATAGTTTACTGGGCTACAGATTGAGGTCCTGGTAGATAAGTTGATATCAGAATTATCAGCATGTTCCACTGGTAACTTCACATAAGCAATTCAAGAGGCAGGTGGATCTTATACCATGTGTCATATTCTTTTACTGACATTTTTCTCTTGTATCTCTCTATTCTCTTCTCTGTAGTAATGTGTATACAAATACACAAAGTGGGTGATAGCTTCCATTTAGTAGATGCACCTAATCTTAGAAGACCAAAGGCAAAGGACCAAAGGGAGATGGAACATTAAACAAAACTAGGTAATCATATCTGCTTCTTTTTTTTTTTTTGTCTTTTTAGGGCCACAACCACAGCATAGGGGTCAAATCAGAGATACAGCTGCCAGAAACAGACACAGACACAGCCACAACCACAGCAATGCAGGATCAGAGCCATGTCTGCAACCTACACAACAGCTCACAGCAACACCAGATCCTTAACCCACTGAGCAAGGCCAGGGATCGAACCCACATCCTCATGGATGCTAGTTGGGTTTGTTACCACTGAGCCACAATGGGAACTCCTCATATCTGCTTTTAATTTTGGCTCTTATACAAGGTTCAGAATTCTTATTACACATCTGTGGGACTTTTTAAAAACTATTTCTCAAGCTCCAGTGCTAGAGATTAAGTCTAGGACGAAGTCCAGAAATCTTCATATTTGCATATACCCAAATGATGTGAATGCAAGTCACTGGAGACCAAGCATTTCTCTTGAAGCTCCACAAGTGATCCTTCTCAATTCACCTGGTTAAGAGCATCAGAAAGGGATTAGGGACCAAATTTCTAGCCAATAATAAAGGGCACATTTGCTTAGTGCCTGTGTTCTATATTCTTCATGATCCTACCAAGCATACTCATGGCCACATTAGAAGGAGTGAAGGATTCAGGGTCCAGATTGGCCCTCTTGTTAGATACCACTAAGAAATAAGTCCTGAAATCAATAAAAGGCAGAGGACTGAGAGAATGATGCCACATTCTAACCTTTTTACCCACTTCCACTAGGAGACACCTCCCACCAAGGGAATTCAACAGTATTCAGTGGAGAGGGCATAACAAACCACCATCAAAATATAAAACAACATTGTCCAGACATAAGGAAGAAATGTTTTAAATTTATCCTCCAAGGAAAGACAGAAACAAAAATAACAAGAATTGGTAAAGATATGGAGAAAAAGGAACACTAGTGGGTAGAAATATAAGTTGGTGCAGCCACTATGGAAAAGAGTATGGAGGTTCCTCAAAAAAACTAAAAATAGAACTACCATATGATCTCGCAGTTCCACTCCTGGGTATTTATCTGAAGAAATGAAAGCACTAATTTGAAAAGGTACATACAGCCCAATGTTCATAGTAGCATTATTTACAATAGCCAAGGTATGGAAGCAACCCAAGTATCCATCTACGAATGGATAAAGAAGATGTAGCATATACATACAATGGACTATTACTCAGCCATAAAAATGAATGAAATTTTGTCATTTGCAACCAAATGGATGGACCTGGAGGGCATTATGCTAAGTGAGGTAGGTCAGATGTAGACAAATACTGTATGGGTTCACTCACATGTAGAAATCTAAAAAATAAATAAATGAACAAATATAATAAAAACAGAAACAGACTCACAGATAAGAACAAGGTAGCAGTTACCATCAGGGAGAGGGGTGAGAGGCAAGATAGGGGTAGGGGATTAAGATACAAACAACTAGTCATAAAATAAGATACAAGGATATAATATAGAGCACAGGAAATATAGCCAGTATTTTATAACTTTATATGGAGCATAAGCTGTAAAAATATCAAATCACTATGTTGTATACCTAAAATTAATATGACATGATAAATTAATGAAACAATTTTTAAAAACAAAAAGAAGCAGATAGAGTCCCCTCTCCTTCCCTTTTCTCTTACAAGCCTTGAATGTGAGTGATCTGAGCTGCTCAGGAGTGTAAAGGATTCAAAATATGAAGAATACTTAGGCTGTGTCTGAATGGAGGCATAGTTTGGACTCTGGGTATTTTAGTTTGGGGAAGTCCATTTTGATTCTGGAAAACTGAAGTTGGCGAGGCTTAAGTCCAGAGGAGAAAGAGAGCCTTTTAGACTTGTAGTCACGTCTGATTTTAAGAAGAGAATTTAGTAATGACATAAGTACTATTCTTGCTATCTAGACCAGTTTGCAAACAGAATAAAAGAGCAGGAAATGAGGACAGAAGTTGTTTCCAGGTATAAAGTCTGCCTTGGTGGAGGTGTCACCAGTGCAGGTGTTCTACAAAGATATTTCTAAGAGCCACAATTTCTCTCTGATTAATAGAACCTATGCACTTTTCTTTGGTATATTCTATTGCTCAAAGCCAAAAAATGTCATAAAATGCAAGGAAATGATAGATTTTTTTTTCAATTATGACAGGTGCAATTAAGCATTACCCCAGCAGAAAAAAACTACATTATGATGACTCTAAATGCAGGCAGCTAACAGACATCTGGTGCACCTGATCAACAGCCCTTATTCTAAGTAAGGCTTCCATTATGTGTTAATTGCACACAGCTACAAAGAGGTACTTTATGGAAGCCATACTACAGCTTTGAAACATGAATAATTTCATAGTGAGTTAACTTCTAGGACTTCACTAGTACCAATTGGAACAATTATTAGTCAAAAGCTACAGTTCACCATGGGCATCAATAGTAGAGTTAAAGGATGAAGCAGTAGCAAATTATCCTGCAAAGACCTCTACCATGTTCAAGCTTCACCAAGTAGACAAACAATTAGGAGACAGATAGCACGTTCTATTTCTCATCTGAAGTACAGGTGTAGAATTTATTAAGCAACTTTAAAGGTAAACCTAGTCGAGAAGCTCTTTAAATGAAGCTGCTTCTCTAAGTATAATTTTCCTTGATTTCTTGTCTTAAGAGGTGAAGGGAGCTGTTCATTTAAGGTAGAGGTGATGTTTCAGACCAAATTTTCTTGGTATCACAGAGTATTAAGTTAATGCCAATCCTGTTAGAAGTGCATGTGTGTTTATAGGGCCCACTCCAAAGTAAAGTCTCAAGCATAGAAAATAAACAGTGTTGTTAAGTCACTGTTTATTTATCATCACTAACCAAGAACTCATTAAATGGCACTGACTGTCCGAAACTTTAATTTGAGCCACAAATATTCTCAATGTATTGCCATGTTGCTGAAAAGACATGTGTGCCCCACATTTTTACCTCATCTGCCTTTTAGCATCTAAGAATGGCAGTTCAACAGTGATTAAAAACAGGATTTAAACCAAGACAGGGTCAGGTGAGTGTCTTGGATGATCCAAGGCATGTGGATCTGGCTGAACAGTCAGCTTTTGTTTACGCCAAGGGCTTTATATTCCTACATTCAAATGGTTTAAAAAGCCTATGCAGGAAACTGACAGTTATTGATTCCAATATATTTTTGGCTCCTTGGAAAAAAAAACCCATGTGGAAACTTTCACAGTTTGGAATGTCTCCTCTGAAATCTATCCTCTGCCAGTTCACACCATCTTGTACCCCAACAGCTCCCCTTAATGTTCTCAATGGCATAGTCATGATTGGCCTCCAGTGCTGAAATATTGAAATTCTACTCCTCTGGATAGTTTCTGCCCTTAAGTAGCTTACTCATATTTTAGTCCCTCCATTTCGCCCCTGCTCAATGTCAGGATTTATTCAAATTCTTCAACTCTGCTATATCTAGACTCATGTAGCAGAGTTCCCACTGTGGCTCAGTGGGTTAAGAACACAACATATTGTCTATGAGGACATGGGTTCGATCACTGGCCTCACTCCATGGGATAAGCCTCCAGTGTTGCTGCAAGCTGCAGTATAGGTCTCAGATGCAGTTCGCCATGGCTGTGGAATAGGCCTGCAGCTGCAGCTCCAATTTAACCCCCAATTTAAGCCCGGGACTTCCATATTCTGCAGGTACAGCCCTAAAAAGAAAAAAAAAAAAAAAAAGACTGGTTTAGCAATTTTGAAAAAAATGTGACTATTCCCTTAAAATTAATATTATTTGTAAATCCCCCCAAAATGAAGTCCACGTACCACAGTAGCAAACTTTGGTAAATGCAAGACTAAAGACATGAAGAAGATACCAGCAAAGCATAAAGGAGGGCCTCTCGGCCCAGAATGAGCAATTGTAAACTTTCATTTTGTTCAATTAAACCTATAGTTACTGTGCACCTTCAGTGTCTTGAGAATATCCTCAGAGAATGAGGGAATAGGATGGCGAGAGGGGATAACACTGAGATAGGTTCAAAAGTCTTTGAGGAAAGAACAAGTTCTTCCAGAATCAGTTGATAATACTGATATGCATGGGCTTCAGAGGAGTAGAGAACTTTGAGAGCTGCTGTCATCAGTGGTTAAGAATGGAATCCCTGGGAGTTCCCATTGTGGCTCAGTGGAAATGAATCTGACTAGTATCCATGAGGACGCAGGTTCAATCCCTGGCCTCACTCAGTAAGTTAAGGATCTGGCATTGCCATGAGCTGTGGTATAGGTCGCAGACACGGCTCAAATCTGGCGTTGCTATGGCTCTGGCATAGGCCAGCAGCAACAGCTCCAGTTGGACCCTTAGCCTGGGAACCTCCATATCATCGTGGATGTGGCCCTAAAAAAAGACCAAAAAAAAAGATGAACAGATATAAACTACTGTACATAAAATAGGTTTACCACAAGTATTTACAATGTAGCACAGGGAACCGTATCCAATATCTTATGATAACTTATAATGTAAACTAATCTAAATATATATACACATGTATACAAAAATTGAATCACTTCACTACATACCTGAAACACAATATTTAATTCCTCTATATTTCAAGTAAAAAAAGAAATAGCTATTACATACATTTATTAATCACAAATTAATCTCATGATCTCTTTATTATCAAAGATTTACTGCATTCTGAGTAATTTATACTGTATAAACTCAAAACACTAATTTTTTCCTTTTAAAAATGGTTGACATTTAAAGATTGTCATTGCAAATTTTTAATAAAGAGACTAAAAACCAAAGCTTTCCAGGTATCATACGCCTTATACATTGCACCAAATTAATTAAGGTGTTGAGTTTTTCCATCTCAATTTAATCTAAATTAAAAGGCAGCTCCATCAAGGAAAAAATAAAAATCAATAAAGTATAGTCAATCCTATAACTTATTCTATAGTTTCCTTTTTTCTTTTTTTTTAATTTTTAAATGATTTTTATTTTTTCCATTATAGTTGGTTTACAGTGTTCTTGTCAATTTTCTACTGTACAACAAAGTGACCCAGTCACTCATATATATTCAAATGTTTTTAATAAAAGATACCCGGTCAATGACTCTTTCTCCCATGACATCAAGGTATAAAATTAACTTCTATTTTAATACATTCTTTGGCCATTGTGGTCATATACGTATTTGTCTTTCTCTTTCTGAGTTATTTCACTTAGTATGAGAGTCTCTAGTTCCACTGATGTGGCTGCAAATGGCATTATTGTGTTCTTTTTTGTAGCTGAGTAGTATTCCATGGTGTATATATACCACATCTTCCGAATCCAATTGTCCGTCAATGGACATTTGGGTTGTTTCCATGTCATGGCTATTGTGAATAGTTCTGCAATGAACATGCAGGTGCATGTGTCTTTTTTTAAGGAGAGTTTTATCTGGATATGTGCCCAAGAGTGGGATTGCTGGGTCATATGGTAGTTATATATTTAGTTTCCTGAGGTACCTCCATACTGTTTTCCATAGTGGTTGTATCAATTTACATTCCCACCAACAGTGCAGGAGGGTTCCCTTTTCTCCACACCCTCTTCAGCATTTGTTATTTGGGGAGTTATTAATGATGGCCATTCAGTCTGGTGTGAGGCAGAACCTCATAGTAGTTTTGATTTGCATTTCTCTAATAATCGGTGATGCTAAGCATTTTTTTCATGTGCTTGTTGGCCATCTGTATATCTTCTCTAGAGAAATGTCTATTCAAGTCTTTTGCCCATTTTTCTGGGTTGTTAGCATTTTTGCTGTTTGAGTTGTATAAGTTGTTTGCATATTTTAGAGATTAAGCTCTTGTCAGTTTCATCATTTGAAACTATTCTTGCCCATTCTGTAAGTTGTCTTTTTGGATTTTTTATGGTTTCTTTTGCTGTGCAAAACTTTCTTTTTTCTTTTTTAATGCTAATCACGATCCACTGAATTAATTTCACTATTCACTACTGGGTTGTTACTACTAGCTTGAAAATACTGCCTTACACCTAAACTATGTCTTTTGGTTCTTTTAACCTATTTCTCTATCTCTGTGAAGTCTAAGACAGGGGTTCCTGCTGTGGTGCAGTGGGATTGGTGCTATCTCTAGAGTGTTGGGATGCAGGTTCAATATCCAGCCTGGCACAGTGGGTTAAATATCCAGCATTGCCACACTGCAGCATGAGTCACAACTGAGGCATAGATCTGATCCCTAGCCTGGGAACTGCGTATATCATGGGGTGGCCAAAAAATAAAAGAAAATTTAAAAATTTTTTTAAATCTAAGACAGTGTGGTACATATATATATATATATATATATATATATATATATACAAATATAGGTGTGTGTGTGTGTGTGTAGTTTTTTGTTGTTGTCTTTGTAGGGCCGCACCCACAGCATATGGAGGTTTCCTGGCTAGGAGTCAAATCAGAGCTATAACTACTGGCCTACACCACAGCCACAGCAATGGTAGATCCGAGCTGCATCTATGACCTACACCATAGCTCACAGCAATGCAGGATCCTTAACCCACTAAGCTAGGCCAGGGATCAAACCTGCATCCTCATGGATACTAGGCATATTTGTTTCCACTGAGCTACAACGGGAACTCCCCTGTGTAGTTTTTTAAAACAAACTTTCAGGAGTTCCCGTCGTGGCTCAGTGGTTAATGAATCTGACTAGGAACCATGAGGTTGCATGTTCGATCCCTGGCCTTGCTCAGTGGGTTAAGCATCCGGCGTTGCCGTGAGCTGTGGTGTAGGTTGCAGACATGGCTCAGAACCTGCATTGCTGTGGCCGTGGCGCAGGCTGGCGGCTACAGCTCCAATTGGACCCCTAGCCTGGGAATCTCCACATGCCATGGGTGCAGCCCTAAGAAAGATGAAAAGACCAAAAAAAACAACAAAAAAAAACTTTCATTAAGCCTAAAACTAAATGACTAGAGATACAGGTACAAGCATGGTAAATATTTGCTTTGCTTAGGCTTGACCAAAGATGAAATTAAACCCACTGCCAGTGTTAAAACATTGTTTTTTTATGCCCACATGTAACAGGGCATCATGAAGTTACCAAAGGCAATGTGCCAGTGCCATTCATTATAAAGCAATGTTAGGTAATCCTGAATTTCATCCATACTGTCAGCAACATCGTCTTAGGACTACTGTACCGTGAAACTGTTTTGTGCGCGAAAGAGATTCTTTGACCTCATCCATTTCACTCATTACTCTACAAAAGAAGAGAGGACATGAAATTAAGATTCCTGTCTTCTATGCGTTTATCCTACCTCTCACTTTGGATTCTTCCCTGACACATACTGGCACCTTTACATATGAATTACAGTACTTACAAGGGGCCCTGGATTTAAAGGTAAGGTTGGTAGACACTAAATTGCACCATATTCTAACTAATGTATTTTTGAAACTGAGTCCATACTCATCAACATGCTTAAAGGCTTTGATCAACCTCTAGGTTTAGCATCTGTAAAATGAGGACTGGGGACAGAAGATGCAACAAAAATTCACAAGCTAGTAGACAGATACAGTCAGAGGACACCCAGGGGGATGAAACAGGAAGCAAATGCCAGCTAAAGCAATATCTGGAGCCCAAGCAAGCATTTTCTTTGCAGCTGATGCAACTTCAGGGATTCCTCAACTTCAGGTTTCACAATTTTACTTCTTGACCTGACCCTGTTACAGTGACACCTCCCTCCAGGTTTGAACGTTCTTTGAATTCCCTTTTCCAGGTGGAATTGGGCTCTTGTTCTGTCTTTTGGCTCTTCACCAACAGGACCACTCCATCCCCAGCTCAGCTTAACTCTGCTGACCTCTCAGTGTCCTCTGCAAATCGTCACTTTATTACACTTTTGTACTCAACCCTCTGGTCCATATCAAGGCATGTGTGCAAGTGTGTGGATAACAGAGGTTAAGAATCGGATGCTGTAGAAACCAAGGAAGAAATGATTAACACCGCCTGGGGAAATCAAAGAATGCACTTACCTGAATATCGAAGGTGAGAGGAAGAGGATCAATGAGAAGGAGGGACATTTCTAGAAGATTCTATCCAAAGTGGTTGATTACCTCACATCACTCAAGGCCAACATTCACAAGAGGATTTTACCAGAATTTGCTCTGGAAAGAGCAGAACTATAGAAGAGTGAAGGGAAAGGAAGAATGTGATTACCACTTGATCCACTGTTTTCAAGCACATCTCTTGGAAGCGAAAGAGTTATTTCACACTTAAAAGTATTCACAAATACGTTGTCTTAGTGAATGATGTTTGCCCCCATTTCATTGCACTTAAGTGTTAACTGAGAGATTTGTAATAATTTTTAAACTTTTGATTGTGGTAATTTTTAATGATCTGCTTTTTTGTGGATAGGATTTTACTTTTTTAATCAAACCTACAATATATTTTGCTATGTCCTAGATCAACATGAGAGCCTTGAACAGTCAGAATACATGGAAATTTCTTTCATTTTTGCCCTATCTTTTTCTTTCCTTGGTAACAATAAACATATCTAAAATAGTCCTTATCATCTTTCTAAGCTGCTCAGGACATTTTGATCCAGGATACTTTGCCTAGTTTATGCACATTAAACAAAAATTGGGGGCCAAGATTTTCATCTAAAATTCCCTGAGGCCTTTTATTCATACCTTATGCCCACCATCCCTTGTCGCAAACTTACTCAGGTCACACAGCGAAAAAGAAGGGAACAACATGACAAGATTTCAAAGCCAGTGGTGGCGGAAGTGGAGAGTGGGGATTAAAAATAGATTCTTTTTCCTCATTTTTTTTTGTCTAAGCCAGAAAATTGCAGGTTTTCTTTTGGGTGTTTATCAGTCTCTTTACTAGAAGAGAACAACTATTTAAATCATTGAAATTACATAGCCCCAACTAGGAAATCCAAAGATGGTTTATGTGCTGTAATTCTAACGGTTGTTAAGAATATTACCTTATATGATGCAGTTCTAAGGCACTGCTGACTATATTAAATTTCCTCCCTATAAATGTAAATTTCTTTTTAATATATTAATATTCTTGGTAGAATAAAAATAATACACATAGGGAGTATAAAATACATATCTGTATTATTAAGAATAATGCTAGCATTTGCAACAAATAAATGCCCAAATGTCCATGTCTTAACCCTGTAGATTTTTCTTGCTAATAAATTCAATATGGGTGTTGCAGATCAGCAGCAAGTTTCCTCCAGGCTATGTAGCTCCTATCTTTTGGCTCTGGCATTCTCTGACCTTGTCATCTGTGTCTGCTCCAATAGAAAGAGAAAGTATGTGGGAAGGATCAGGGAAGATTTGTAAGGACTAGGTCTCTTTATGGTATAAATCACTTGGATTTGGTAATATCTAATATCTACCTACCTGCAGAAGAGATACAATGGTAAAGAAGAAAATTCCCTAAATCCCATTTACTTCTGTGATTCCAGGTCTTTTGAAGTTGATAGATTAATATTTAGTTAATTAACATCTATATCATTTGTCTTGCTGATCTTATTATTCAACTATGGTTTAGAATAGATCTATATCCATATAATGCTATTCTTTAGTACAGTGTTTTTTGAAATTGCAAGACATAAAGTTGATATTTGAATTTTATCTACAAATAAAATGTGCATAGTTGCATTTACTCCAAAATATAGGGTGGACTTCATTCAAGACTTAAAGAGATGAATTAGTACTGGTATGCAATGATACAAAAGTGTGACATTTTGCTGGAAACAGAGATCACTCCATCCGGTATTGCTTAGTGCTTTTTTAATAAGCTTATATTAAATTCTTGTAGTGAAACTAGAAACCAAATGAAAATTTCCTGATGTGGGGCTTATTTCTAGAGGCTTGGGTTTGTCTATGTGCGGTTCATAGAAAATGTTGGTAGGACTCAATCAACTTTTAGAAAACCTGGACAGAATTTCAAACAATTAGGAACAAGAGAATGAATGTGGCTTTGTTTACTTTAAACCAAATTCTGTGGGTTTTGAATTTAGAATTGAACAATTGGGGTTTAAGTTCCATTCATAGGGAAAACATGACTTCCTCATGGAAAGACCTGGAGAAAACAACTTTTACTTTGGAAAAATATAAAAATTGTTCATGCATGGGCTCTGGAACAAAACAGTGGTTGAAAAGAGGTCGCCTGAGAGGAATTTAAAGAAACTGTGTAATACAGTATGTTACTTCTGGTTGTTATTCTCCCAACTGAAGTGAATTCCCAGAAGCTATAAGAGGTGTCGACACACATAATCTTCTTGGACGAGAAAATATTAACATAAGTCATATATAAATGGACAAAATTCAACAAGTTGCTTTTAAATTAAACAGAATGTTTTAAAAAGCAAACAGTTATCAGTGCATTGCCTGAATTCAGCTGATTGTATTCCAGATAAAAAGTTCCTAGGAGGTAAATAAATGAAATCATTATTCTCATCATTTCAGAAGCAGAAAATCTGCAACTTGGTGTTAAGAGTTGCATTCGTGCGTGCTATGTGATAATGTGAGTTTTAACAACTTTACCACTCAGGCAGCAACCACCACCAAGACCTGAGTTGATTCACAAGGTTGAAAAAAATTCTGTTATATTCATGAATGTATGCTTTTCCTTTTGGCCTTTTATAGATTTTGATTGGAAAGCTTCATGGAAGAAGTAAATCTGTAAGAGGTGTAGTTTAAAAAAAATTTTAAAACAAAAACTAGTAAACTGGAAAATAAAAGAAGTATGGATCATATGGATTATGAATGTCCGAGGATGAAGTCAAGTACCAGACCCAGGGAAGATGAAGAGAGAGACAAAGAAATGAGAAGACTTCTGTCACAGCTTATATACAGTGTTGGATTCTCTTTTGCTAGAAAAACACATTTTTAAATTAAGGGTGGAAATAGTCGTAAAAATTCAAAAACAGTCCATTAAATCTAAAATTTCTGAAATCAGTTCTACTCCTCAAAATACAGCCAGATTCTTCTCTCCCAGGAGAAAGAAAAAGTGAGATTTCTAGAGATGAGTTTTGGACAAACCTGGGCTGCAATTTGAGTGGGACGCATTTGGAAAAAGCCCAGGTCAATTCTAAAGCCGAGTCTGGTTTTCAAATAAACCTGGACTGGGCTAACAGTTGGGATGAAAACCACCAGAAACCTGAAAACAGGTGAAATTTAACAAAACAAGCTAATTTGAATTGATTTTTAAGATTTCCCCTGACCCAATTTTGGAGGGGCCAACCAAAGTATTAAATGTTCTAGATTTGGATTTGTTTAAATAAGTTTACATAAGTGTATGCGAACACCCAAGGAAACAAAATGTCATGTTTTGTGAAATTTTGCTTAATTTGAAGCTATATCTTGAAAAGACCCAGACTTAACCCAGATTTGTAAAAAGCACTGGAGAGTTTTACATTTTGTGAGCTGATTTATTTGCAAGCAAATTGAGGAAGAAGCTGATTTTTTGGGGCTTTGGTGGTGGTGTTTTTTTTAAATTTAGTTTAAATGTAATTCAGATGCCATGAATTCCAAGTTTTTAATTCAGTAACTGGGAAGTGGAAAGCTTAGAACTGCTGGAAAGAAGAGACTCCAAATAGAGAATAATTTAAATAAAAGGTACACAGAATTAATAACCCAAACGTTCTCCACTTGGATAGTTCAACTCCCAAGCAGATACATACACAGAAGGAAAAAAATACAGAACTTTAAACAGAGACTATGTTATAATTTCATCTAGATTATTGAAGACAAAAATTCCAGTCTACCATTTTCTCCTCATTAATTATTTTTCTAAAGAAGGTCCCAGTCATTAGTATAATCATCTGAACCTAGCACTGAAAGAAAACTCAAAGGCAAGTATTCACCTATAGAAAAAAGGATGGTAGAGTCAAGATTAATTCAAAGCATGTTACTCAGCATTTTTTTTATTCGTAAGCAAAATTAACAAATTCTAATTGTAAACTTACTGAAGACCAGTGACAATATTTTCTATATCTTTTTTAAAGAACCCAAGATACCTAACAAGGTGTTAGCTAGAGAGTAGGTCCTGTTAGGACCTCCTGCTTTTAGACTATACCAAGTTCTATCCACTGAAAGGATCTAGAAAAAAAAAATCATTCCAACGGCAATAACCACCCCTTGCATCAATTTCTTATTAACAGGAATCAGGGCTCTTTGGGGGGGAAAAAAAAAGCTATTACAAGTCTGGGGCAAGAAAAGTAAAACATGCACTTGAAGCATTTTATCATACTAGAAGTCAAGGAAACTATCAAGTTATACTGTGAGTATAATAACTCAGAAACCAACTTGAGTAGGCTTTTAGTGGCCAAAGATAGAACAATATGAGCATTAGTAAAACAATAAAGGTCATGGATGGAAACATATGTGACATGTTTAAATAGCTGCATAATATTACCCCAAGTCCCTCCTGGGTCATCTTTGGAGAATACTAGGAAACCAATCCAATCCACTATTTTGAAAAGTGGAAAATCATAATTTAAAGGACAAAGCTTTAGTTGTTAATGTACACCCCGACATGGTAACCAATACTAGAGGACATGAAGGAGAAAAATGAGGATAGAGCTCTCAAAGACAAGCAAGCTATTTATACAAAAAAAGTCCTTTCCCTCCCTCCCCCTTCACAATTCCAGTTACCTCTCCAGATTCAACCACCATGAGTTTTAGTCAAATTTTTTCATATGTGCTTACATATTTCTATTCATAAATGGAATCATACATAATAAGATACATACTCTAATCTTCAGATTGCTCTTAATCATCTTTCCACATTCTCTTTTAATTGCTACATGGTATTATGGAGGTATCGTAATTCATTTATTAATTCTCTTATTGACAATCAAGATTGTACCAAATTTTTAGTTCCAAACTCTGCTACCATGCACATATACATATTCATATATCTCTGTATTCATATTCACTCGTTTTAATAAAGTGGAGTCTTCAAATTATTAGGTCAGATGGTATATGCAATTTTTTAACAGCTTTATTGGGGTATAATTAATATAAATTGATGCACAGTTTGATAATTTTTGACATATGGATACACTTATGAAGTCACCACCACACACACATACACACATGCAAAGAGTATCTGTCACCCCATGTGTTCTCATGCCCACTGTAATCCTTCTCTCTCACATCATTGCCAGTCCCCAAGCAATCACTATCTGCTTTCTGTCACTTGTCAAAGAAAGTTGCACTGGGCTGAGTTAAACAAGCTAGGGAGACTTTATTTTTAAGACTCTTGCAATTGAAGTAAAGACCATTTCAATAGCGAAGAGAGATTGAAATTCAACTCCACTGAAACAAAAGGCAGGAGAGTTTTTAAGCCCTGGGATGAGCTAATGGGAAAGTATTAAAGGAAAAAGGAGGTAGATTGGTTAATGTGATTAGGTCACCTGTGTTTGTTAATTGGTGCTTATTGAAGTTAGGCTCCTACCCTCCTAGAAAGACAGGAGATAGGGTCTTGTCTTTTTTTCACGTCAAAGAGATGGCAGCCAGGTCTTTGAGAGATAGTCCTGGCTTGCAAAACTGATGCAAGGCTGGGAGAGAGATCTCAAAAGGGCAAAAAAACTTAAAATTGCAAATTTTCTAAAGTAAACACTCTAGGAAAAGGGAGGTCAGGAGCCTAGAATCAGGAAGAAGTCTGTCTAAAAGTTTAGTCAAGCTGAGGAGAAACATTAAGGCTATCTTCTAGAAAAACATTAAGGCCATCTTGGTCACATTAAAGATTAGTGTGCATTTTCTAGAATTTACTTAAATGAAATCATAAAGAGAGTAAACTCCTCCTCTGGTGGCTTTCACTCAGCACACATTTTTATATGCATTCATGCATCTTCATGCTTTGATAATTTGTTCCTTTTTATTACTGAGTAGTATTGTATTCACACACCACAATTTGATAATCCATTCACCTGCTGATGAACATCTAGGTCATTTCCAGCTTGGGGCTATTACTTATGAAACTACTATGAACACTTATGTGCTGAAATATATTTTAACTTCTCCTGGTTAAATGCCTAGGAATCAAACAGTTTATATGTACCTTTCATATATTCTAAGAAAATGCCAAACTATTTACTCAACATTTCCACCAGCAGCATGAGCATTCTGCTTGTGCCACATCTTCACCACCGCTTGGTAGTATGAGTCCTTTTAATTTTAGACATTCCAATAGTTGTGGGGGAGTATCTCATGGTTTTACTTTGCATTTTCCTTAAAGACTAATGAGGTGGAGCATCTTCTTATGTGGTTATTTGTCATCCACACATCTTCTTTTATACAATGTCAGTTCAAATCTTTTACTTGTTTTTTGTTGGATTCTTTGTCTTCTCCTTTCTATTTTTGATATATTTAGGATAGAAATCCTTTATAAGATATGAGAATTGAAGATATTTTCCAATTTGTGGCTTGTTTTTTTCATTCTGATCAAAGAATTGTAGTGGGAGGGGGCTGTGCCCTCCCAGATCAAAGGGAAGGAGACGTGCAGAACCGCCAGCATCTGTTCACACATGCATAGTTCTGTAGTAATATAGCATAACCTATATCCTTGAGTCCAGGCACATCTATAGCTGTTTGCCTAAAATTTATAGTATACCTGATAAGGGGAACAAAGAAACTTGAGGGGTATATAAGGCAGTGCCCCACTGCATTCGGGGCTCAGCCTCTGGATACTAATCTGCTGAGCCAGTGCTGGCTCAAACAAACGTTGCTTCCTGGTAAAAAGCCTTGGTGTCTCCTTTGTACTTAAGCCCTGCTTACAGTATCCTTCAAAAAGCAAAGGTTCTTGATTTGGATGAAGTCTAATTTATGAACATTTTTCTTTTATGGGTTGTGCTTTGGGCATTGTTACTAAGAAATCTTTGCCAAATACAATGTCACAAACATTTTGTCCTGTGTTTCCTTCCACAAGTTGTATAGTTTGAGGTTGTACATTTTGGTCCATGAACTATTTTAATTTGATTTTTTAATATGCGTGGGGTTTGGATCAAAGTTCTTTTTTTGTCCACAGATACCCAGCTATTCCAGCATCATTTGTGGAAAGACTGCATTTGCCACTGAATTAATTTTGCATGTTTGTGAAAAATCAACTGATCACATATGTCAGTAGAGGTGGAAATGTAGCATTGCATTCTTAAGTCTATGGTGCATTTGCTGAGGAAAGAAACAGAAACGAGAAATTGCTAATTGGCAATTATTTAAAGTAACTACGTCAAATGTAATTGATATAAACCCACTGAACCAACCATTCACTGAAGGGTGGTTTTTGGACACACCCTTCAGGTTTTCTCCCAAACAGGCTTTCTCACCGCTTTCAATATAGATAGGCTGAGAATTTTTTTCCAAACCTTTAAATTCTGTTTTCTTTCTGATTAACAATTCCATATGTCATTTCTCTAGTCTCTCATTTTACTGTAAGCAGTCAAGAGAAGCCAAGGCACACCTTTGACACTGGGCCTAGAAATTTTCTTAGCCAAATATCCAGTTTCATAACTCACAAGTTCTACCTTCAAATAAACACAAGAACACAAACATAATCCAGCCAAGTTCTTGCCACTTTATAACAGGGATGGCATTTCCTCCTTTATCCAATAACACATCCCTCATTTCCAACTGAGACCTCATCACACACAGTGGCTGTCACTGTCTATATTCCCATCAAAAATCTGTTAAGATTACATAGTTATTCTCTAAGATTCTCTACAGTTTTCCTCTTTTATTTCGGAGCTCTCACCAGAATCACCCTCTATGGTCTGTTCACAGCAATGGAGGCTATTTCTACCAAGAATATCTAAACTCTTCCAACCTCTACCCAGGATCCAAAGCCACCTCCACCTTTTTAGGTTAATTGTTACAGCAGCACCTCCATGTCTCAGTACCAATTTCTATCTTAATCCATTTGGGCTGCTATAACAAAACGCTGTGGACTGGGTAGCTTACAAACAACAGACATGTATTTCTTATAGTTCTGGAGGTTAGGAAGTCCAAGATCAAGGCATCAACATGTTCAGTGTCCAATAAGGGCCCAGTGCTTCATTGACGGCTCTCTTCTCATTGTAACCTCACATGGCAGAAGGCTCAAGGGGACTCTCTCCAACCTCCTTTACAAGGGCAATAATCTCACTCTGCCCTCATGACCCAGTCATCTCCTAAAGGCCCCATCTTCTATTGAGGTTAGATCTCAACATCTGAATTTGGGAAGGGACACAATTAGTCTCTAGCACCTGTTAAAGGAAAACCTTAAAAAAAGAAAAAGAGGGAGTTCCCATCGTGGCACAGTGGTTAACGAATCCGACTAGGAACCATGAGGTGCAGGTTTGGTCCCTGCCCTTGCTCAGTGGGTTAACGATCCGGCATTGCCGTGAGCTGTGGTATAGGTTGCAGACGCGGCTCGGATCCTGCGTTGCTGTGGCTCTGGCGTAGGCCGGCGGCTATGGCTCCGATTAGACCCCTACCCTGGGAACCTCCATATGCCGCGGGAGCGGCCCAAAGAAATAGGAAAAAGACAAAAAAATAAATAAATAAATAAAAATCAAAAAAAAAAAAAGACATTCAAGTGTAGGAAGCAATTACATTGCTTAGAATAGAAAAATTATATCTTGATTATATGAACCTGTAAATCATGACCTCGTTTTAATCATAAATTTTCAATCTCACAGACTTTAATGTGAAGCTCCTTAAAGAAAAATAATTTTATATTTTTTTGTAATTTTTATTTTATATTGGAGTATAGTTGATTTACAATGTTGTGTTAGTTTCAGGTATACAGCAAAGTGATTCAGTTATACATATACCTATTATTCATTCTTTTTCATATTCCTTTAATACAGAATATTGAGTAGAGTTCCCTGTTCTATGCAGTGGGGCCTTGTTGATTATCTATTTTATATAGAGTAGTGTTTATACATTAATCTCAAACTTTTAATTTATCCCCACACACACATTTCCCCTTTGGTAACTATAAGTTTGATTTTGAGATCTGTGAGTCTGTTTCTGGTTTATAAATAAGTTCTTTTGTATCATTTTTTAGGTTCCACATATAAGTGATATTTATCTTTTTCTGTCTAACTTCACTCAGCATGAAAATCTCTAGGTCTATCTGTGTTGCTGCAAATGGCATTATTTCATTCTTTTTTATGGTTGAGTAATGGTCCATTGTATTTATGCACCATGTCTTCTTTATCCACTCCTCTGTCGATGGACATTTAGGTTGTTTCCTTGTCTTGCCTATGGTAAATAGTGCTGCTATGAACATAGGGACACATGTATCTTTTCAAATCATGGTTTTCTCTTGATATATGCTCAGGAGTAGGATTGCTGGATCATATGGTAGCTCTCATTTTTAGTTTTTTATGGAACCTCCACACTGTTATCCATAATGATTGCACCAGTTTACACTCCCACCAACAGTAAAGAAGGGTTCCCTTTTCTCCCCACCTTCTCCTGTAGTTGTTGTTTACAGACTTTTTGGTGATGGCCAGTCTGACTAGTATGAGGTGATAACTCATTGTAGTTTTCATTTTCATTTCTATAATAATTAGTGATGTTGAGCATCTTTTCATATGCTTTTTGGCCATCTGTATATCTTCTTTGTAGAAATATCTATTTAGATCATCTGCCCATTTTTTATTTTTTTAATATATATTGAACTGCATGAGCTCTTTATATATTTTGGAGATTAATCCCTTTTCGGTGGCTTCATTTGTAAATATTTTCTCCCATTCTGTGAGTTGTCTTTAGTTTTGTTTATAGTTTCCTTTGCTGTGCAAAAACTTTTAAGTTTAATTAGGTCCCATTTGCTTATTTTTGTATTTATTTTCTTTTTTTTTTAATTTTTAAATAGTTTTATTTTCACCAAAGTCATATGTCAGATAGTACAAAGAGATTAACAAGGAAAACAACAATCCCTTCCTTCAATCCCCAAACTTCCTAACCTCCCAGCTCAATTTATCACAGGCAACCACTTTTTATTTTCTGAGCTATTCCATCAGAAAGCTACTTTTTAATTTTCAAATAAGTACATGACACTACCCCTCAGTTTGTTGGTTTTAGACATTAACTTCCTCCTATTATAAACAGCATTGAGCTCTCTTCACTGAATATGCAAATATTTCTTAATTTTTTCCCCAAAAGCATCATAATAATGTTTAACAATTTATCTCATTTTTGTTTTGTTTTCCTTTGTTTTTCCAAGTGACCCTTCTTTCAGATGGCCCTTTTCCTGGTGGCCTCTTCCTGGTACTTTCCATCCTCCAGCTGCATTTTGGATCAGTTGCTCCCTCAGCCTGCAGGTCAGCTGTCATCCTGAAACATCTCTTTCCTATTGGCTACACTGCTTTCTGGATCCCATGTCTCCCTCTTGCTTAGTTTAGTACTTCCTTTTAACTAGAACCTACTCAGCTTCTCAAGAAAGAGATATGGGGAGTACATTTTCTTGGTCCCAGCGTGTCAGGAAATGTCCTTTTCTGCCCTCATACTCTATTAATAATTTGGCATTCCAAGTTGAAGATCATGTTCTCTCAGATTTTTGAAGTCATTGCTCCATTATTTGGCTAATATCCAATCGTGTTGTTGTGGCGTCTCATCTGAATTTATTCTGCAAAGTTGTATTGATTACTTGCAGTGTCACAGGGACTGCTGGGTGACCAGGCAGAGCTCAGCACAGGCAGATCTGCAGACTTGCTGCCGATCCTCTATTCAGCCCTGCATCTCCTCAGGAGCCCCTGCTTGTCCCCTTCAGGATGTCTTGAGTAGGGACAGATATAGTTTTATGGAGTCTGTAGCTTTTATAATATGAGACTGTCTTTATAAATCAGATGATGGGAAAAATTTCCCATAGACTATCTTGTTTATCTTCCATTATTTGTTGAATAATATGAAGAAGAAAAAGAAGAAGGAATCTTCTGCTGGGAACCAGAGGACACAATCATAACATTGTGTGCTTTGTGTCCCTGCACCTTTGGGCCACAATGCAGATTTTGTTGGTACACTGGGTAGTAGTTAGTATGATGCATAGCTCCTTCTGCATTGGGATAGCTAGCACACTTTAGCTATGCACAGAAATGACTGCAAGCCACATAATTTCACTAAATCAGTGAATAATAATTCACTAAATCCAAGTTCAATGCATATCCAATTCAACCTCCCATAGACATAGCCCCAAAATGCCCATAGCGACTCTAAAGATGTCTGAAATGAGAGTATGATGGAGAGAAACTTAAAGTGGAAAGAGATATCAGTCTCCAATTACCATAGCTAAAATATTTTAATTTTACAAAGTTTAAAAAATATTCATGACCATGTGAACACACTGTAGGGCCCCTTCCAGGCTTTCTCTCTTATGAAGGGGTCCACTCTGATGAAGACTCTGAAGTTAAAGCTTTCTTACCTTCTCAGTAAACCTACCTCTGCTCTAGAGAATAAAGCTCTAGTGCGGAGATGGCTGGAGTGTGTAGAAGAGCATCAGTCTGGTGTTCAGCGTGGAGAGGCTGGTGTTGAGGGTGACAGTCTTCTCATATGGTCTTTAACTCAGCTCCCATTTGCTCCATCTGGAGCCTCACCTTCTCCCTGGTGCCTCCGAATGCTGAGCTTCCCACAGATTCTTCGGTGCCAATCCATTCTCTTCATCCAGCCTTCCTCTGTGTAAGCACCATCAATTATGGCTCCTTCTCCACTCCGAGAGCCTCCATCTGCTTTAAATCTCACATACACCCTAGATGCCTCAGTAGGGGATACACTGTTCTAATAGAACTTATGATCCAAGGCTGACCAAGCAGAATGGTGTATAGTCTAGTCCTAGGAGTCAGTAATTTTGTTCTACTGTGAATAGATAAAATTATGTTGGCATAGATGAACTAGGGTACAAAAAGGATTAGGCTAGTTGATGTGAAAAACAAAAAAAAGGATTATTTACTTCCTAACATCCCTTGCCCACATTTTATGGTTTTGATGGCTCTTTTTTATTTTTTTCTTTTTAATTTTATTTTGTTTGAGGCCTGTTCATGATTAAATCTGTATGCTGGCTTATTTGAGTGACTGCTCTCTGATTGCAGTTTCCTCAGTCCTAGTTCTTCCTCTTCTTCTTCTTTTTTTTTTTTTTCTTTTCTTTTTTCTTCCCTTTCCTTCCTTTCTTTTTGGTTTAGAGAAGCCCTTTCAATATTTCCTTTAACCTGGGTTTTGTGTTGCAGTATTCTTTAAGTTCTTGTTTGTTGGAAAAAAATTTTATTTCCCCTTCTATTTTAAATGATATTCTTGCTGGATAGAGTATACTAGGTTGCATATTTTTTCCTTTTAGCACTTTAAATATCTCTTGCCATTCCCTCCTGGCCTGTAGTGTTTCTGTAGAGAAGTCAGCTGATATTCTTATGGGGATTCCCTTGTAGGTAACATTCTGTTTTTTTCTTGCTGCCTTTAGGATCCTCTCTTTATCACTAACTTTTGCCATTTTTATTATGATGTGTCTTGCTGTGGGTCTGTTTGGGTTCAGTTTGTTTGGGGCCCTCTGTGCTTCTTGTATCTTGAACCCAGTATCCTTTAGATTTGGGAAGTTTCCAGCGATAATTTCTTCAAATATATTTTCCATCCCCTTATCTTTTTCTACTCCTTCTGGAATTCCTATTATGCGTAGATTGGCCCGCTTTATATTATCCCATAGGTCTCTTATATTGCTTTCCAGTTTTTTGATTCGGTTTTCTGTCTATTGACCGGATTGAGTGATTTCCATTATTCTATCTTCCATATCACTGATTCGTTCTTCTGCATTATTCATTCTGGTTTTTACTGCCCTTAGTTCAGTTTGCATCTCTGCAAATGAGTGTTCTAGTTTTTCTTGGCTCCTGCTTATATTTTCTAGTTCCTTTCTGAGGGTATCTGCATTACTGTTCATATCTTCTCTTAATTCCTTCAGTATTTTCACTACTTCTCTTTTGAACTCCAGGTCTGTCAGACTGCAGAGATCTGTTTCATTGTTGACTGTTTTAGGTGAGTTCTCCTTTTGGTTTGACTGGGGGTGGTTTCTCAGCTTCTTCATCTTGCTTGTTGTTTTCTTTCTCCTGAGGGAGTTGTACTCTCCGTTATCGGGCAGTGTTTGCCTTGTCACTGCCATGGAATATTTCCTGAGGGCTGGCGTTGTTGGTCAATCTTTTTTGAGGCAGTGTGGCTTTTCTGGAGTGTTGATGGGGCTAACAGTGTTTCTTTGAAGCAAAGGAGGACTTCCTGAGGGCAGACAGGACTGGGAGGTCCACACCACGATGGTAGCAGATTTCACTTGGTCATGCAGAGCTTGCTCTGGTGTTTTTAGGCTGTGGGGTTCTTGCAGGGGTTTGGCGGTGTTGGGCAGCTGTTCCTCAGGAGTGCAGCACCCCCTGGGGGCTGGAGCAGCTATCTGGGTCACTGAGAACCTAAGAGGCTCTTCCCTAGGGCAGCCCAACTCAGAAGGATGGCCTGAGAATGTAGGCAGATCTTTTCACAGTCTGGCCAAGCTTGTTGCAGCTTTTCTGGGCTGCAGGGGCTCTTCCAGGGGGCTGGTGGTGCTGAGCAGCTATTCCGCGGGAGTGGGGCACCCCCTGGGGGCTTGGGCGGGTAGCAGGGCCACTGGAAACCCAAAAGGCTCCTCCCCAGGGCAGCCTGACTCAGAAAGACCGTCTGAGATCTTTTCCCGGCTCGGCCGAGCTTGTTGCAGCTTTTCTGGGCTGCAGGGGGTCCTGCCTGGAGCTGGCAGTCCTATGCAGCTGATCCACTAGGGCACCCCCTGGGGGCTTGGGTGGGTAGCAGGGCCATTGGAAACCCAAGAGGCTCCTCCCCAGGGCAGCCCAACTCAGAAAAACCATCCGGGAATTGGGCCGATCTATTCACTGCCTGGCTAGGCTTGTTCTAGCTTTTCTGGGCTGCAGGCCTTTTCTCAGGGGCTGGTGGTGTTTGGTGCTACTCTGCGGAAGTGTAGCCCCTCCAAAGGGCAAGCAGGCCTGTGCAGGGACAGCCCCTGCGGTGGTAGGCTTCAGGCAATTGTTGAGGCCAGCCCTCCTGGATGGCAGGCAGCCCCAGGTTCGCGAGAGCGTAGGGGGTGGCGGGGGTGGGGGGAGGGGATGCACTGGGAAGCACAGCTTTCAGCTGGCTAACGGGCCTGTAAGCTTGCTGTGGCATGGGGGGTATTCTATGGGGACCCACCCCTTCTTCTCTCCCCTCCCCAGCACGGGCGCAGACCAGGCTCTTTTCCCAGGTTCCCTCTGATGCGGCTTTCCACTTCCCCACCCCTAGAGTATTGCTCCCTTCCTCTGCGACAGCTTTGTTTTCTAGTCTCCCAGGCAGTCTCTGCCCCGTCAAATGGTTTCTAGACCTCCCAAGCAGTTTCTGCTCTGCCCCGCCCCCCCATCCCCGGGACTATCCTCTGGAGCCTAGGTCTCGGTGCCCAGCCCCCACCCAGGCGTCCCCCGGCCCTTTCTCGGCGACCAACCCTCGGAGCCGAGGTCTCGGTGCTCAGCCCCCACCCAGGCGTCTCAATTTTTGGTGACTGTGCCCGTAGTTCAGATGGTCCGTTCAGTTCTTGATTGGCTTTTCCGTACTCCAACTTACTGCTACACTCTTCTCTGCATCTGGAGATTCCTCCGGTTCGTTTGATCTTTCCCCGTGTAGGTGACTTTCCAGGGTGCGGGATCCCTTTCTCTTCTGCAGTTCCCTTTCGGGAGCGCCCGTCCCACTCGGATTCACCTTCTCTCACTCTCCTCTTTTCTCCCGTTCTGCCCCGTAATGTCACGAAGTTCTTGCCATTATTGGAGTTTAGGTTCTTCTGCCAGCGATTGGTTGCTGTTCTGTGCGAGTCATTTATTCTGTAGTTGTGCTTTTTTTTGTTGTGTTTGTGGGAGAGGGCGAGCGTGTCCCCCTACTCCTCCGCCATCTTGTCCTCTCCTCTCTGTATTTATTTTCCTTACTCTAGGAGGTGGATCCAAAAAAGAGATTGCTGCAATTTATATCAGAGAGTGTTCTACCTGTGTTTTCTGTATTTTTATAGTATCCAGGCTTACATTTAGGTCTTTAATCCATTTTGAGTTTATTTTTGTGTATGTTGTTAGCAAATGTTCTATTTTCGTTCTTTTACATATAGCTGTCCAGTTTTCCCAGCACCAGTTATTGAAGAGGCTGTCTTTTCTCCACTGTATATTCTTAATTCCTTTGTCATAGATTAATTGACCAGAAGTGTGCGGGTTTATTTCTGAGCTTTCTTTCCTATTCCATTGATCTATATTTCTGGTTTTGTGTCAGTACCATACTGTTTTGATGACTATAGCTTTGTAGTATAGTCTCAAGTCAGGGAGCCTGATTGCTCCAGCTGTTTTTCCTTCTCAGGATTGCTTTGGCTGTTCAGGGTCTTTTGTCTTATATTCCCTTTTGAGAAATTCAGAGGTGCCTTCCTTGACTGACCAGGCTGTTCAATGGTGGCATTTAACCAACAGAGAAAAAGGTGTACATAATTACCAAAATAATGAGAAATTTGGAGTTATAGTCTTGACTCGGAAGGAATTGTCACGCAGTTAATAGACCATGTGTTCCCAGAGGACTTTAGACTTTGCCCCCCCAAAAAGGAAGTAAATTAAAGTGCTTCAACATTGGCTTAAGAAGTATGGGCTGTGAGTCAACAGTTAGCATTTGTATACTTGCTCTTTACTTTTTTTTTTCTTTTTAGGACCACACCTGCATGATATGGAAGTTCCTAGGTTAGGGGTTGAATCAGAGCTGCAGCCATCAGCCTACACTACAGCCACAGCAACATCATATCCAAGCCATATCTGTGACCTACACCACAGCTCACAGTGATGCCAATCTTTAACCCACTGAGTGAGCCCAGGGATTGAACCTCCATCCTCATGGATACTAGTCAGGTTCTTAACCCTCTGAGCCTCTGCTCTATAGGGGATTTTTTTTTTGGGGGGGATGGTATATATTTCTATACTTTCTTGTAATGAAAGAGGTGGAACTAGCCACTGGTCCCTTGGTGAAACATTGAAGAAGTATTTATCATGTACTCTTGTGGTAAAACTTGCAAGTGTCTTTCTCAAAATGATATAGTATCCCCTTCAGAAGACAGACTCTGGGTCTGAGAATTTCTTTATATCTGGAAGCTGAGTGAAGGATTATCATTTTCCACTAAAACTGCCATTAGACTTCTCATTAACTCGCAATCTTTTCTGGTTATACAAGTCAAGTAACCACCTAGTAGGTTTCACATATAGTGTTCCTCTGGGAATACATGGTCTATTAGCTGCATAATAGTTCCTAATGAATCAAGATTATAACTCCAAATTTCTCCTCGTTTTGGCAATTATGTACACATTTTCACCTGTTGGTTAAATGCCACCAACTAGCCTCTGTTAGTTCCAAATCTCTTGGAACTGATACTAATTTGATGACACTGATAGTAGTTTGACGACAGTATCTTCCACTGAACATCCTGGTCAGTCAAGGAAGGGCATCCCTGAATTTCTCAAACATTTCCCCTTATCAGTATTGCCCTTAAACTCAGACAAGCAATCTGGGTACTGCCAGGGTATACCCCCAAGTTACACCTCAGGATCACCTGCACTTTAGAGGGCTTTCTTCAAATTTTTCTAAGTTCTCCTTAGATGCCTAGGACTGGCCATGGCAAGCAATTCCATCCTGGTAGAGAACCTCAAGCTTGGACCAGGGCCCATATCCCTGTTTCTCCTATTTTGGACATTCTCCAACCATCTAGCCTATATGTGGGCTCACCAGATGCCCTGAGGAACTCCTGAATCCACACCTATGGGACTCTCTGGATCAGATCCCACTTCTATGGCAGCAGCCTATGAGTCAAATCATTCCCACTGACCAGTGCAGTTTTTGTTTCATAGGAAAACATGAGATTGGTTTACCAAAATAGTGCTGACACACTGATTTGAGGTTACTCTCACATCAGACCCAGGACAGGTTCAAGGCTCTGGGCAGAGTGATGGTCACCCTTGAGTCTGAGTCACATGTGTCAGCCCATTTCTTCTTTCACATAATGTGATTTTGAGATTCATCTATATTACTGTAGGTATCAATAATTCATTTTTCTTTATTAACAAATAGTATCCTACTGCATGAATATAGCACAGTTTCTCCATCTATGATGTACATTTCAATGGTTTCCAATAATTAGCTATTATTACTAAAGCTACTATAAACATTTATGTATAGGCCTTGTGCATTAATATGGATTTTGGTTATCATTTCTTGGGGATAACAACCTAAGAGTGGAATTATTAGATACGTTAAGTGCATGTTTAATGTATAAGATGCTACAAAACTGTTTTCCTAAGTGGATCTAATTTGTAAAAGTTCCAGTTGCTCCATATCCCTGCCAAGAGTATCATGGGACTTTTTAGTTTTTTCCCTTCTAGTGGATAAGAAGTAGTACTTCACAGTGGGTTTAATTTGGATTTGGCTTAAACTTTATAATGTTAATAGCTTGTATATTTGTAAAATGATTGTTTTATTTTATTCCCAATTGAGTCCAACTGTCTCATTGGGTTTGATGACTAATTATGCTGAGCATCTTTTCACATGCTCATTGATCATTCATATATCTTCTTTTATCAAGTATCTATTCAGTTCTTTTGCCCATTTTTTCTTGAACTGTTTTGTTATTATTGCATTGTAAGAATATTTATATATTCTGGCATTAAGTCCTTCGTTAGGTACATATACTGTCAATATTTTCTTCTATTTTGTAGTTTGCCTTTTTCTTTTATTCATTTTCTTTTTTCTCTCTCTCTCTTTCTTTTTTTCTTTCTTTCTTTTTTTTTTTTTTTTTTTTTTTTAGTCTTTTTTGGCTGCATTTGTGGCATATGGAAGTTCCCAGGCCAGGGATCAAATCCAAGCTGGAGGTATGACTTACACCATACCTGCAACAATACTAGATCCTTAACCCACTGCACCAGGCCATGGATCAAATCAGCACCTCCATAGAGACAAGTCAGATCATTAAGCCACTGCATAACAGTTGGAACTCCCACCTTTTGATTTTCTTAATGACATCTTTTGGAAAGCAGGCAGTTATAACTTTGATGAAAGCTAATTTATCATTTTTTATGGTGAATACTCTTCTGTGTCTTCTCTCTCTAATGAGTCTTTTCCCATCCCAAAGTAGCAAAAATTTTATCTTACATCTTTCTCTAGAAGTTTCATAGTTTTAGCCTATTTATTTAGGTCCATGATATGTTTCAAAGTAATTTTAGTGTACTGTTTGAGATTAGTGTTGAGGTAGGTATCTATTTTTACATATATACCTATTTGTTCCAGTATCACTTTTGAAGAGACTGTTTTTCCTCCACTGGAAAGAACTGGCTCCTATGCTTTAAAAAAGCTGACCATACATGGAAAATCTGTTCTGGATTCTCTATACTGTATAACTGATCTACATGTCTACCTTTATGCCAAGATCATATTAAGTTGAATTCTATACCTTTTTCATAAATACTGAAGTAATATAATGTAAGTCCTCCCTCCATATTTGTTCTGTATCAAAATTGTTTTGGCTCTTCTAGGTCCTTTGCATTTTCATA
The DNA here is from genome assembly GCF_016906955.1 of Phacochoerus africanus. Taxonomy (NCBI): domain Eukaryota; kingdom Metazoa; phylum Chordata; class Mammalia; order Artiodactyla; family Suidae; genus Phacochoerus; species Phacochoerus africanus. Next base: position 61,812,755 of record NC_062549.1, read on the forward strand.
TAAATTTTAAAATAAGTTTGTCAATTCCTTTTTAACAGTGTAGGGGGTTTGCCGGCATGTCAATTGGCACTTCAGTGAATCTATAAAATAGGGGAAAATGAACTTCTTAACAATACTAAGTCTCCCAATCCATGAATATGGTATATCTCTATTTATATAGACCTTCACTAACTTATCCTATGAAAAACTTTAAGTTTTCAGTGTAGCTGTCTTGCACACCTTCTGTTAAACCTAAGTATTTTATCTTTTTTGGTATATTGTAAAAGGAATTATTTTCTTTTTTTTTTCTTGCTTTTTAGGGCTACACCCATATCACATGGAAGTTCCCAGGCTAGGGGTCAAATCGGAGCTGTAGCTGCCAGCCTACACCACAGCCACAGCAATGTGGGATCCAAGCCACATCTGCGACCTACACCACAGCTTATGGCAATGCCAGATCCTTAATCCACTTAGTGAAGCCAGGGATTGAACCTGCATCCTCATGGATCCTAGTCAGGTTCGTTACCACCCAGCCACGATGGGAACTCCTTATTTCATTTTTCAAATGTATATTGCTAGTACATATAAATAGAATTGAGTTTTTGTATTGATCTTGCATTCTGTGACTTTGTTAACTTGACTTAATATTTTTAAGGGTTTTTTTTTTAGAAGATTTGTTAGGATTTTCTATATAGACAATCATATCAATTGCAAATAGAAACAGATTTTTTATTCATTTCCAGTTGTACACCTTTTAATTCTTTTAGAATTTGCCTTATTGTAGTAGCTATTATTCCAGTAGAATAATGACTAGAAGGGATGACAGTGACATTTTTACCTTACTCATAATCTAAGAGGGCAAACATCAGTCTTTCACCATTAAATGATATAATCACGTTGAAAAAGTTTCCTTCTCCTCCTTCTCACCATGCTGAATGTTTTCATTTTGAATGAGTTTTGAATTTTACCAAAATCTTTTTCTGTATTTGCTGAGATGATCATATAATGTTTTTTTGTTCAGTTAATAGGCTTAATGTGTTATTTCCAATATTTAAACAAGTTTGTATTTCTTAAGTAAACTCAATTTAGCCGTAATGTAGGATATATCCTTTTATACGTATTAGTAGATTCAACTTGTCAATACTTTGTTGAAGATTTTTTAATCAATATTCATGAGGAATACTTGTCTCTGTCCAATTCGATTCAGGCTGCTATCATAGACCATAGACTAGTGGCTTGTAAACAGCAGAAATTTATTTCTTACAGCTCTGGAGGCTGGAAGTTCAAGATCAAGATGCCAGAGTTCTGGTGAGATCCCTCTTCCAGGTTATAGACTGCCAACTTCTCACTGTATCCTCACGTGGAGGAAAGCAGACATTAAGCAAATTCTGATCCCTCTCCTGAGGCCTCTCCTGAGGGTTCCACCCTCACGACTTCATCTAATCCTAGTCATTTCCCGAAGGCCCCACCTCCTAATACCGTCACATTGGGGCAGTAAGATTTCCATATGAATTTGAGAAGGAGGGAGGGGGGCCACATTCAGTCTCTGAACTCTTGTCTTATAAAATCTTTGTCAGATATTGGTATCAGAATTATGCTGATATAAAATAACTTGGGAAGAAATCCTCTATGATTGATATCTTTGTGGATGATAGAATTTACCAATGAAACTATCTATGCCTTGAATTTTCTTTGTGAAAACCTTTTTTATTATTAATATAAATTCAATGTACTTAATAGTCACATGGCTCTTCCAATTCTCCACTTTTTTTTTAGGGCCACACTTGCAGCATATGGAAGTTCCCAGGCTAGTAGTCAAATTGGAGGTACAGCTGCCAGCATATGCCACAGCCACAGCAACTCTGGATCCAAGCCATGTCTGCAACCACAGCTCACAGCAATGCCAGATCATTAACCAGCTGAGCCAAGCCAGGGATCAAACCTGAATCCTCATGGATACTAGTTGGGTTTGTTACTGCTGAGCCATGGTAGGAACTCCTCCATTTCTTCTTGAATATCTTTTGGAAGTTTGTGATTTTCAAAAAACTTATCAATTTCAGCTAATTGCCAAATGTATTGGCATAATTTGTTTCTAATATTCTTTTATTTTCCTATTAAAATTGGATTTGGTTCCTGGCCCAGGAACTTCCATATGCCACAGGTGTGGTCATAGGGAAAAAAAAAAAGTAAGCCATAAATAGTATTTCTTTTATTTTTAATGTTGGTAATTTATATTTATCTATTTCTTGATTTGTCCTGTTGGCTTATTGATTTTATTTATCTTTCAAGGAATGAATTTTGAGTTTTGTTAATTTTTCTGTTTCTAAATCATATACTTCTACACTGAGTCTACTGTTTATTTTCTTCTAGTTATTTTAGGTTTAATTTACATTTTTATCTGTATCTCTTAAAGTGGACACATGAACTTTTTTAAACCTTCCTTCTACACAGACTTTTAAAGCTATAAATTTCCCTCTAAGCATTGCCTTTACTGTATCTCAAAAATTTTACATGCTGTATTTTTATTATCATTAAACTAAAAATATTTCTTATTCTCTTATAATTTCATCTTTGAGCCATGGGTTATTTAATGTCCAAATGTTTGGACTTTTTCTAAATATTTTAGTTTATTGATTTTTTTATTGGCTATTTTTAAAGTATAGTTGATTTACAATGTTCCTTAAATTTCTGCTGTACAGCAAAGTGACCCAGTCATACAAATATGTGCATTCTTTTTTTTATACTGTCTTCCATCATGTTCTAAAACAAAAAATAGTGCATAGTTCCCTGTGCTGTACAGTAGGACCCCACTGCTTATCCATTTCAAATGTTAAAGTTTGCATCTACCAACCCCAAACTCCCTGTCCATCTCACTCCCTCCTAGCTCCCCCAACAACCACAAGTCTGCTCTCCATGTCCATGATCTGTTTCTGTTTTGTAGACAGGATCATTTGTGCCATATTTTTGATTCCACATATAAGTGACATAATATGGTATTTGTCTTTCTCTTTCTGACTTATTTCACTTAGTATGAGAATCTCTAGTTGCATCCATGTTGCTGTAATCGGCATTATTTTGTCATTTTTATGGCTGAACAGTATTCCATTGTATATATGTACCAATCTTCTTAATCCAGCTACCTGTCAATGGACATTTAGGTTGTTTCCATGTCTTGGCTATTGTAAATAGTGCTGCAAGAACATGGGAGGGTGCGTGTATTGTTTTGAATTATAGTTTTGTCCAGATACATGCCTAGGAGTGAGATTGCTAGATTACATGGTAGTTCTATATTTAGTTTTCTGAGGTACCTCCTTACTGTTTTCCATAGTGGTTTTACAAATTTATATTCTCACCAACAGTGAAGAAGGGTTCCCTTTTCTCCACACCCTCTCCAGCATTTGCTATTTGTTAACTCGTTAATCAGGGGGTGTGAAGTGGTAACCCTTTATAGTTTTGATTTGCACTCCTCTATTAATTAGTGACATTGAGCATTTTTTCATGTGCCTATTGGCTAACTCTATGTCTTCTTTAGAATGTCTATTTAGGTCTTTTGCCCATTTTCCGACTGTGTTGTTTCTTGGTTGTCGAGTTTTATGTGTTGTTTGTATATTTTGGAGATTAGGCCCTTGTTTGTTTCATCACTTGCAAAGATTTTCTGTCAATCTGTGCATTGGCTTTTCAGTTACTGATTTCCTATTTAACTCTTTAATGGGCATACAATACACTCTAATATACAGATCTTTGGAAATGTATTGAGAATTCTTTTATGATCTAGTATATGCCAACTGTGATGAAATTTCCAAATGCACCTGAAAAGAATGTTTATTCCAGTTATCTGGTACAATCTTATATAAATATAAGTTAGCTCAAGTTGGTTGATAGTGTGCTCAGATGTTCTGTATCTAAACTAATTTTTGTCTACTTATTCTGATAATCATTGAGAAAGTGGTGTTCAACCCACCCATTATTTTTTTCCATTTGTTCTGTCAGTTTTTGCTTCATGAATTTTGAAGCTCTGTAATTAGATGCATATTTATTTATGATTATGTCTTCCTAATGAATTGGTCTTCTTTTGATTCATAAATGTCCCTTTGATCTCTTGTAAAACTTTTTGTCTTTAAGTCTACTCTTTCTAAACTTAGCATAGCTACACTACGCCATTTTCTTGGTATACTACTTTCTGTCCTTTTATGTTCAATTTACACATATCTTTAAAGTGTCTCTTTAACTTGTGTCTTGAATTCTCATATAATCTGACAGTCTCTGACTTTCAATTGGAACACATTACATTTACATTTAATATAATTATTCTGATAATATGTTTAAGTCTACAGCCTTGCTACTTGTTTTCCATTTGTCTCTTCTATTTTTCATTCTGTCTCTCATTTTATTGATATTTTATTTCTATTCCTTCCATTAGTTTCTTATGTCTTTTTTAAAATGTTCAGTGTTCCTCCTTGATAAGCCATATACAGTCATGCTCTGTATATGCTATCTATTCCTTGAAGGGAAGCTTTGTAACATCACATTGCAAGGAAATGAGTGAAGAAACGAGAAGAATTTCTGGCCATTTTTACAATATAACCACCCCTGCTTTTAGTGCTAGGAATTTTTAGTTCATGTCATTTTCTTAATGCAAACCTTTACTTTCTTTTGAGCACTGAACTTAATATAGAATCTCTGAAGGTTTATCATCACATTTTTATCATGATGTGTGTGTGACTTCATTGAATATCAGATTCTTAAATTCAAAAGATAGCTTAATCTGATGATTCCAAAATTATACACACTGGCTGCATGCCCAAAAAATTACCTGACCCTCTGAATTACATTTCAGTTAACATCTTTACATTTTCAAACCATACTATTGGTTTCCCCTAGAAAGGACATTTAATGACAGCACATGGTAATTAAATAGCCAATATATAAATAATTAATAAAGTAAAGCCTTAAGACAAAAAAAAAAAATTCTAATCCTCCAAAAGGAGTTTTATGACAAGTTACTATGAATGAGATAGACCATCGTACTAGAATCAGAGATATATTAAGGCCTATCACAACATAAGTCGTCTCAAACACCACAGGTACTTTCTACCTCATCATCTGCTCTACCTGCTGCCTCCTGACCCTGACCCTGACCCATATGTCAGTCCTCCTCCTAGACAAAACTCCAGGGCTCAGTTCAGGCTACAAGTAACACAGAGCATTGTTTTCATCAACACACTGCCTTTCTAACCCATAAAGTGAGTTCTCCTTCTCTCTCCTTCTCTTCATAATCGTAATATAATACACAACTAAAAACTATTATCCCCACTCTAGGAATTGTACTTCCTCACTTGGGTTGGAATCTATTACCCCACATAACACAAGTAAATTAAAACAGGTGTACTGGAAAATTAGAAAATCAAGACATTCTGGTTTGACTAGGTTTTAGAGAGTAACAATATAAATGGACCAGATATTTCACATAAACAATATAAAACTTATGTCTAAATGCTAATTTATTCATTGTATTAACCTGACTTTTCTGTCCTTACCAAGGCACTTTTATCTTTTCTGAGCAGACGACAGAATTGTATATGCACTTGACTTTCCATGGTATTCAAAATCGTTGCCTTTTGTTCACAAACTTGGGGAAAATGAGGTCAATTCAATTCTCATTTAGTTGACTTTGTTCATTGTAAAACAAAAGTAGTACTTGATTTCTATTTGATGATTCTCGAGTAATGGCAAAGCTCACATAGAAATATGGATGGTAATTTGAATATTCATGATCCATGACTCAATAAAAGGAAGATAGCTATATCAAAAATACATACATATAGGGAGTCCCCTTCGTGGCTCAGTGGAAATGAATCTGACTAGTATCTATGAGGATGTGGGTTTGATCCCTGGCCTCGTTTAGTAGGTCGGAGACCTGGCACTGCTGTGAGCTGTGATGTAGGTCACAGATGCAGCTCAGATCCTGTGGCATTGCTGTGGCTCTGGCATAGGCCAGCAGCTGTAGCTCTGATTTGACCCCTAGCCTGGGAACCTCCATATGCCAAAAGTGCGGCCCTAAAAAGGAAAATATATATATATTCATATACACACACACATATAAAAAGGGTAATATGTGAAACAATAAACATGTAACAAGACTATTTTGGGGAAAAAAAACTTCTATTAATCATTTTAATGCCATATATAGCCTGTTAAGTATCTGGCTGCAAAAGAACTCCTTTAACAATCAGGATCAATATGTTATTCTTTGAGCTACCATTCATTTTAACCATAAAACTGTGTGTATTTAAATAAATCATGGGTCAAAATTTTTATGGTATAAGGAAAATATCCTATAGCTAAATATTTTGGATATTTAACTTCTGCTTATTTTATTCTAATTACAACTTTATGCTTTGATGTTAAATGAAAAATATACATCTGATTTCTCAAAAAGATTACAAAATTAGTGCTTTCAGGGTACACATTTATTTTCCAGCTAATTTTATTTATCTTACAGGCAGAATGGTGGCTTGATCTCTTTATTACATTCAACAACACCAAAAAATCTACAACTCAGGTGTCAGTATCGATAATTACTAAAAATTGAGCAAGCAATTTACAACAATCTGCAGTTAAGGAAACTGGATCGAAAAGGCATATAACAGCAATAACAATAAAACGGTATTTGTATTAAGACATAAATAGCCAACATAAATTCAGTACCTCGGGGATTTTTCTAACTAGGATCTTTATACAAATTTTGGAAATGGAGGAGCACATTGGTCAGTCCACCAATGATCACGAAAAAGAAAAGACATAAAAGTGCTTATTTTACTAATAGTATGTATTCAGCTCTTTAGCTTGACATTGTGTGGTACAGTTATACCTTCCAAGCATTATAAATCAATACTACACATGCCTCAAGCTCTGTTACAGATGAATAATCTGATGAAGATGCCCTCATTTCAGAAACTAAGGTCATTAATGTTTATCTTCACTTAAGATCTCAGAAGTCTTGCTGAACCTAAAGCCTGCCCGATCTCAGACTCCTGTGTGAACAGCGACATCTAGTGGCCATTATACCCCTAAACAAACACCTTTAATTTTTTAAGCCTATTTCCAATGAAACTAGCTGAAAATCATAAACACTTCTAGAAAATTTTCTCTAGATTCGATAATAAAATAAATTTAAGGAAAAGCCAGCACTATTTTTCAAATCTTTATTCTTAATCACTAACCCTTACATAGGTAATTATCCTTTGTAGCTTTTTATAATAATCAAATTTCAATTTCTTCATGCCCAAGTTCTTGCTTATAACAGGATGACATAAAGAATTCTGAAACACTTGAACTACTGCATAATCAGGTTTGTAGCTCTTTTATGAATACATGGACTGGAATGTCCCAGCAAGAAACAAATTCAGACACTGCATCCTATACAACAATGCACTGAGGTGCAAAATTAAGACATTATAAAAGCTGCCAGTCTGTTCATTATTGTTAGGTTGAGTTTACACTGGAGATGTTATTTATTTTCTGTAAACAGGGAATATCCAGTTCATCTAAAACAACTTACTCATGAATTACAGAATCATTTTACCATCAGAAAAAAAAAAATCACTGTTTAGTAGGTATGAACGTTTCCTATTAGTAAGGAGTCGATACATTCTTGGGCCATTTTGCACAGCCAAACTGAGACAGTCAAAGCAAGCCTCGGCTCTTCACTGGAACCTTAGCTCATCATTTCCGACACACACCACCCGTCAGACCTAACACTGCTCCCCAGGCCTTTCTAGCTTACTCCGCAGACACTCCACACTCCTCCTGTCACCAGGAAAGATATCTCCTGGGCACAAACTGTGTCGGGCAGTTCCACGGTTGTTGATGGGAGACACTGGGATGGTCCCTTGCATGTGGACTGAGGTATGCCCCCCCCCCCAGCTCCGCCAATGCCTAGACATACATGAATGGATGTAGGTGAAATCACTTTCTCTTGGCTTATTTCATCTCCCCTATATAAACTGCCAAGGACCAAGACTAGACTTTCTCTTTCTTTGTAACCTCCTAGGGCTTTCCTGATGACAATAAATAGATGCAAGTCCTAGACAAAGTTTCTGTGTTTACACATCAGACGCCCCAAGTGCAAAGGAGCCTATTTAATTACTCACAAATCATCAAAATACCCCCACCCAGCCACATGCCATGCTAGCGATTACCTGGGACATTCACCTAAAGGCCACCTGTGTGCACAAAAGGGCTGTGGAGGCCAAGATACCCAGGGACTGCTCATAGAGGTCCACGGGAGTGAGATTCCCCCAGGCATCTCTGGGGAATCATGAGGAAGAGCAACCACTGTAATATCACTTAAGATGTTCATGTAAGTGCTAATCAGACATATTCCAGTGAGCCTCTCAGGCCCAAGTCTATAAGGAGTTAATCTTATTAAACTAATGACTGTGATTTATGTGCATTTAAAATTAACACTAAGGTCAGATGAGGTGCTGTAAGTGAAAAGCCTGGGGTTTTCTCCAGCCCCCCACCCCCCCCCACCCAGGGACCCCTTAGTCCTGGTTTCCCATGGTCCTCAATTACAGGAGGAGGCATGGGCTGTGGCCACAAGCAGTCAAAGGTAAAATGTTCAGTAAGGGGACAGGCAGCTGTGAGTGAGTGGCACTGGAGGCACCTGGAGGTCGCTTTCTATTATCCATCATTATACAGACTTCCTTCTCCCTTCTTCCCCCTGCACTGTCCCTCTGCCTCCCTTATTTCTGCCAGGAGCTAATGCAGTAGGAAGCATGGCTGTGCCCTGCTGCTGTCTGAACCCCTATGTTGTGTAACAAAGATGACTTCTGAATTCTAGGAGAAAATCCTGCTGACTAGTCCATACTCAGCACATACAGATAGTCTCAGATGAAGAGCTCCGGGCAATCATAGGCTCTTGTTACTATCTCTTCATCATAATAATCTTCTCCCCCAAATCATCTAGAACTTGAACTGGCATTTTGAATGAAAGGTCTCTTCTCTACCTGCCAGCATTCACATATCTTGGCCCTGCCCATGTTTTAAGGATGCATTTGTTCCAGTTTGCAAGCCAGTCATCTCCAAGTGACCCGCCCATAAAAACATCTTCATTGCTGCCTCTCCCCACATAAACTGGCCACAGAGTAAAGTAAATTATGCATTTTACTGGTTGCCCGGGGCAGTCTTCCCAGGGCCTGGAAGAGCAGAGAAAGGTCTAACTTGAATGGCTGGAAGCATTGTCCCCACCAGATGCCCACAAGCCTAGAAATAATTTGGTCTGGGTCTAAGGGCTAATATCATGTTGCCAAGTCTCTTTCTGAAAAGCATAAAGGCAAAATATCCCATTCCTGCAAACAAACCAACCACAAGCGTAGTGCCAAGAACTTTGGGGGCCCTTTTCTTGGCCACCCGGAATGCGGTTGGCAGCACGGCAGAGATTAATATGTTGTTGACATGTCCTAAAACCTTGTTAAATGTTTTCCTCTTCAAGACACGCTCATAATAGGTTTCCAAGTTTGGTCGCTTTCCATTTCCCCAGTTTCTTCTCGCAAAGCCCAGGAACTTCAGTCGATGCAAGGTGACAGCAAGCGAGACATCCGCCAGCGTGAAGGGTTCTCCGCAGAGCCAAGGCTGGCGGCCCTCTTCTAGTTAGAGAAAGGGACACCAGGATTAGGGGTGAGTGCAACACATCTTTTCTCTCCATCTTGAGGGCAAGTGCAAGGAGAGCAAAAGATGAAGGCCATGGTATGTTTCCTTGACAACCACATTGGTCAAGTGATTTTATGCAAAAGGAGACTTCCAAGGTCTCTGGGTGCACGTGAGCTCAAAGCCTCTCAGACAAAGGAGTTAATAGAACTTTCTTTCTAGATTAAGAAAATGACAGGCATGGGAGTTCCCATTGTGGCTCAGTGGGTTACAAACCGACATGTATCCATGAGGATGCAGGTTGGATCCATGGCCTCACTCAGTGGGTTAAGAATCCAGCATTGCCGTGAGCTGTGGTATAGGTCGCAAATGCAGCTTGGATCCCACATTGCTGTGGCTGTGGCGTAGGCTGGCAGTTGCAGCTCTGATTTGACCCCTAGCCTGGGAACTTCCATATGCTGTGCGTGGGGCCATAAAAAACTAAAAAAGAAAAAGAAAAAGGAAGGAAGGAAGGAAATGACAGGCATACTTCAGGAGAGGAGAATCCATAAAGTTGGGCCTGAAATGTCACGCAGTGGTTGCTGCCAAATTTTAGTGACTTATTTAAAACAGAAGAAAGTCCCTATCATGAAGCAAGTCTTAGGCAACATGGTCTTCATCTTTGTTGTCAATCACGCCAGTGCCAACGGTCCTGGCCAGCGGCTTAATCATGAAGTTAGGTTCACAGGTACAGATGGCTGCTCACCAGGCAGCCTGCACAGACACAGGCTGGCTCTCATGTGATACTTTACTTCAGACTGGAAGTTTTCTCCCTGCCTAAGGAAAGAACTAGAGGGAGCATTCAAACAATGACTCAGGTTATTCAACCAAACTACTGTAATTAAAATTTGTGAAATAGGCTGGGAAGGGATCTCCCAACCATAACTTCAATTGTGCAGAAAACTCCTTCATCAGTCTATTTCACATAGATGCAGACAAAGTTACAATTAGACACCTGGGTTTTACTGAATTCAGTAGTATTGTTATCACAATTTAAAATGCCCATGAGGATTAACAGTTAAAAGCATATTACAGCATGTTTTTTGGTGAAATCTATGCATGTTCCCATAAGTACTCTTGGTGTCCAGGGAAAGAGAAAAGAACACAAATGAGAACCTACCTGGGGTTTCTTCATTTCTTCTTTGCAACTCAGTTTCAACCTGATCCAAGACTTTCTCCAATTCATCGAGAATTTTCTTCAAATACTTGACATTGTCATGGTCAAGGAGCTTTGACTAATTAACAAAAATAACTCAATAGGTTATTTACACCTGTAAAAGCAATTCAAGTAGAACAATGCAGATATAAACCCTTAGAGAGTTGGAGCCTTTTTATGCTAGACAATGAGAAGAAATAGGTTAACTTTGCAAAAGCAAAGGTGAGGGGAAATGCACCTGCTATGACAAGATCACAGGGGCCAAACCCACTGCTCACTGGCAACTCCTGTGGGACTGGATGGCCAAGGGGGCAAAGAATATGAGAGGCCCACAGAGACTGCTCTCACGCCCAGCTCTCAAGAGCAGAATTTCAGCAGCCTTCGGTGGATGAATAACTGAAGGGTTAAAGATGAAAGGGAAATTTGAATGCAGTGAATTAAAGAGGAAGTGGAAGTAAGGAATTCTGTGTCTGCAGGTATTTGAGAAGTTCACTTAGTTCCTGCAGGATAAAGGAAGACAAGAAGTAGAGGGAGGGTTGGAGTGTTGGTGTTTGTACGTTTTTAATATGGGAGGAGCTTACACGTGTTGTTGGAGGAAAGAATCATCAGAAAGAGAAAGGCTGACAATAACTGAGGAAGCAAAGCCCTGGTCCTCAGGAGGCAGGCAAGTCAAAATGGATTAACTCAAAATGGATTGAAGACTTGAACATAAGACCCGAAACCATAAAACTCCTAGAAGAAAACATAGGAGGTGTGATGGTCTTGGTGATGATTTTTGTCATCTGATACCAAAAGTAAAAGCAACAAAATCAAAAATAAACAAGTGTGACTGCATTCAACTAAAAAGATTCTGCACAGCAAATGAAACCATCAACAAAATGAAAAGGCTACCTACTAAGTGGGAGAAGATATTTATGAATCATATATCTAATAAGAGATTAGTATCCGAAGTATATAAAGAACTTATACAACTCAATAGCAAAAACAAACAAACAAACAAACAATCCAATTAAAAGGGCAGATGGTCTGGATAGACGTTTTTCCAAAGCAGACATACAATGGCCAATAGGTACATGAAAAGAAGCTCATCATTGTCAGTCATTAGGGAAAAAAAAATCAAAACCACAATAGATATCACCTCACCCCTGTCAGAATGGCAACTATCAAACAGATAAGAAATCACAAGTGTAGACAAGTGTGGAAGAAAGAGAACCCTTGTGTACTATTGGTGGGAATATGAATTCATGTAGCAGCCACCATGGAAAAGAGTATGGGGTTCCTTAGAAAAACTAAAAATAGAACTACCGTATGATCCAGCAAACCCACTTCTGGGTATTCATCCAAAGAAAACAAAAACACTAACTTAGAAAGATGTATGGACTCCCATATTCACTGCAGCACTATTTACAATAGCCAAAACATGAAAACAACCTAATGGTCCATCAACAGAATAACAGATAAAGAAATTGTGCTGTGTGTAATGGAAAATTTTTTAGCTATAAAAAGGAGTGAAAATTTGACCTTTGCAAAAACAAGCCTGGACCTTGAGGGCATTATGTTGAGTGAAATAGAGAAAGACAAATACCATACAACCTGTCTTATACGTAGAATCTAAAAACAAACAAATGACCAAGCTCATAGATGCAGAGAACGAACTGGTGGTTTCCAGAGGCAGAGAGTGAGGAGTTGGAGAAATTGGTGAAGAGGTCAACAGGTAAAAATGGGGAAAAAATGACAGAAGCAAGGTGAGCATGTGTTTTAAAAAAGAAAATTTGCCAATTGCCTTATTGGCATAAAAAAGTCAGAGGTCTAGCTGCCTCGAAGTGGCAAAATACCTGAAAGGACAGATTCCTAGAATATTTTATTAACTTGCTTTTACATTTTATAACTTTCCCTGGCCACCAGCCTGAGCCATATCTGCTTTTAAGCAATTGTCGTTAGGTCTGAATAGCAAATCCAATAAAGAAAAATTCTTTCTAAAAGCAGAGCATCAGCCAAAGGTAACATGGTACAGGTGACTTGCGATATGCAACAGAAGATGCTCTAAGAAATAGTGATACTTTTCAAAAAGTAGGACACTGAATACACACAGCAAATGTCAAGTGAGGACAGCCTGGTTTACTTACTTTAAGTCGCTTCTGTTTTGCAATGTACGCCTCTTGTAAATCTGGGTTTTCTTCGGCAAGTTTTTTCAGTTCAGACTCTGTGTTACCAATTTGGCCTGAGGATAAAATCATTTTTGAAATAGAAAATTATTTCCTCCCTTTCATACAAGAAACAAAGAAGGAGAAACTTGATGGTGAGAGCATAAGCCCTGGGCATCATGCCCTGCCTCCAGCTCAGCCTCCCTCTCGCTGCGCCTCAGCTTCCCTACTTTTATTTTTTATCTTTTTGTTTGTTTGTTTTCACTTTTCTTTTAGGGCCACACCCAAGGCATATGGAGGTTCCCAGGCTAGGGGTGAATCAGAGCTGTAGCCGCCAGCCTACACCATAGCCACAGCAACCTGGGATCCGAGCCACATCTGTGACCTACACCACAGCTCACGGCAACACCAGATCCTTAACCCACTGAGCGAGGCCAGGGATCGAACCTGCATTCTCATGGCTACTAGTCAGATTCATTTCTGCTGTGCCACAAAGGGAACTCCAGTTTCCCCACTTATTTATTTATTTATTTATTTATTTATTTATTTTGCTTTTTCTTTTAAGTCTGCACCAGCAGCATATGGAGGTTCCCAGGCTCGGGGTCAAATCGGAGCTGCAGCCGCCAGCCTACACCACAGCTCATGGCAATGCCAGATCCCTGACCCACTGAGCAAGGCCAGAGATCGAACCCGCATCATCACGGATACTAGTGGGATTCATTTCTGCCTTGCCGCAAAGGGAACTCCAGCTTCCCCACTTTTAAAATGGAGCTCTCAGAGCATCTGCCGCCTGGATGAAGCAGAAGGTACTGGGAGCACTGGGAGCAACACCCAGCACGTCCTAAGTACTTAGTGCAGAGTACTTCTTCCTTTCAGCACCTTTCAAGTTTTCTGTAATAAACTTCTTTGTGACGGGAAGTAAAAAGTCTTATTGGAGAAAGATTTACTCTAGGCAATAGAACTATCATGAGAATACTTGTTTCAAATCATATAACAAGTATTTTATGAAGAGAAGGAGGAAGAACAAGAGGAAGGTGAGAAGCTGGAAAAGAGAAAAATGGAGGCGAGAAGAGGAGTGGGGAGGAGGGTATAAAAAGAAAGAAAAATAGGGGAGTTCCCTTCACGGCCCAGTGGAAATGAATCTGACAACATATATGAGGATGCAGGTTTGATCCCTGGCCTTGCTCAGTGGGTTAAGAATCCAGTGTTGCTGTAAGCTGTGGTGTAGGCTGCAGATGCGGCTTGGATCCTGCATGGCTGTGGCGAAGGCTGGCAGCTACAGCTCTGATTCAACCCCCAGCCTGGGAACCTCCACAGGTGTGGCCCTAGAAAAAAAAATTTTTAAAGACAAAAAAAAAAAAAGAAGAAAAAGTTAAGTAAGAGAACCATCCTGGTGAGGGGTGATATAACAGAAAGAAGGTACTTTCTGGAATTAGAAGATCTGGGTATGTGTTCCGGGTCAAACACCCCCAGAGTCTGACCATAGCCACCTTCCCTTCCCTTCCCATCCCAACCCCCTGGGCCACAAAGCACACGTCCGGCTCCTCTTCCCATGCGCTGCCCCTTCCCTGTCCTGGGACAGGAGCAAAGTAGAGAGCCGACCGTCAGAACTCAACCTCAGTGAATTCAGAGGTAGGGTAATGGTGAGACAGCCCATAGCCCAGCTTCCTCGTATAATAAAACAAAAATTAAGGACCAGAAATGTGAACTGAGTTGCCCATGACTCCCAGCAGATCCCAGCTTTCCTGATTCCTAGTCTCTCCATCCATAAGAACACATTGTGTTCTTTTCTTTTCCATAGGGCACACTTCTGAGTTTTATCTAAGCTTGGCCCTCAAGGCCAAGAGCTGGAAAGTCAGGTCCCATAGACAATAAATGTCCAGCTGAACAGCTGAAGCACAGATTAACCTGACAGGTGCAGGGATCAATGTATAACATGCATGTCCATGAGGCAAACTCAACAACCCTGCCTCCAAGTCATCAAGAGCTGTGCTAGGTCTCAAAAATGAATGAGAAGAAACTCGCGACCAAATTCCATGTCTTTAAGGTCTTTACATACTGCGAATCCTTGTTGTTGCATAAGCCGGGATCATGGAGTCCACTGTTAGCTCAGGATGTAAGATGCAGCCGTGTGTATAAGCATCCATAGGCAAGGAGTCAAGCAGTTCTCGATAGTGCTGTACCCGTGGGTAATACATGCTCCCTTTATCAGGCATTAACCTGGGTGTTTTTTCTAAAGGACAGACACAAACATGGAAGAAAAAGTTACAAAGGAAGTGTTACATCCAAAAGCAAAACACAAAAACCCCAACACCCTCATCATTAGCATTTCCAGTATTATATGAAGGCATGTAAAAAAGAATATCTCCCCCAGCCAACATATTCAAAATTTGAAATGAACTGACAGAGCAGGTCACAAGCCATGCTCACACTTCTCCACTTTGCAAATTGCTCTTCAACCCTCAAGATTCAGTTATTGATGCCAACTCCCCTGTGGAAACTTCCCCAACTTCCTATGACTACCAACACCTGGTTTGGTCAGCTGTGCCTTCCTCTGTACATGCAAAATGCTTGCTACATTATAGCCCTTAACCACCTTAATTAGTTGTTTATATCTTTTTGCCCCATTCCCCTCTTCAGGACAAGGAACCTATGATGCAGGGTCTAGCATTAGTGTTCTATACACTTTAGACCCTTGGTCAAGGTTGGTTAAGTGAATGAAAGCTCTTTATGGAAAGATGATCAAGGACCACTCTTTCCTAGGTTCCAGTTAATACCGAGAATGATCCTGTTGGTGCTGTGCAAAAATAAAGGGACCATCTTCACAGGATTCACCAGAAATTTCTACTATCTTTATCTCTGAAAAGTGGGTTCTTCATCAATCCACATTTGCTGATTAAACTCTAAACTATAGACTCCTTAAGGACAGGGACCATATCCTGTTCTTTGTGGAATCCCCAGTGCCTAATAAAATGTTTAACTCATAGTAGGTACTAGATAAGTTTCAATGAATGAATATATTCCCAAATTGCTAGTTATTTGAGAATATTTTTTGAGCTGGAGAAGCCCTGCAGCAGTTAACAAGGACACTGATACAGAGGCTGAGACAGTCTCCCAAGATCCCACAGCTAATTAGAGGAAAAAACAAGAACCAAAGTCATTAACTCCTAAGGCAGTGCTGTTTTACTACATCATTGTAACATCTTCAAAGGGTGTACTTTTCAGAGACTATCCAAGAAGAAAATAAAGATGAATCACATGATCCAGAGGTCACGGCTAAGTGCCTACAGAATCATTTCCCACTTCTGAGTCTCAGGCTGCCCCTAAAAAATGCCTACGGGCTTATTAATCCAACAGGTGAATAGAACAGCCTCAACTTTGTTTATTTTGGCTTATTCACTTATCCATTGACGCTGGGTTATTTATTTCATTCCGAATCCTTTTGAGCAGCCCACACTCACTCATAAGCATTCCGGGGTTGATTGCAGAGCATTTCAGGCAAGATCTCATAATGCCAGACCAAGCAGAACAAGCTTTTTAAGCCAATAGGCTTTCTGAGTCCTTAAGACAAAAGTAGATGGGATACTCCTCAAGGCCATGGACAAATGTCTAATTCCCTGTTGGGGAGTCCAATTCTGAAGTCTGCCTTAGAATAACCAACAATGATGGGTCAGCTATATACTGCTCATCAACCTTGGATTTGTCACAGTCCAACAAATGCATGGTATACAATTCCATGAGGTTGATGTACTGGACACCTTCGAAGGTCCTTGAAATTCTAAAGATTCTTAATCTTTGGTGTGCCACCAACCTGTTCTCAAAATAATGTTCTTAAATGCATAAAATATAAGACAGGATTGCAAATGAAATTGATTATATTAAAACATGTTATCAAAGTAATTTTAAATTATAAAATACTAATATGGGTGACTTTTTACTAATAATATTAATGACATCTAGCAGCAGGTCTAATGACTCCCATAATTTCAAAGTAGTGATAGGCACAAGTGATATTTTAAGATATCTGCAGAACCCTGATATGCTGTGAACACATCGCAGTCATGTGAACATATGAACAAAGTCACAGGCCCTCCTGATATTGCTGTGGATTATGCCTATATTGGAAATGAAATTTTTCTGTTGGAAATTAGTGAAAATAAAGATGTAATGTTCTTTCCCCCTGAGATATCAAATCTCCTGAATTCTATTCACAGGCCACATGGGGTTAACAGCTCTCAAAGTATGGTCTGAAAATTCCTGGGATTCCCTAAGACCCTCTTAAGTCAAAGCTACTTTTACAGTAATACTAAGATGTTAATTGCTTTTTCACTCCAATTCTCTTGAGGGTATGGTGCTATTTTCCAGAAGCTCCATGACACATGATGATGCCACTCTGACAGTTAATGGACTGTGGGCTTGTGTATCTTGTGCTTTAAACTGTTCTGTTTTAATTTCTAACTTGATAAATATTGATAGATAGCCCACATAAACAGAAGCTCTCAAATGTCCTCATTAGTTTTTATGACAAAGGGACCTTGAAGCCAAAAAGTTTAAGAACCACTGCTTTGGGGGTCCCAGAACCCACAGGTTCCTAACCACAAATGATTTTTAAATGCTTTCCAAGTGGTTAAATTTATGGCTACTGGCTCTGACTGCTTTCTGGTGCCAGGCCTGGGGCTTGTCTTCAGAAGAGCATACCACTTCCTTCCTGAGAAAGTGAATGAGAGCAGGAAAAACAACGTCTAATTGCTTCCTGGGGAAGGTCCATCTGGCCAAGTCTGAACCCACATGTCTGAAAGCTTGAAAATCACCTTCTTCTATTCAGTGTACCATCACTGTATAACTGTCTCCTAAAAGACTTTTGTCAGCCAAGGCATAAGGTAAGCACTGAACCCCTGTTCTTTTCCAAGCTCCCTCTCTCTCTTCAAGGACACCCTGTCCAGTGTCACACACCCAAAGTGCTGCCAGCACCTTCCTGACACCGGGGCACACTGTGTCAGAAAGAATGTATCAAAAGACAATTGGGAGTTTCCTTTGAATTATACAGAAAATGTTCCCTCTCATTCTCATCTTACTCTACTTTCCAGTCCTTCCGTAAAGCATTTTTGTTAGGATACTTAAAAAAGGAAATCTTTTGTTGGTATTCTATCTCAATCAGGAATCAGAAAGCAATAGAAGGCTTATAGGGGCAAGACAGGGAATCAGAGGACTTTTAAGAAGCAGACAATGAGAAGAGTTTCTAGCGATGGGGAAGAGGTTTGAGGCGCTGGAAGCCAGGATTAGTGATTAAGCTGGAGGAATAAATACATTGGCATAAGTCCCGACTTCGTAAAGGAACTGAGGGACAAAGGCAAGTCTTGTATTGCACCTAAATTGAGGCAGCAAATTAGAAACAGGCAGATAGACATAAACCAGAACAATGTGACAACAAGAGAACAAGAGAAAACAAAAGAATAAAATCTTAAATCGGAAAGAAACAACAGAAGCATTCTGCAACCATTTAAAGGGGACAAACAGCTCCACGTATTCTTAAGTCCCTCTATTGCTGGGTAGAATAACAATGGCCCTGAGCCATTAAAAAAAAAATTATATTCCGTTTCCTCAAGAGCAATAAAATAAAAAGAATTCAGAGGCTTAAAGGCATTAAGTTTTTATTATTTTCCAAAACTGACTGCTTTGATTTCCTACATTCCCCAGCGATGGCAGATAAAGGCGGAATTATTATGCCTTGTTTTCATGAAAGACTCCCTTTGGGTCTATTTGAATCATTGTCAGGTCTTTCTTATTAGCTCAATGAAAACGGATCAGACTTCATTTCTGTCTCTATCCCTTTGCTGATTTTTCATTTTACTCAGATCATTTAGTGATGACATAAGTACGAGAGATAATATGCAGCGTGCACTTGAACAAAGTTGTACCCTTCAGCCAGTCATACACCAGGCTATCAAAAATATAATAATAATGGTAAACAAGTTATGACCTGAAGCAAAAGATGACTTTGGAACTAGAAAGATCAAATCTAAATAAACATGGATGGGGAAAAAACACATGGTGTCAAATTACATACGTTCATTATATGCATCCAGAATTTTCTCAGAGCCAAATTTGTGGCATTATATTCAATATATTTTATACCTTAAATGTTTAACTGTTTTTTGTTTAATTGGTAGTCTAAAGACTCTTACAGAAACATTCATAATGGGGGGGACTCCTTTATCAGACAATATGTCCTAATTATTGTATACACATAATATTGAACTAGGACTTCCGCATCATCATACCCCCTCCTGTCCACTAAAATTGAACAAATCACAGAATTTTTAATTACTTTTAAGAAAAATATAATAATAAAATTAAAAATTACTTTTTAAAACCACTTTTATTGGCAGAGTCATGAGTTTTAAAGACTCATTTTCTTTCCCTTACCATATAGCATATTTTCTCTGCAATTGATTACACTATTTGTACAAATCTACAATTTCAGTAGATGTACTAAAAAGTATATTATGTTATTCAACTATATATGAGCCTTCTATTAAGTCATTCTATGACCTTAACAATAATTGGAAATTCTTTCATAAAGAACTGTATATTTTAATGTAACAGTAATTTTAGAATTAACATTATTTTTAAAATCCAAGATGATTTTCAATATATGTTAATAAAACTGCACTTATAGTTTAATGCAGACGTAATATATAATAGTTTGATATACCAGAATACTTGTATTATTTCCAAACTAAATTCTTATCCCTAAGAATACATAAAATGATATATCTAGATATAAGACATGGGCCATAATCTCCAGAGAACTGTTATAGAATAATAATATATATATTATATATTACGTATAATAATAAATTACCAAAATTCCATATTCACCATTTGCTACCCTTGATTCCAGGTTACCACTGAGTTATTTGGCAATAATAAATAGTATATATCCTAGTATCTTGTAGTTATTTCATGCTTACTTGTATTATCTAGTGGCAGAATTAAAGTTCACTAAAAGGGGTTATGATATACCAAAAGCATAAGGATGTAAATGTAAATATTGATTACACAGAAAGGTAAAGAAAGGTGTACAGGTCAGCAAGCCATCATTTTTAGTACAATTCCCATTTGAAATACTAATGAAGGATAGCAAATAACAGCAAAGGAGATGCCAGTTGACTGCACTTTGTCCTTTAGATAAAAGGATGCACTGAAACTTTCTTATAACCATGGGCACTCACACATCTCATGAAAATCTATTCACTTACTATCATTCTAATTTGTCAATTTCCCTCAAGATTCCATCCATAATTGGACAAAATCTGTATGTTCCAACCAGTTCAGATGCAGCAGGTCACAATTTTCCATATTCTGGATAGAAACCTACACTTTTGAAACAACTTGAGATCACACTCATCTTTTATTTCCTTGTTCACTTTTGTTGGTAACTCATGAGCATGCCAGGTCTCCTATCCTTCTAATTTCTTCTTTTTTTTTTTGTCTTTTTGTCTTTTGTTGTTGTTGTTGTTGTTGTTGTTGTTGCTATTTCTTGGGCCGCTCCTGCGGCATATGGAGGTTCCCAGGCTAGGGGTCGAATCGGAGCTGTAGCCACCAGCCTACGCCAGAGCCACAGCAACACGGGATCCGAGCCATGTCTGCAACCTACACCATAGCGCAACACCGGATCGTTAACCCACTGAGCAAGGGCAGGGACCGAACCCACAACCTCATGGTTCCTAGTCGGATTCGTTAACCACTGCGCCACGACGGGAACTCCCCTTCTAATTTCTTAAAACAGAATTCATATACTACTTGTAGCCTTTAAACTTTATAAACTTTATCTTAGTTATTGTTCCAACTTATTGTTTGATGAGAAGCATTTCATCAGCAAGTCATCATTTTAACGATCGCAGCTTTTGTCATCTGCAAGTGGAATAGTGTTTCTTCTATGTCTTTATTCAAATCATTTATAGATTTGTTAGGCTCAAGTCACAGAACAAAAAGCTAAAAGAACACCAGCAGAGATCCCTGTCCAGGCTGACATCTATTTTCAATAATTCATTCATTGTAATCATTCAAATGTATTTATTTCCTAACAGAGAACATTCATCATAGGCACTGGGAATACAGTTGTTAATGAAACAGACACTGCACTTACAGTGGTCTACACATAATTGCAATAATTAAAGTGTGGTGAAATTATCAAAGGATAAGTAAAAGGAGAGTCTATAGAAAATGAATGACCTTGTATAAGAAATTCATAAATGAATATTCTTCAATACAGTGGTTTATTCATTGGAAAATGTGCATTACTCTCATCTAGCCATATTTGCTCCTTCATTTCACAAAGGGATGATATGATGTAACCTCAAATGCTCTACTTAAATCAAGATACACTCTATCTAGACCCATGGCCAGCACATAATTTTTCATTTTTTAAAGTGTTAAAGACATTCTCCAGTAATGTAAAATTGAAGCTGGTTCCTTTAAATTGAAATACTCAAAAAATACATTTTTTTAAGATTTTTGACAATGCATTCCAGAATTCTGCCACACTTAAAGACAGTAATTTATAGCATTGCTCAAAGCCTTAGCAATGACTTAACACACAGTAATTTGTAGCAGTGCTTCTCAAAATTTTATGTACATATGAATCACTTGGGAATCTTGTTAAAATGCATGTTCTGATTCAAAAGATTTGCAGTAGAGTCTAGACTTCTGCAGGCCTAATAAGTAAGCTTCCCTGTGATACCCATGCTGCTAGTCAATGGAATACACATTAAGTAGCAAGAATTAGAATTCAGTTGTTGAGGAGTTCCCATCATGGCTCAGCGGAAGGGAATCTGACTAGTATCCGTGAGATTGCAGATTTGATCCCTGACCTTGCTCAGTGGGTTAAGGATCCGGTGCTGCCATGAGCTGTGGTGTAGGTTGCAGATGTGGCTCGGATCTGGCACGTCTACAGCTATGATTCAACCCCTAGCCTGGGAACCTCCATATACCAAGGGTGCGGCCCTTTTTTAGGATTTGAATTCTAGTTGTCGCCTCTCTGACAACTGAGATAACAACAGTCTCTCTCTTGTCTGGCTCTTTTCCTAGTCTCCATGAGTTCTTAATGATAAATACAGATTATCAATAATGACAATTACATGTTTGTTCCTCATTTTAATACTTTGAGATAAACTTCATCTGGAGACTAGACGAGGCTTCATTTATCTAACTATTACTATTTTGTTTTCTTGCTGTCATTTTATCTACTAAGGGTTTTAGTTCCCTTAATCTCCTTCTAACCTTTCTCCATTGAATGACTGCTCTCCTTGGGAACCAGGATAGAGTGAAATAAAGAGCTGACTGGACTTGCTTTATCTCAGCAACTGATAAAACTCTACCACCTCATCCAAGAGGATAAACAGAAACATCAGGTGATTGAGGATATGCAACAACAGTTTAGCGACACCTTCAGACTAAACCTAGGATTCTTGGTTATGCCCTCATGCTATTGGTACAACCAGAATTGAAGTCCTTAGCGTCCATGTTTTCATCTTAAAGTTTAGGCCACAATGCCTTCCCCGCTGATTGAAAAAAATTTAATAAGAACTTAGTATTCATCTTGAGCAGGACTCAGAATGCA
This sequence comes from Phacochoerus africanus, assembly GCF_016906955.1. Lineage (NCBI taxonomy): Eukaryota > Metazoa > Chordata > Mammalia > Artiodactyla > Suidae > Phacochoerus > Phacochoerus africanus. The sequence goes on from NC_062549.1 coordinate 61,835,349, forward strand.
CTTCCATTTTGTTATTACATGGTCGTAGAAAAAGAAAAAGCTCTAAGGAAAATTTAATAAAGCCTAATAACCATTCCCATTATTGTAATATAAAGCAACATTTTATATTACTGAATATCTTAGAGGAGAAACAACATGAGAAAGAGGAGGAGAAGAATAGTGGGAGGAGCAGCAGTAGTTTAAAGGTTGCTAACAAAAGATTTAAATATGATTCTTCCATTTACTATATCTTTTTAAAGTTTTCGAAGATTTAAAGTAGCATTCTTAGGCAACTATTGTATCTTATTCACATTAGCATAATCACTTCTCCCAAGAAATACAAATTATTATTTAACAGACTTGTCCATTTCCAAAAAGCTCAAGATTGAAAAAAATTGCCTCATCAATTAGCCACCATTTTCCATACAGTACCCAGCATTTAGATTGATAAGGGATAAGCAAATAATGATGGATGGGAAGGCAGTTCATTAAACTCTTCAGTTAAGATCAGTGTCCACCTCCAATCAGAATCCTAGAGAACTAAACACTGGAACTGAGAATAAGGGTAGCGCATTGCTCATCAAATTCCCTGGGATAACCCCCCTCATTTAGTTCTCTACTTAATTTCCTTCTAAGTACCTCAGACATTTTTTTTTGGGGGGGGGGGCTTTTAATTTCCTTTCTCAGCTTCCAGTAATCTGGGGTTATATTGTGGTTTTATCCCATTCAACTAACAGCAACATAACTGGTGGCAGATGAAAAGTAACTGGATCTCTGCAGCTTCTTTTTCAGGAGTACTTAGCTGAACCCTAGGAGCTCTCTCTGTTCTGCCAGCGACCTGCTGTATAATCTTGGGCAAATATCAAAGCTACTTTCACCTTGTCATTAGGAAAATGTGAGACAATGTATATATAAGTGGCAATGACTGTGAGAGACAGCCATGTAACACCAAGGTTTAGATTTGAAAAACTTGTGTTCCAGCCCTGTTTTGCCATAAAATAGCTATGTTACCTTAGGCAACTGCTCTGTTTCTCTTTCATCATGTACAAAATGGGAATACTAGACTATCATACGTATCCAGGTGGGTTTTTTTTGAAGATTGACCAGAAGAGAAATTATAAGATGCCTGACATAAAACAGGCTGTCAATAGATGATTATTACTTAAAAGTGGTGTACAAAGTTAAGCCCTATAATTGGCCACAAAAGATATAAAATTCAAACCATACAGATGTAAGGAGGGCAGAGATCTCCCAGAATACCAATAGAATACATTCTAATTTCCCTTGTCTAAGATTTATTCCTCTTTTCCCTCATTCTGCTTTTAAGGTGGAACAAGTTGGTAGTTTAGATGAAACTGATTTTCACACCCTACCCTTAGAATCAATATTATGAATCTGACTTCAAGCCTAATAACTCAACACCAGAAACCACACTCCTGCAGAGTTTTTTTGTGAGCAAATTTTAAAGGGACGTTCCAATGTTAAAATTGGCAGTTTACATGAAATCTTTTCAATGGAGTTACACTGGCTTATACAAAATTTTATGCTTTTGACCCACTTTATATTTGAGTGCTTATGGAAATGGAAAAGGTTTTTGGCATTCAACCACCATTATAAAACCAAAAAGAGGGGAGGAAGGGGGGAAGAGGGAAGGAAGGGAGGAGGAAGAAAGAAGAAGGGGGGAAGGGGAGGGGGGGAAGAGGCAGACATATATTTGTGTTGAAAGGAAATCTAAGAAATCACAAATAGCCTTAACATTACCATCCAGGAAAGTCTGTTCAAGATAATCAATGATCTGAGTGGCCTCACAAATAATGTTTTCCCCGTGGATAAGGACAGGCACTTCTCCAGTTGAGTTCAAACGCATAAACCAAGGCTCATTGTGCTCACTCAGGGGCAGACTTACATCATGTTCCTCGCACTTCAATGCCTTTTCAGCAATTACCAAGCGCACCTGGAAGAGGTCACACTGGTTACTAGGACGCCTGTAGGCTTTCAATGAACTACACCCCTGGATACCACCAAAGCCGGGTTTTTTGGTGATTCCCTGCGTCATTAATATTTTCAACATTCTTTTCAACCATCCTTATTCCTGGACTTAACACATGACACACTCCAGCGTTTTACTCTTAAAAATTAGAAAAGATCATAAAGTCATGAAAATGATTCTGGCTATATCCATTCCACAGGCACGCTCTCCATCACTAGTACTTTTTTGTGTCCCAAACCTTATTAGGTGTCCTTCCATAATAAGAACTTGAAACAGATACTAGGCCTGTTGAAGAGAGCAAGAGTAAGAGAAGGAATTGGAGATGAGGCGGTTGTAGGAAGGCGCCTCTCTCTTCCTCCCTCTCCAAGGCCCTGGAGACAAGGCCTCCAGCCCCCAAACCGAAACTGATGCTTTTCTGTCGCATTTCCCTGAGTGCTAGTGCCTGAGTCATCACCTTATCCAACTCAGACTGATCCTTCCTGCTCCCCAACAAGGCGCACCCCTGCCGCACAAGGGAGCTCCGGCCGGGGGGTTAGGGTGGCCTGTTTCTAGGTGGGCGGGCTCACCCGGACCACACCCAGAGGGAGCTGTCCTGGTGCTGAACCCCGATCCGCGCCGCCAGCCCGCCCGCCGGACCGAGGCCTCTACCTTTTGAGAGCTGAAGGAATGCGTCCAGTGGTACAGAATGAGCTTAACCTCCGCGTCCGACTTGCCTTCCGCCATCAAGGGCGCGCCCCCTCTTTGCTCGTCCTGCCTACGAGCCATTTCGGGGTGCGGGAGCGCGGGAGGGCCTCGACCGCCCGCCCTTTACTTCCCCCACCCACAGTGCGCTGCCAGGCGTCTTTAGTTTTTTCCGTGATGCCACCCGGAGCCCGGAAAGATGCGCTCGCGCGTACGAACAGATCACTGGGAAGTGTAGTTTCGCGGGTGAGAAAGCTGGGGGGCCGAGGCTGCAAAGACTGGGGGCGGGTCTGCGCACCAGAAAGCCGCTGGAGTGCGCAAGTCACCTGGGAGGTGCAATTGGACTTTTTTTAGGGGAAGCAACCTAAAAATATGAATCTCTAATTATGAAATGAGTAATGAATAATGTTGACTGCAAATTCCTTCTCGGTTTTGTAGGTGGAGTAGAGATTGCTTAGGTTTAAGAGCATCAATTTCCCAAGATACTTAGGGTTCCTCTTGGAGAGTCTGTGCCTTTGGTGGAAGGGAAGTTCCAGTTGACAGACAAAACAACAAGATAAGGATTTATGAGTTTTCATTAGAAGAGTCTACTATGTGGCTGTACAGCAGAAATTGACAGAACATTGTAAATCAACTATAATAAAAAATTTAAATAAAATAAGATTCTACTGTAGAGTCAAATAATAACGATAAACAATGGCGAGTTAGACTAGCCTAGCTGCTAAACACAGTTTTTAGAGCAGAACTTCCTGGTTTCCTTTCCTGATTTTTCAGTTTTCCCAGTTCTTAAAGTGGAGGTGATTCATTTCCCGCATAAGGTTTTTGTGAGAATAAACTAACTAAATACAGTGTTAAACACTCGAAACAGCGTAGCATGTTTTAGCCACTAAATATTATGTACAAGTTCAGTTGCCTCATAAATATTCTCTTTATGACATGGTCAAAATCGTAATTTTATTCTACTCTCTTTACACCTCTCAAAATTTACACAAGAGTAAGTTAATAAAATTTCTCTTTCAGTAAATATGTTTTAATGTGACCATGAAATGAATGCATGTATAATTTATTCAGCAAATATTTATTGAGTACCTACTGTGTTCTAAGCATTGCACTGGGCCCTGGGAATACAAAGACGAGGTATAAGACCTGGTACCTGGCATCCAAGGTATAAGCCTAGTGACAGAGACAACGAAGTAGACAACTACCATGGAGATGAGAACGATCGGTCTTAGGGTGAACACAGATATTAAGAGAAAAGGGAGGCAGGCATCCAGCACAGGTCAAAAATGTCCCGCTGGAAGAGACAAAAATTTCATGAGGTCCTTCCTGCCCTTTACAACATTTCGTTTGTTTTTCTCTATAATTCTTTTGTAATTAAAGTTTAAAGATTTTGTATCCTTAAGTTAATTTAAATCTTTTTATACCCTTAAGATAATTCAAATGTTACAGCAAAAGTGACCCTTACCAAAAATTTTTTTTTAATCAATTCACTCTCCAAGCTAGAAAAGGAAAAAGCAGACTTTTGACATCAAAGTGAGGCTTAAATTCTAGCTCCACGCTTAACCTTACCTCTCTTGAGCCTTCACTTCATCGTGTGCAAGATAGGGACATTAAAAAAAATATATGAGTGCCATGGGCATTCAGTGAGAGACTCTGTATCAAGCACTTAGCACACAGCAGTTAACGAAAGCATATGGGAAAGCCCGTCCGTGGGGTTAAGAGCACATCCTATTACACTTGTTCTTCTCTCTTTATGTCTCAAAATGTTTGCAACCACTGGATAATCCTCATCTCCCATTCCTCTCCACAAGCACTTCATTTTTAATTCTCTAACTTCAGATTCCAATGTATACTATCTGTTCCCTTTCCTTAATGTGCTCCATCACCACAACATCTAAGCTAAATAAAAGGGACATTCTTGTGAGGTTCTCTGTCACTTGCAGCTGAAAGAGTCCTGGCAATGAAGCCCAGATCTATCAAACACTGAGCACTTTTCCCACCACATATTCCCAGCAGCAAAGCCACATAGTAACCTATGAATTAATTGGTGTTGCTGTTTAATAATAAGTATTCATATATGCCCTTGGAAGTATAAATGTTTACAGGGCTTCTGAAAGGACATTTATCAATATTCATTAATAACCTTGAAAGTGGGCATAACTTCCAGCAGTTCCTCTATTTGCAATTTAACTAAGGAAATAACAGCAGGAAATTCTGGTCCTAAAACTTTATTCTCTCATTCAATGATGACAGAAATTCTAGCTAAGCAAAGAGCTGCTGAGAAGAAAACTGCATCCCTGAGGCTCTTGTGCAGATAAACGTGACATGTGACTACTTTCTAACAAATGGGGTATAATGGGCATGCCAAAGGGCAAGTTCTGGGAATCTTCCTACAGGAGACAGTTGGCCCTGTGCCTCTTCTTCATCCCATCCTCCATCCTGCTGTCAGGAGTGTAGATGCTGACTTGGACCATGGGGAAGGGAGCCACACCCCAGGGATCGTGAACCCTGAGCTATCCTTGAGCATCTAAGGACATTAGGAAGAAGAACCACAACATGAACCTCAGTCTGCAAACCTCCAAACTTCTACCTGAGGAAGGAATAAAGCATCTTATGTAAGCCACTATTATTTGGTGCTTTCTGGGCATGACAGTCTTAACCTATTCTTACTGATACATCGACCTTGTAAAATATTGGTAGTTTTAATTTCTTTATGCTTCTATATCCTGTAATTTTTCAACTTAGTATGTGCTGATTTTACATCTTAAATATTTGAATGAAGTTTGGGTCTTTTGAGCATGAGCCACTGATTCTCTTTGCTTGATCACTGCAATAACCCTTTCTTTGCTAAAAATTAAAAAAAAAAAAAAAAGATTTGAACTTTAAAAGAATGTTATCGGAGTTTCCGGCGTGGCGCAGTGGTTAACGAATCTGACTAGGAACCATGAGGTTTCAGGTTCGATCCCTGGCCTCGTTCAGTGGGTTAAGGATCCTGTGTTGCCGTGAGCTGTGGTGTAGGTCGCAGGTGTGGCTCAGAACCTGTGTTGCTGTGGCTCTGGCATAGGCCAACAGCTACAGCTCCGATTAGCCCCCTAAACTGGGAACCTCCATGTGCCACGGGTGCGGCCCTAGAAAAGGCAAAAAATAAAAATAAAAAAATAAAAGAATCTTATCAAAACAGCTGAAGGGAGAAAATCCCTTTTGGCACAGTAGGTTAAGGATCCAGCATTTTCACTGCAGCAGCTTATGTCACTGCTGTGCCAAGGGTTCAGTCACTGGCCTGGGAACTTCCACATGCCTTGGGCATGGCCAAAACAAGAAACAAAAACATCAAAAATCATCCGAAGGGAGTTCCCCTGGTGGCCTAGCAATTAGGACTTCACCCTTTTACCACTGCAACCAGGGTTCACTCCCTGATCTGGGAACGGAGATCCCTGGTCTGGCCGCATGCTATAGTCAAATTACATTAAATTAAATATCTGGGAAAAGGAAATATGTTGGTGTTTTGTTTTGTTTTGAAATCACAATAGGGGTAGAAAAAGAACTGCTACATCTACTTTCATTGATCCATAATCTCTGATATATTCCATCCTCATAAAAGCCGCTCTTATGTGATAGAAAAACCCTAGTATCCATTCACATGCTTATTCAGAGCTTCTACTAAAGTGTAAGTGCATTTTATACCTGTGTGTCTTTGGACTTCATCGCATTGGATTGTGGGCTCCAGGAGAACAGGATTCAGATCTGGTCAATTTATTATTTCAATATGTCTTTGTTGAGCTCCACCTCAACAAGTGCTAGATGTGGAAGATATAGAATTAAAAGCCACAGTTACTGGGAACAAAAATGTGGAGGAAGAAAAAAATGAGATTTCAACACAACCTGCTATCTAAGAGATTATGACGGGACTATAGAGAAAGGTGCCTACCATAGACAGGCGTCCCTGGAGAGGTGATGTTCTTAACCCCAACTGGCATCACACTAGTGCAGTTACCAGTCTACCCACTGCTGCCACGGGGTCATACTGCCTTGGGAGAGCTGATAGTTAAATGTTCAGGAATTTTGCAAGCTAGATGTTCAACACAGCTGTTATTAAAAATTAAATAAAATTTGGAGTTCCCATCGTGGCACAGTGGAAACGAGACCAACTAATATCCAGGAGGACTGGTTCCATCCCTGGCCTTGCTCAGTGGGTTGACCATCTGGCGTTGCCATGAGCTGTAGGTCACAGACGTGGCTCGGATCCTCCCTTGCTGTAGCTGTGGTGAGGGCTGACAGCTGTGGCTCTGATGCCATCCCTAGCCTAGGAACTTCCATATGCTTCAGGTGCAGCCCTAAAAAGCAAAAATAAATTAAATTGAAGTTCCCATCATGACGCAGTGGTTAACGAATCTGACTCGGAACCATGAGGTTGCGGATTCGATCCCTGGCCTTGCTCAGTGGGTTAAGGAGGCGGCGTTGCCGGGAGCTGTGGTGTGGGTCACAGATGCAGCTCCGATCCTGCGTTGCTGTGGCTCTGGCAAAGGCTGGAAGCTACATCTCCGATTGGACCCCTAGCCTGAGAACCTCTATATGCCACGGGAATGGCCCTAGAAAAGGCAGAAAGACAAAATTAATTAATCAATTAATTAAATTGCATTTAAGCAAGTTATTTTTTAAATAAAGCCAGCAAATACTCAAAATTCTTCACTTTCAAGTTGTTCTGCTGTGGTTATCATTATCGATACTCGAATTTATTTATGTCTATTATACTTGTGTGGTGGAAATCATTCATGGGGGGTGGCTAGTATGCATCTCCTCCTAACTCCCTGTTCAGTGATAGTATGTTAGTAGCTTAAAATGGGCCGTGGTAGGAATATTTACACTGCAGAAATTGGCAAGTGCTATTTACCATGTGCTTAGGGTATGTTTTGTTTTTTGTTTTTTCTCTGGAGAGTTGGTTGTTAGTATTTGCCAGCACACCATTGAATGCATGTATTTTATTTAATACTCAATATACTGTTTTGAGGATGATAATGATGATGATGACCAGGAAAACCGTGAGTAAATCTATGAATGAGTACGTTTGTATGTTAATCTATTTTTGGTACCTTTCCCTGTCCCGACCAGCTTTAGTTCTGCTTCCTTCTCCATTTCTCAGGCTCCACTACCCTTATTTCTTTTTCAGTCCCCACTCTTTTTTAGGAAGAAAATAAATGTGTACACATCTATCTGCCCACCATAAAATGCTAAACACCTTCTCTAGCACATCTTCCCAGCAACAAAACCATGAACCAGTAAACAGTGAATGAATTGATTTTTGCATAGCATTTAATATTAATAATACCTTATAAAAAAAGGCATAATGTAGAATTTTCACATCTGAAAATCACAGACCACTTTCTTACCATCTCACCTGATACCATCTCATCTTTATAATAGCCTGCGAGGTAGCTACCATCCATGATGACCGAACAACTGGTCCAAAATCCTAGAGCCAAAAGAGCTATAATTCAAACATGACTTTTCTGACTGCTAGTCAAATAGTACTTTCTACAACACTCTGCTCATTTTACATCAAAGAGAGAAAGTTGTGGACTTTCGAGCTTTACACAACCTGGAGAAGACTTTAGGGAAAACAGCCACCTTGTTGAAAAATGGTTCCTTCTATTAGAACACAAACAAACTACCATATTAAACTGCTGTTGCTAAGTCTTTCTTGTGTGTTAGACTCTGAGCCTCCTAAGCTCAAAGACCCAGGTTCATTTTAGTATCACTAAGAATCCAAAATAGTCCTTGGTATGAAGATGTTCCCAAATGGCTTATTAATTGAGAAAAAGCATAGATAACCACCACCACCAATAGCAACAGCAAACAATTAAAAAAAAGCAACAGCAATAATAATAAGAATACATTATAGCCTATTTAATGTCTACTGCTCTAGAAATTCAATGTGTAAAGATAATGTCATTTGGTAAAACTTGATACTGGACTATGGATCATGACTCAGTAAATTTTTTCTATGTTAATATTTATTGAAATTCTTTATTCATTTAAATATTTCTAAGTGAATGAAGTTAAAATGGACTTGATATTGTAACAAATCACATACACTCTCTGAGCCTGAGTCAACTTACCTATAATGATTATAAAAATCTACCAGATATGCTGGATACAAAGATATATCTAGTTTAGAAAAATTCTCTGAGCTAAAAAATTACTATTTGTGCACTTTCATGCTTCCATCACCTTTTCATTTATCATCTGGGGCTGTTAGAGCTGAATGATGTATGTATTTATAAAAGCTATCATTATGTAAAGTCCTATTACTGGTATTATCTACTTTGGTATTGGGTAATTCATTTTTTAATGTTTTTTAATATATGTCAACTAAGCCAGAGATCTTGAAACCTTTTGACACATTGAAATACTCCAGGTTTCTGGGTTTTTTTAAAGTACTTTTATGATTCACCACAAGAGGTCTCTATTTTTTAAAGAATAATCCACTGCCTTTTTTTTTTTTTCCCCCCTTGGCAAATTAGAAAACAGAAATGGTGACATTCTCCAGAGAATATATTTAACTAATTAAGCTATCAGGTTCCAAAGCAAATTTTCCAACATCAGAAAAAATTATATACGTATGTTTTTTAAAAAGGAATCTCCACTTTCTCCTGATAATAACAACATTAATGCTAAGCACCCAGAAGCTCTTTTGCCTCCTCTACCTGACACAGGCCAGTTATCTGACCCATGTGAATCGTATAGGATTTGTAATTGGTATACAAATAAGAAAAATGGGGAGGAAGTCTTGTGGCACAGTGGAAACGAATCCAACTAGGAACCATGAGGTTGTGGGTTTGATCCCTGCTTAGTGGGTTAAGGATCTGGCATTGCCGTGAGCTGTGGTGTAGGTCACAGATGTGGCTTGGATCTGACATTGCTGTGGCTGTTGCATAGGACAGCAGCTACAGCTCTGATTAGACCCCTAGCCTGGGAACCCTAGTCTGAGAACTCCAAATTTACTGTAAAACTGAAGAACCGTCTTAATTCTTGGTCCCTGGTTTACTCCATTTGTAAAATTTGTAGACCAGAATCGTGCATGAAAGTCAAAGGCTAACTTAAGGTATCTGGAAGAAAAGGTTAAATAATTTGGTTTAAAAGGTTAAACTTCCAAAACAACCCCATAAATCCCCTTTGTGTCAAGCCAAGGGTTAGAGATTACAAGCTCAAGATGCCCAAACTCCTTCACTTTCCCCTCAAAAAAAAAGTAGATTACTCCTTGCGGGCTTCTAAGCAAAAGCCTCAGTGACTTTAGAATACCCCAGACTTTGCTATTGAAACTCCAAAAGGTTTCCTCTGGTCTTTCTTTAATCTCAGAGCTGAGTCATATTTAACATCAAGTGCAACTTATTAACTCAGGAGGCTCTCACATGAGGTTACAATAAACATAAATAATTTGCCTAATTTCCTAGTTTCTCAAAAAATCACTACTACTATTGGCAATGCACTAAATTCTGTATTTTTAGCAGAGAATTCACTTTGCGCTGTATTTCCAGTGGAAAGGATTTGACATATCTGTCCCCTCTCTCTCACTCATCTCTCTTGTGATGAATGGTGTACATTTCAGAATAAATACATCAATAGGGACCAGTATACAATTAAACCAAAGATGCACTTGCACTACATGGTCGCTAAAATTTTTTGGAAGTGTTTACTGTACACCAAGAACTATTTCAAAGACTTTATACGTGGATTCTATTTTAACACATTTGCAAAATCCCTTCAGGCAGGGAGAAACATCATCCCAGTTTTTTGTTGTTGTTGTTTTGTCTTTTCGTCTTTTTTTTTAGGGCTCTACCCGCGGCATATGGAGGTTTCCAAGCTCGGGGTCAAATCTGAGCTATAGCCACCGGCCTATGCCACAGCCACAGCAACACCAGATCCAAGCCACGTCTTCGACCTACACACCACAGCTCATAGCAACGCCGGATACTTAACCCACTGAGCGAGCCCCAGGGAATGAACCCATGACCTCATGGTTCCTAGTCGGATTCATTTCCGCTGTGCCACATTGGGAACCCCTCATTCCAGTTTTATAGATGAGGCACAGAGAGGTCAGGAAATTTCCCAAACTCACACTAGCATTAAGTGTCAAAATGGGGACTTAGCCCCAAACATTCATTTCTGGACTCCGAGCTGTGCTCACTGGGGTAGGTCACTAAAAGAACACTTCAGCAATTATGTCAATATTATGTGAATATATATCACTCACAAGCATAAGAGAAATCAAGGGGAGGGGGAAAAAAAGAGTCACTTCCCAGGATGCTCTGTTGGTATTTGAATAAAATCATTAACATTTCTTTCATTAATGTTACAATAATAGAGATCTATTTATAAATGTTTGCAACTGTGAAAGCCTCTAGGATATTTAGATGTGGGGAATAAAAAGCGTATTCTGTGGGGCGTACTTATTGCTTATCTCTGAAATTGAGCTTTTTCTTAATAGACATGCTTCCTAAAGTTAATATTTTCTTAAATTTATAGTGTGTTTATATACCATTCATCCTTTCGTCATAAGCACAGAGTCACCATCCTCTCAGTGGACAATACTTTTTTCTTCTATTTTCCCAATAAATGCTTCAGGTCATCCTCCAGGACACTTTTTTTATCACCTTCTTTTTATGCAGAAAGGCATCTTCCCCAGGATTTAAGATCATTTGGCATTTATCCTGGTAATTCAAATTAGAATATTTAATAATACATTGGAGTTTATTTGTTCAATGTCCTTGCTTTTGTCTTCTTTTAGTCACTAAATAATAAGCGGAGAAGTTAATTTATGCCTGCATTGTCCCTGGCCACATGAGAAAGATGGCATTAAAACTCAGAGACATAAGCTTTAAAGAAAGAAAATGCTAATGTTGCAAGGATTGCACTAAGTCAGATTTTGCTCATTGAAAGTATAAATAGGACAAGATAAGGTTCTGGGCAGCAGTGGGTCCCAGGCCCTGAATAGTCATCCATGTTCCTTTGGCACCAACTTCAACACACTGGCATGATTTCTTTTTTCTTAGCCACCCAACGTCACCAGGGTCGTTGAGAGAACAAACACGAGAGCCAGTGCTGTAACAACTACTTCACTTATCTTGTTGGTCTTAATCAGATCCTAAAGAAGCAGAATAGTGACAAGAAAATAAAATGCTAAAGTTTCTAGCGAGATACCAAAATCTAAAGCAACATTGCATTTCATTTTTCACTTACGTTATCTCCCAAATAAAAGCAATTATGGTGATCCAGGGAAAAAAGCTTAATGTAAATCCTAAGCATGGAACTGAAACAAATGGAAGCATGGAATTGAATCTGTGCCTGTTCAAGCTACAGGAGGGACACAGGTGGCACGTAGCCACAGTGACACGGGTGAACTGCGTGACCTTGGACTGGGTTGGAGAGACCAAGTGAACCCCAAAGATCCAGAGAGAAGGAGGTGGGCTTGATAAGAAATGATATCCTTTTAGAGCAGGGAGGTGTATCAAAAAAAGGGAAAGTGGTCAATTTCAGGTGATGCTTTGGTTTTCAAAAGGCAGGGGGGGAAATTGGGTACCTATATATTAGCTTAAAATGTTTTTCGTCTAAAAAGAGACTGTATGCAAGTTATGAAAATATGAAAGCCCTATGTGACCAATTCCACGTGGCCAAAGAAAGGAAAGATGGTAAAACCACAACCACCCAGAGACACTGCTGTATATTGTATGAAATTGAAATACACGTCGAAGAAATGGTGGGGAGTCAGGTCGCTGGGCTGGCAAAGGGAGGACCTGAAGAGTTTTGAAGGGAGGGAGACGCGGCTTCCTCCAAGACCTCCTGGAGCAAAGGTGCTGATTCTGTACAACCAAGGGGCTGAAATCCGATGGGCCCGCTTTAAATAACTGATGACCCACGAGAGCCCTCTTTTTCACCTTCCCCCTTACGCATGTGCCTTGATGGCTGTGGCAGCTGCAGATAACAGCAAGTTCTCAGGCAGACATGCAGGGAAGTTCTGGGCTCAGCTCTCAAGAGCCCTGAGCCAGCTGTCCGGAAAGCAGCAGCTGATTTAGAACACATTCCCCTGTGGCCAGAAGGGGGCCGAGTCCCCTCCAGCCCTGCGGTGGGGTCCGTGCCACCCTCCTTTGTGTACTGTCACCCCAAATCAAGAGGCTCTGTCAGGTAACTTTTTCTGCATGAATCCTCTATACCCCTGAGCCAGCCCCATGTAGCCAGGAGGCTGGTTAGGTGCCGCAAATGTGATCCCTGTCTGTCGCTTCGGCCTCAGCAGAAGAGCTAGCGACATGACCATATTTATTGCTGTTGCTATTCTGAGGTCTGGATGACGTTTTTCTCCCCTTGTGGCTGAGCACTGCCCGTTCATCTTTCACCGCTCCCCTCCAAGTCTGCGAGGCTCAAACCAGCGATGCAAATAGACTCTATCGGGAAGAAAGTTAAAATGAGAAGTTCTGAAGTATTCCCAAATCTATTTGCTGTGTGGCATGAAAAGTTATAAATTCTGTGGTCTTGTCTTCGAAATGTGTACTGTTAGCATCCCACTCTTATCACAAACTGCAATTGGTGGGACCTTGGCTAAGGAAAGAGAACGTGTGGTGGATAAACGGGGAGGGAAAACAATCTGGCTGATAAGCACTGCTTGGAAATTTGGCAAATGTTGACTTTTCCACCCTTGAGTGTTGGGAGTGTCCAAATGTTACCAGAACACTTGAAGCTTTTCACTTGCCTCGGGCTCTTCCTTACTAAGACACTCCTCTTTTGTGACGCAAAAGGGACTAATCGACATGCCACAGAAACTCCTATTAAGGATACAATAGTGCAGGGCACAGGTGACATGGCTCCTAGAAAGTAACTATATACAGACTTTCTAAATGAAGAGCTTAGAGACATAAATAACTAATTACTGCATCATTGCGGGATGCACCCAATGAGCGTGATTCTGACTCGACCACTGACCCTTCTTCCTTACTGATTGCTCAGATCTTCCACCTTAGCTCATAATCCCCCCGAGTTCAGCCTCACCTGGCTGATCATCTGCCCTTGGCAATGGTTACATCTCTAGCTCTGCTAAAATGACTCTTAAGATTTCCTGAGCCCTGCCGCAAATCCACTCTGTCATTTACAAGACAGCAGAATGTTTTAAGGGAGGCAGTGGGTTGCAGAGCTGAGGGCATGGACTCTGGAGCCAACCGCCTGGATTTGAATCCCCCGCTGGGCCCTGGCCCAGTTGGGGCACCTCTTTAAACCTCCATTTCCTCTGTAAAATTAGGGCAATAACAGTAACCTCCTTCTAGGGTTGTTGTGAGAATTAAATGGGAAAAGATATGTAAACACAGAGTTAGAAAAATGAAAAAGCTGAGAATAGGAGCCTTGCTGTCATTTGAGAGCAGGGACATTCAGCCTCCCTCTAGGACCGTTTCCTTTGGCTCAACTGTAGTTCATCTCCAAACTGTCTGTTCCCTCTCAAAATGACAATATGCAATTGTGCTCCAGAGCAGAGATTTCTGGCTGCCTGCCTGGGAAAATACCTTTCCAGGATCCAGGGTAGTATTTAAAATGCACTAGTAGGAGTTCCCTCTATGGTACAGTGTATGAGGAATTGGACTGCAGCTACAGGGTCACAGGTTCCTGGTGGAGCAGTGGAATCAAGGATGCATAGGTCACAGCTGCAGCTCAGATTCCAATCCCTGGCCCAGAACATCTATATGCTGTGGGTACGACCATAAATTAATAAAAATTATAAAAAAATAAAATACTCTATTAGATGGCAGCCTGAAATGTCCATAAAATATAGGAATATTTCAGTAAAAGCACTTAGAACAAGGCCTGGTTGTTCCTGTTAAGAAAGTGATAGAGGAGTTCCCATGGTTCAGCAGAAATGAACCCAATTAGTATCCATGAGGATGCAAGTTCAATCCCTGGCCTCAATCAGTGGGTTAAGGATCCAGCATTGCCATGAGCTGTAGTGTAGGTCACAGACGTGGCTCATATCTGGCGTTTCTGTGGCTATGGCATAGGCCAGCAGCTACAGCTCCGATTTAACCCCTAGCATGGGACCTTCCATATGCCTCGGGTACGGCCCTGAAAAAGACAAAATAAATTGATACATATACATATCACATATAGGGCTTTTTTGCCCTAATATTGTTTTTGTCTTTCTTCCTTTTTTTCAATTGCCTATTTCTGTGCCATCACACCTCAAATATATAAAAAAGGGGAACTGTTTTATTTCTCTGGGACCAAAATTAACATCTCTAAAAACTCATTTCCACTGATAGTGGAAAGACTCTTAATTCTTTGTCCCTTGCAGGGTAACTCAGTCTCTCTAATACAATACAAATCTCTTTGGGGAAATAGTCATGCTTCTCCCTCCCTCTGGCTGTGGCAGGGAGAGAAGGTGGGGAATGGATCTAATTTTCTGGTGGCTTGCAATTCATCTGACCTCAAGAGAGTGGAATCTGGGGAGTTCCCATTGTGGCTCGGTGGTAACAAATCCGACTAGTATTCATGAGGATATGGGTTCGATCCCTGGCCCCCCTTAGTGGATTAAAAGATCCAGTGTTGCTGTGAGCTGTGGTGTAGGTTGTGGATGAGGCTCGGATCTGGCATTGCTGTGGCTGTGGCATGGGCCAGCAGCTGTAGCTCCAATTTGACCCCCTAGCCTGGGAACTTCCATACACCTCTGGCCTTGCTGCCTGTGCTGCAGAGTTCATTGCTGGCCAGTCCTTCCAGCATGGCCAGGCACAGGCAGTGGGTGGCCACCCACCCCTCCCAACAATGCGATTCAGTCTTGGCTCTAACTGATCCTCTGAAATTCAACCACATCTTCCATCCGGTCCCGGCCTTTGTCACATTCACACCAAGCCTTAGCTCTTGCCAGACCCCAGACACCCACAAGCAGTCCACCTGTTCATACGTCTCATCAATATCTCCTCTCTGGTTTCCTCCATATTCCAATTCTCCAACCCCAGAGCTAGAGAGGCCTAGGAGGCCTGTTGCAGCTAATGTTCCCCAGGAAACAGACTTTGAGATTTGCCTGTGCAAGGTTTCTCAGCAAATGTTCTCCAGAATGGAAGCTGGGTTGAGCAGAGGGAGAAATTACAGCTGCTGTGCATTTGCAAAGAAGCTGATTGTACTGGTAGTGCTAGCACTAGGAGGGCATTTTAGAGTCGTTCCAGTTGAGGCAAGGGGTTTAGACTGTTACATCCCCCACAATAGACCAGTTATTGGATACATGCTGCCCAGGAGTTCACGTGACCCTGGACTAGGAAGGCCTTCTGTGGCTAAGGGCAATGCTTGGAGAAGGACTCAGCTGCAAGGGCATCAGGTGCCAGCACTCACAGCAGCCAGAGGACAGGTACCTGAGCCAAGAGGGGGATCTGGGCAGTGCATCCATGTCCACTACTTGGCCATCTCAGGCTGCCTACACAAATACCCACCCCATCCCCTCTGTCCTGACATGGCTGTCCTGTGTTGCTTCCAACTATCGGATGAGGCACGGCCATCCTGCTCTCCTGATGTCTGGGAGGGGAAAGGAACATGCATCCCTTCTGCCCTCTGAGTCTGTCTATCTGGGAATGTGTCTGGGAATTTTTATTCCCATGCAGCCTCTTCCAGATGTCCCCAAACTGCTCTGGTATCTTATCCTACATCCTCTCTAGACCAGGGTTCACAGTAAAAAACCCTGTGTTCCAGCCTCCAACTGATGGCTTTGGGGAACCCCATGAATTCATTATTTTTCTTAGCAAAACCTGAAATGTTAGGCTTGCCATCTTGTATATATTTTTTGCCATTGAGTCTTTCTACATTAATTGTTTCTGACTAATGAAAAGAGAGTCAGACCCAGTATGTGAATGATGTATATCCACCAAACAATGGCCAAGGTGTATACCAGCGCTCTGCCCAAAGACCTCCTAGGAAATCCTGCAGAGGACTTTGCAAGGGCATCTAACAGGATGTGTTTGCTGAATCAGGAGAAGCTGTGCCTCCATGGATAGTGCTGTAACTTTTTTCAATGCAAGCAGTTTTATTTCATCAAAACATCACCTGTCACATTAAATTCAAGTTGTTAATTCAAAATGACTGGTATGCAGTTTATGTTGGTTTTATGTTGTAAATAAACTATAAGCATACAGAGGTACACTGTATCTGATGGTTTATATATTTAAGTGCATATATACAATAGTTGTATATTTAAATATATTTATATATAAGTATATATATTTGTATATCTTTCTATAAGTATATAATTAAAATATATCTTTATAAAATGTAAATATATAAACATATAATTAAATTTATATTTTATAATTTATATCATATTTATAGTTTATATTATAGAAGTATAATTTAATTTTAAAAGAATAATTATATATTCAATTATATAAGTATAATTAAAATATATTATTATATATAATTGTATATATAATTATATAAATATATAACTATATGTATTTAATTATTTAAATATATAATTATATATATTTAATTATACAAACATATAACTATATATATTTAATTATATAAATATATAGTTATATATAATTATTGGCAAGAGGTCTGGATACATTTTTGTTTTCCTTCAAAAGCTACTTGTGCATTTCTCAAGTTTGAAAAACACTGTTCTTGAGCAGAGGAGGTCACATCTTGCTTCAGGGTGTGATTCAGAAACCAGAAGGAGGGGCTGGTATTTAACACCCTTTTCATATTTTCTTTCCAATACTACCTTCTTCCCTTTTCCTTTTTCTGCCTGACCCCAGCTCTGGGGGAAGTGACTAGATGGTCATCATTTCTTACCGAGCTCTTAGAATAAGATGACAACCAGGCCCTAGTGCCTCCCTCCCTCCATCCTCTCACCAAGAGCCTCTCCCTTGTTCAGTGAGTCCAAACACTGTTCTGTTCTCAGTTACTTCTATTTGCCAAGCTCTTTCTACCGCTGGGTTTTTGTCTCTAGCTGATCTCCTACTTACTTTCCAAGCCATCTCCTATTCATCCATCAGAGCTTAGCTTAAATGTCACTTTTTTTTGGAAATAATCCTAAGATTTATATGGCCCCACCAAAGACCCTCAACTTCCAAAGCAATCTTGGGAAAAAAGAACAAAGCTGGACGTGTTATGCTCCCTGACTTCAGACCACAAAGCTACAGTAATTAAAGAAGCACAATACTGGCATGAAACCGACACAAAAATCAGTGGAACAGAATAGAGAGACCAAGAGTTCCCTCTGTGGTGAAGTGGGTCAAGAATCTGACTGTAGCAGCTCAAGTCACTATGGAGGTGTGGGTTCAATCCCCAGGCCGGTGCAGTGGGTTAAAGGATCTGGTGCTGCCACAGCTGCAGTGTAGGTTGCAGCTGCAGCTCGGATTCAATCCCTGGGCTATGAACTTCTATATGCCATGGGTGCAGCCATTAAAAAAAAATAGAGAACCCAGAAATAAACCCACATACATATGGTCAATTATTCCATGACAAAGAAGGCAAGTATATACAACGGAGAAAAGACAATGTCTTAAATAAGTGGTTCTGGGAAAACTAGATAGCTACATGTAAAAGAATGAAGTTAAAACATTTGCTAATGCCATATGCAAAAATAAACTCAAAATGGATTAAAGACTTAAATGTAAGACTGGATACTATAAAACTCTTTGAGGAAAACATAGGCAGAACACTCTGACATAAATCACAGCAATAATTTTTCGGATCCACCTCCTAAAGTAAAGGCAATAAAAGCAAAAATAAACCAACAGGACCTAATTGAATTTAAAAGCTTTTGCACAGCAAAGAAAATCACTGACAAAACAAAAAGACAACCTACTGAATAGGACCAATAAGGGATTAGCCAATATATAGAGTTCGTACAACTCAACATCAAAAAAACAAGCTGATTTAAAAATGGGCAGAAGAACTGAATAAACATTTTTCCAAAGAGTAAATGCAGGAGTTCCCATCGTAGCACAGTGGTTAACAAATCCGACTAGGAACCATGAGGTTGCGGGTTCGATCCCTGGCATTGCTCAGTGGGTTAAGGATCCAGCATTACTGTGAGCTGTGGTGTAAGTCGCAGACCCAGCTCAGAACCCGAGTTGCTGTGGCTCTGGTGTAGGCCAGTGTCTACAGCTCCGATTAGACTCCTAGCGTGGAAATTTCCATATGCTACAGGAAGCAGCATTAGAAAAGGCAAAAAAAAAAACCAAAAACAAAAACGGAGGAAATGCAGATGGCCAACAGGCACATGAAAATATGTTTAACATTCCTAGTCATCAAGGAAATACAAATCAAAACCATAATGAGATATCACCCCGAATCAATTGGAATGGCTATCATCAAAAAGTACACAAATACCAAATGTCGGTGAGGATGTAGAGAAAAGGGAACCCTCAAACACTGTTGGTTGGAATGTAAATTGGTGCAGCTACTATGGAAAACAGTATGGAGGTTTCTCAAAAAACTAAAAGTAGAATTACCATGTGATCCAGCAATTCCACTCCTGGGTATATATTCAGAAAACCGAAACACTAATTTGGAAAGAGACATACACCCCAATGTTCATAGCATTATTTACAACTGCCAAGACAGGGAAACAACCTAAATAAACATCAACAGATGAGTGAATAAAGAAGATGTGGTATCTACATACAATGGACTACTGCTCAGCCATTTAAAAAAAATGAAATTTTGCCATTTGCAGCAACACAGATAGGCATGGAAGGCATTATGCTAAGTGAAGTAAGTCAGATAGAGAAAGACAAATACTATATGATATCACTTATACGTGGAATCTAAAAATTACAACACACTAGTGAATATAACAAAAAAGAAGCAAACACACAGATATAAAGAACAAACTAGTGGTTACCAATGGGGAGAGGGGAGGAGAGACAACAAAGGGGTGGTGGGGTGGGAGGTAAAATTATTGGGTGTAAGATAGACTTAAGGATGTATTGCACAACATGGGGAATATACTCAATATTTTGTAATAACTGTAAATGAAAAGTAATCTTTAAAATGGTATAAAAAAGAGTTCCCATTGTGGCTCAGTGGTTAACGAATCCGACTAGGAACCATGAGGTTGCGGGTTCGATCCCTGGCCTTGCTCAGTGGGTTAAGGATCAGGCATCACTGTGAGCTGTGGTGTAGGTTGCAGATGCGGCTTGGGTCCCATGTTGCTGTAGGCTTGGCAGCTGCAGCTTGATTGAACCCCTAGCCAGGGAACCTCCATGTGCCATGGGAGCGGCCCTAGAAAAGGCAAAAAGACAAAAAAAATAGTATAAAAATAAAATAATAAAGTCTATTGATAAAAACATAAAAGAAGATGTGGCATATGTATATATGGTGGAATATTACTCAGCAACAAAAAAGAATGAAATTCTTCCACTCATAACAACATGGATGGACTTAGTATTAATGCTTAGTGAAATAAGTCAGACAAAGACAGATCTGTTGGAAGGATGGATAGATGAATGGATGGATGGATGGACAGATGGATGGGTAGGTGAGTGGGATAGTCTTTCCTGACCTTTCAATCTAAACAAAAGTGTCCCCTGACTTTCTTTTTTTATGGCACTAATTTTTCTTCTATAGCACATCAACTTGCAATGATATATTGATTTACTATCTATCCCTTGCAGTAGACTGTAAAGTCCATGAGGGCAGGTCATTAATGACATCATACACACTATAGGGCATCCCATTTAGAACACACTCGGTATATACATGAGAGTCAGTGGACAAAAGAAAACTCTGAAGACTATATTTATATCAGTGAAATAACTATAAAGAGGGAGAAAAGATTTTTCATAACATTTTAAAGTCTTTTAATTAATGGATTACATTAACCTAGTGCGTTCTAAAGGAATGATACATTTTAGGAAAAGTTATGTAGCCTTTGAGATGAAAGAGGATCACAAACTGAAAAAGCACTCATAGTTTCCTCAGACACTAATCAAAAAACAAGATATATGAGGAGTTTCTGCTGTGGCTCAGTGGTAACAACCCCCACCGCTATCCATGAGGACGCAGGTTCAATCCCTGGCCTCACTCAGTGGGTTAAGGGTCTGGTATTGCTGTGAGCTGTGGTGTAGGTCACAGATGCATCTTGGATCCCACATTGCTGTGGCTGTGGTGTAAGCTGGCAACTATAGCTCCAATTCAACCCCTAGTCTGGGAAATTACAAATGCTGTGGGGGTGACGCTAAAAAGATAAACAAAAACAAAAAACAAGATATATGCCATTAACAACATGAAAGTGATTCTAAAGGCTACAGATTTTTTTATTTATTTCTTGGACAGAATAGCTCTTATGATATTTATAATTCAGCAGTCAACAAACCATTTGCTCATAATAGTAGAGAAGAAAGATTTGTTTTTGTTTTTTTGTTTGTTTGTTTTATTTATCTGACATCATTTTTAAAAACCTAGAAGAGGGAGTCCCAGGATCATTTAGACACATTCTCCTGCTGTCCGTTCAACTCTAAGGCCTTCCTATTCTCAACACTGCTCTGAATCCCCAGAAGTGATGGGCAGGAAAACCAACTAATCCAGGTGCCCCTGATCAGGAGCAGAGGGCAGGCCAGTGTGCCTAGCTGCAGCAGTGCCCAGCCAGTCCAGGGCCGTGTAAAACTTGCCAGCAGGATCTAGGCCACAAACCCAAACTACTGAAAACCTCAGGAGCTGGGACTAGGAGTACTTTGCAGTGTGGTAACTGCACACAATTCCCGACTCAGCCCAGGCCCTATGCTCACCATTTATCCAAGGTGGGTGAAGGGGATAGACTTCTCCAGGCCAGTGATTCCCTAGAGACATCAAACCCCCCTGAGTTCACTCCAGAAACCTTGGTCAAGGAATGGAGACCTCATAGGTCCACCAACTGATTTGCTCTAGAATTATCAGATTTTTGTTGTTTGTAAGTTTCAAGGCTCTCTCATTAATGGCTTCTTTCATTGCATAATTTTCACTGTCTATGTACGTTTATCCTTAGTAGGCATGCTCTTACATAGTACTTTTGAATTTTGCCCTTTATTTTATTTTATTTTATTTTATTTTAAGGGCTACATCCATGGCATATGGAAGTTCCCAGGCTAGGGGTCAAATCGGAGTTGGAGTTTCTGGCCTATACAACACAGCCACAGCAATGCCAGATCAGAGCCGAGTGTGCAACCTATACCATAGCTTGCAGCAATGCTGGGTCCTTAACCCACTGAGCAAGGCCAGGGATCAAACCCATGTCCTCGTGGCTACTAACTGGGTTCCTTACCACTGAGCCACAATGGGAACTCCCAGTTTTGCCCTTTAAATGATGAGAATATTGTTTTAATGATCAAAGCACCTTGAGAGAGAATTCATGCAAGAAAGATAAACTAATATTAAGATGGCTAGTAACTGGCAAATTTGAATTTATTTTATCAGCTTATGGAATCTAAGGTAGTGCACATGAGGCGATTACCCTACAGTAATGCTTCCCTGAAGACTCAGAGTAGTTATTAAAAATACAGATTCCGGAGTTCAATTCGTGGCTCAGTGGTTAAGGAAACCAACTAGTATCCATGAGGACGCAGGTTCAATCCCTGGCCTTGATTAGTGGGTTAAGGATCTGGCATTGCTGTGAGCTGCGATGCAGGTTGAAGATGTGGCTCGGATCCCGACTTGCTGTGGCTGTGGTGTAGGCTGTAGGCCGGCAGCTGTAGCTCTGATTTGAACCGTAGCCTGGTAACTTCCACATGCTACAGATGCGGCTCTAAAAAGAAAACAAAAAACCCCACAGATTCCTGAGCCCCAACTCAAACCCACTGGATCAGAATTCACCAAGAGAGAAACCTGGGCATGCGGATACTTAACAAATGCCCCCCTGGTGATTATCAAAAAGGGAGTTTGGGAAATTGCCTTACAGAAATGATTCTTCCTCAGAAATATGTTAGAATTGCTGGGGAAGCTAACAGACTGTGCATAATGGAGCTTCTCTCAGAGATTCTGCTAGGGGAGCATTAGAAAATGCTCACCAAAGGATGTTTTCCTGTACTTTGGTGATACTGTATCTGTACTAAAGGAATATTTAATATGGATCTGAGGTGTGGAAATGAGGCATAATTTAGCTGAGACTATAACATCCAAGAAGGAAATGGTGGAATATACTTCTTTCTAGAAGTTGCAAAACTTTCAGACCAGCAAACATGGTGGGACTGACACAGGCGTATACAGCTGGAAGCTTCTAAATGTCCACTCTGGCACACATGGGCAGACAGTCTATGAATTATTCAATCAGTTGGTGAGTCAGAAATCACTCAGACCGACTGGATGACCCAGACAGTCTTTTTCCATTTGGGAGACTAGGTTTTAGAGGGTCCTTAATTTTATCAGGTCCATGCACTGTTATATATATGTTACCACGCCGTATGCCAGCTGGCAGTTATGTTCAGTCACATATAAAGTAATAACATGTGGCATTTATGTCGGGGTGCAGCAGAAACAAATCCGACTAGGAACTATGAGGCTGTAGGTTCAATCCCTGGCCTCCCTCAGTGGGTTAAGGATCTGGTGTTGCTGTGGCTATGGCGTAGGCTGGCAGCTGTAGATCTGATCAGATCCCTAGCCTAGGAACCTCCATATGCTGCGGGTGTAGCCCTAAAAAGACAAAAAGACCAAAAATAATAATAGTAATGACAATAATAACATGCAAAAATGCTGAAGACTGATATTTCAATTTAACTATTAACAGGTAGTACCATTTCAAGGTGCAAAATAAAAACAAATCAAGGAGGAGTTCCCGATGTAGCACAGCAGAAACAAATCCAACTAGGAACCATGAGGTTGCAGGTTCAATCCCGAGCCTCGCTCAGTGGGTTAAGGATCTGGCATTGTGGCTCTGGCATAGGCTGGTAGCAACAGCTCCGATTAGACACCTAGCCTGGAACCTCCATATGCTGCAGGTGCAGCCCTCAAAAAAAAAAAAAAAAAAAAAACCAAATCAAGGAGACAACTAGGACCTGCTGTATAGCACAGAGAACTCTACCCAATAGTCTGTTATAATCTGTATAAAATAAGAATCTGGGAATTCCTGTCGTGGCGCAGTGATTAACGAATCCGACTAGGAACCATGAGGTTGCGGGTTTGGTCCCTGCCCTTGCTCAGTGGGTTAAGGATCCGGCGTTGCCGTGAGCTGTGGTGTAGGTTGCAGACGGGGCTCGGATTCTATGTTGCTGTGGCTCTGGCGTAGGCCGGCGGCTACAGCTCCGACTGGACCCCTAGCCTGGGAACCTCCATATGCCGCAGGAGCAGCTCAAGAAAAGGCAAAAAGACAAAAAAAAAAAAAGAATCTGAAAAAGAATGTGTGTGTGTATATATATATTTAGTTGTATATATATATAACTGACTCATCTTTTTGGGCAGCAGAAATTATCACAACATTGTAAATCAACTGCACTTCAATAAAACTTTAAGAAAATTAAAAAAAATCAAAATGTTCTTTAGTGAGCATTATCACTCCTACCCCTTTATTTTTCTTTGTATCTTTACAGGTTTTTTCCCTCCCCCCTCCCCCCTCCCCCCTTATAGGTTTTTACATAGATAGAAGTACAGAAAAATTCGGCATATTACATGCACTATTCTATATATTGCTTTTTCCCACCTAATAGATTTTGGGGACTTTTCCTTATCAGTACTTGGAGAGCTTCCTCATTCTTTTCTAAGGGCTATGAAATCTGATTCTCAATTCAATTTTATTAAGTTCTAAAGCAGACCTTCATCTCTCTTTGACCATGGCCCACCTGTAAATGGAAGTGTGTCAGCATGTTTATTTTCAAAAGATCACTGGGGGTATCTGTTCAGGGCCTCCACCAAGCTGATGTCAGGACAGAATTAGATATATGAGAGATGCACTGGGGCGAACACATGGGAGGGATAAAGGCCAAAGAAAGCAGGAGTAGGTGGGCAGACCCTTTGGGTCACAGTGCAGGTCTCAAACCTGTGAAAGGAAAGAGGGAAGGAAGGAAGATTGGGCAGGAGAAACTCAGACAGCAGTGTAGCCCTAAGAAAGTTCCAGCTGGGTCAAT
This sequence comes from Phacochoerus africanus, assembly GCF_016906955.1. Lineage (NCBI taxonomy): Eukaryota > Metazoa > Chordata > Mammalia > Artiodactyla > Suidae > Phacochoerus > Phacochoerus africanus. Next base: position 61,860,057 of record NC_062549.1, read on the forward strand.
GGAGAGCCCAGAAAATATGAGCCTGTCGGAGGAGGCCTGTGTTGAGAAGGCATGGTCCAGCTCTAGCAATCCCGCCTCTGCTCCACTCTTGGCTGGAGACAGTCTAGGTAGACCATGGCCTCCACACAGACCCTGCAGGATCCAAAGCTTGAGGCTGTTTGCCAGTCTCCCTGCTTGCAGCCAGTCCTCTTGAAGGAAGAGCTGGGCAGTGCACAGGCCGACACAACCTCCTTTTATGTTACAAGGATTTTCTTCTCCATGCATGTTCTGGGTGCAGCCTCTCTTCCTGAGGGGACTCTTAGAAACGGGAAGTTAATGAGGAGTTTCTGTTGTGGCTCAGTGGTAACACACCTGACTAGGGTAATCCCTCTTAGTTCCCAGGCCAATATTCGTTCCCATTCATTCCCAGTCCCAGGGATAGGATAGAATACAGGCCTGGGAACTAACAGGGGACGCAAGGGTATCCTACATATCATCACGTCCAGTACCTACTCAGGGTCTTTGTCTCACTTATTGCACCAACTATGGGCTCTGCCGAGCCTTGGGTTGGCAGTGCCCTTGCAAGAGGACACATGAGAGTCCCTTTAACTTTCAAATTCTGGCTGCTGCCTGCAGTCCCATTGACTCCTTGTGCCCATAGCTTAGCAGATGAGAAGAGGAATCTCCATACTGGTGAGAATAACTGATCCCGATGGGCAGGAAGAGGCTTTTAGACAACAGAACACACAGGAATATGTAGAGAACCCAGGGGCTTCCTAGTATTCCATTGACCTCTGGTAGCAATGACTACAGGCACGCAGCAAATCTTGGTCTGAGAAGGGCATGATTTACCAAGGATTCAGATCTGTGAATGAAGGTTTGGGTTTACCACCAGATAAACCATCAGAACCTGCTACATGATCGCTTAGGAGGAGGGGAATTCCAAATGGATGGAGAAGAGGGAGAAAATAACCATTTGTAGACCCCAAACGAACTGTAGATTTGGGGGCTATATCCAAACTTGTTATTTTATTTTATTTTATTTTTGTTGGCTTTTTTAGGGTTGCATGGGGTGGCCGTGGAGATACACTGCTCAGATCTTCCTCCAAGAGAACCTGTGGTGATGAGGGTCCTTGGCAGACAGCCTCCAGCTGCTGTAGGGCTCAGAGGTATGTGCACTGAGGTGACATCAGGGGCACATGGCAAGAATCTACCATGCCCCAAGGTCACTCAGAGGGAAGCCTTTTCTGTTATTGGCTATTGTTTCGAATCCCATTCCAGAGCTCTTGGAACCATTCATTCCCCAATTATAATTTGCATTTCTTTTTAAAAAATTTAAAAATCCCTCTTAGTTCCCAGGCCAATATTTGTTCCCATTCATTCCCAGTCTCAGGGGATGGACTAGAGGTATATGGAAGTTTCCAGGCTAGGGGTCAAATACCACGCTGTAGCCAATGACCTACCCCACAGCTCAAGGCAACATCCAATCCTTAACCCACTGAGTGAGGCCAGGGATCAAACCTGCATCCTCATCCTAGTCAGGTGTGTTACCACTGAGCCACAACAGAAACTCCTCATTAACTTCCCGTTTCTAAGAGTCCCCTCAGGAAGAGAGGCTGCACCCAGAACATGCATGGAGAAGAAAATCCTTGTAACATAAAAGGAGGCCAGGGGTTGAATCAGAGCTGCAGCTGCCACCCTATGCCACAGCCACAGCCACACAGGATCCAAGCTATGTCGACAACCTGCACCACAGCTCATGGCAACCCAGATCCTTAATCCACTGAGCAAAGCCAGGGATGAAACCCTTGTCCTCATGGATAGTAGTCATGTTCATTACTGACTACAACAGGAGCCCCTTAATTTATATTTCTTTACTGCCTAATAACTGGTTTCTGCTCTCCTTCAGCTATCAGTTATTTGGCAATTACTTTCTCCTTAGTTGTGCTTTCGGCAACACTGTGTACCTTCTCTCTTTATTCAGCCTCTTTAGGAAAAGGTTATTGCATCGATTTTCACAACTTTTACCATCTCACTAACAACCCTCCCAGAAATGCTTTTATAGTCTCTTGCCACCCCCAGTTTGTGTTATTTCAAATTCTGAGTTTCCTTTCAGCCATATCTTCAGAAGAAAGCATCATGATTCTCTCTGGCGCATGAGAGAGATGAACTCATCCTCTTGTCTCCGATTCCAGGGACCTCTTTTCCAGGAGGTCTCCTCTGTTCTCCAGTCCCAGGCATGGATTCCCCTCATTCCGACAGTGTATCTTAACCCAAGAAAATCATCCCTTTAGAGATGTCTGCGAGGATGTCCCTTCCCCTTTATCCACAAAGCTAACCAGTGCGCCCATGAGCCCCGAAACCACTGCAACCACAGAATCCTACAAAACCACCATGTCCTCGGGCCCCTTATCACATGTGGGGATTGTTTTCCACTTGCAGTTGTCTCCCATGCACTTTATTACTTTTCATCTTTATCTTTTGCTTCTTTAGATGTGTTTTATACCCTTAAAAGCATGATCTGAGCCTTACTTCTCTGTCTCTAAACCTAACCCAATAATCATATATACAGGTATGTATGGGACTTCCTGTGTGGCTCGCAACATAACTACTCAGCATTGCTTCTACAAGTACATATATATAGATGCATGCACACGCGGGCGCGCGCGCACACATACACACACACATGCATACATTTTATGGCTTGCTTCAGGTATGAGGTCTTCAATGCACAGACTTAGTCCATGTGTCTTCAAGGTTACTACCTCTTTTTTAAAAAAAAAAGTTTGTTGAAATATAGCTGATTTACAATGTTGTGTTAGTTTCAGGTGTACAGCAAAGTGATTCAGTTATACACATACATATATATATATATATATATATATATATATATATGTTCTTTTTTTACATTCTCTTCCATTATAGTTTATTACAAGATATTGAGTAGAGTTCCTTGTGCTATACAGTAGGTCCTTGTTGGTTGTCTATTTGATATACAGTAGTGTGTATTTTAATTTCAAACTCTTAATTTATCCCTCTCCCTGCCTTCCAATTTGGTAACCATAAGTTTGTTTTCTATGTCTGTAAGTCTATTTTTGTTTTGTAAACAAGTTCATTGGTATCATTTTTTTTTGTCTTTTTGTCTTTTCGAGGGCCACACCCACAGCATATGGAGGTTCCCAGGCTAGGGGTCAAATCTGAGCTGCAGTGGCTGGCCTATGCCAGAGCCACAGCAACGCTAGATCCGAGTCGCGTCTGCAACCTAGACCACAGATCATGGCAACGCCGGATCCTTAACGCACTGGGCAAGGCCAGGGATTGAACCCACAATCTCATGGCTCCTAGTAGGATTTGTTTCCACTGTGCCACAATGGGAACTCTGTTATCATTTTTTTTAGATTCCACATATAAGTGATATTGTATTACATTTGCTTTTCTCTCTCTGGCTTACTTCACTTAGTATGACAATCTCAAGCTTACTATCTCTTTTAAGTCTCCTTTTATTCTGTCATTACCTTTTTCTTTGTTAGAACTTCCCTGAACCCCTGTGGGCCTCGCCATTCAACACATATGCTAAGTCTGGTGGACTTCTGCCCACCAGGAAGAGCAGGCAGAGAGCCACGGGTACAAGTTATGGGAAGAAACCAAAGAACTGCCCTTGAGACTCAAATAAGGCTTGGCTAGTGTTTTTATATCAGAATTAGACTATTTCTAAATTAGACTATTAGCCCCTAGGGCAGGATTGCTTAGATGTAGAAAATAAGCCAACAAGTATCCAGTAATTATACAAAGTTTAGATACCATGAAGCTAATGTTGGGGAAGCAAAAGACAGCCTAAGGAGACTAGAAAGGGGGTGAGAAGGAGTTCCTGTCGTGGTGCAGTGGTTAACGAATCCAACTAGGAACCATGAGGTTGCTCAGTGTGTTAAGGATCCGGGGTTGCCGTGAGCTATGGTGTAGGTTGCAGACACTGCTCGGATCCAGAGTTGCTGTGGCTCTGGCGTAGGCCATTGGCTACAGCTCTCATTGGACCCCTACCCTGGGAACTTCCATATGCTGCAGGAGCAGCCCAAGAAATGGCAAAAAGACAAAAAAAAAAAAAAAGAAAGGGGGTAAGAAGAAAGACACAGGGAAAGAGATGGCTGAAGTGGTGAGAAGGAGGAAGGAGAGGAGAGGCAAGAGGAGCAGGCTTTACAGAAGCGGAGGGAAGTAAGTATCAAATTCCCAGCTGCCACTCACAGCAGGATAGGAATTGAAGAGATGCCCTTGTCTCTGTCAACTAGGAGGCCCCGAATGGCCAAACAAGCTTCACTAGACCGGTGAGGCTAGAACCCACATCCAGCGGCTGGAGAATGAGAAGTGGGGAGGAAAGACTTGAATGTAACCTACTCTTTCAGGGAGGTCTTCTGTTTCAGGAACTGACAGACTGGAGGTGAAAGTAGGACCAGAAAATGTGGACTGTTTTTTTTTTTCCTCTTATGGCTGCACCATGGCATATGGAAGTTCCCAGACCAGGGGTCAAATCAGAGCTACAGCTGCCTACAACACAGCCACAGCCACGCCAGAATCCGAGCTGCATCTGTGACCTACAGCACAGCTCATGGTAACGCCGGATCCTTAACCCACTGAGCGAGGCCAGGGATCGAACCCACATCGTCATGGATGCTAGTCCGGTTCTTAACCAACTGTGCCACCACAGGAAGTCCTGGACTGTTTTTTAGCACAGAGAACCCATGAGCACTTCTGTTGGATGGAAGAAAAGAAAGGGAAACATATCTAAGAGAGCAGGAATTGACCCAGAACTTGGAGAGGAAAAAGGACATCTTTTCCTCTGGGACCAGGAGGTGGGGAGAGGAAGAAAAGGAAAAGCGATGGAAAGTTTTGAAGAGAGGGAAGGTGTTTCCGTGCATTAGCTCTTTTCCTCCACGAGAGAGAGGACAAGTGGGAAACACCTGGGGCTGAGAGGGGCTTGGGGTCGGTGACAGGCATTTGGAAGTCGCCTGGGAAGAGACTGGTGGGGCAGGTGGCCTGAGGCTTCTTGCTGCCCATGGTTTGCAATGGCAACTGATGAATATGATGATCTCTCAAAGGGGCTTCCTAGGAGCAGAGGATGAGAAACTGTGGCTTAGGCTTGGTGGCTGGGCAGGCAGGTGAACCAGGAGGTCACTGAGGAAAGGATGATGTGGTGGAAAGGGTGCGTGAGGGCCTCCGGGCAGGGGAGGGGAGGGCTGGGAGGACACAGGGAGCATCAAAGGAGTGAAGACTTTGCTAAGAATCAATGGCTTGTTTGGTGAATGGGAAGGGCCAGCAAATGCTGCCAAAGACAGGGACAGTCAAGTTCCAGTTGTCAGAGGTGGCTGACATATGGGTCAAGGTAAGGGCCAGGCCATGTCTGAGGATTTTCCACTAAAGGCCATGATGCTGAGAAAGGCAATGAACTGTGAGGCCAGGATGAAGGTGCCAGGGACCATGGCAAGTGACAGCATGTGAGGAAAGAGCAGAAACGTCGTTAGACCTGGAGGAATAAGGGGAGTGACCTAGAGAAGATGGGTTTTCTGAACCGCACAGCACAGAGCAAGGTTCTGGCTTCCTAAAAAGTGGGCCACTGACTGCATGAATACTACCAGGCTCAAAGGGAGGGGCTACTGAAAAACAGCGCTTGGAAGAGAAACTCAAGGATTACAGTTGGCTTTTCTTACCCTGCATGGGCTGCAACATCCATGGACTCAACCAACTACAGATGGAACCCATTTGAAAAAAAAAAAAAAAATTCCAGGAAGTTTCAAAAAGCAAAGCTTGGATTTGCCGCATGCTGGCGACTATTTACATAGTAATTGCATCATATTAGTTATGACAGGTAATCTGCACAGGACTTAAAGAATATGGGAGAATGTACATAGGCTGTATGTAAATACTACACTGTTTTATAAGGGACTTGAACATCTGTGGGTTTTGGTATTGGGAGGAGCAGTCTGGAACCAATCTTCCACAGATAACAGAGGACAACTGTATTTACTTATTGACTCATTTATTTTTAGTTCTTGAGCTGCATTACTAGTTGCCTGCCCTTTTTTTTTTTTTTTTTTGCTATTATTTTTAAGACTGCACCTGTGGCATATTGGCATATGGAAATTCCCAGGCCAGGGGTTAAATGAGAGCTGTAGCTGGGGCCTAGGCCACCACCACGGCAATACCAGATCTGAGCCGCATCTGCGACCTACATTACAGCTTGTGTCAATGCCAGATCCTTAACCCGATGGACGAGGCCAGGGATCCAACCTGCATCCTCAGGGATATTATGTCATGTTCTCAACCCACTGAGCCACAACAGGAACTCCCCAACTGCTTGCTTGACATCTTCCCTGGGATGTATTTCTGGATCTTTTTCTCTATGAACCTCTCTTCCCACGCTGTGTAATTTACTCTTCTTCCTCCATTTCTTTAACTCTAGACAGCGGTATCACCATCATCCAGGCAGCTCACCTAAAAAGTAAATAAGAGTCCTCTCCACCGAGCCTGCTTCCTTCCTCCATTTGGAAGTTCTCACACTCGCTCCAATAAAAAGTGGTAATAAAGAGAGTCAGACAAACTTGGTTTAAATCCCAGCTCACCTTTCTACCCTGAATAATCTTAGGTACATAAATGTCTTAAATCCTATTTTTTTTCTCCTATAAAATGGTTAGAAAACTAGTACTAATCACATGGGGTTTTATGAGATGTAAATGAATTGATATATGTAGAGAATTTAGCATAGAATCTGGCATACCATCATTTCTTTTTTTTTTTTTTTTGCTACACCTTTGACATATGGAAGTTTCCAGGCCAAGAATCGAATGTGAGCCGCAGCTGTGAACTACACCACAGCTGCAGCGACACCAGATACTTAACCCACTGTGCCACTGCAGGACCTTCTCCTTCAAAGTTTTGAAGATCATTAATTTTGTAATTTGCTTCCTCTTCTGACTCAATGTTGTCCGCAAAGCTTATGGCCATATTGCTTAACTTTGGTCTTTATTGTGGACACATTTCTTAAATGTTTACGAAGACTTTATTACAAATGTGCTAGCAAGAGTCATTGTGACTTTGGTAATATACCAAGTAATTTCAATTCTGCATGTTCTCATACACATTTTGCATCAATAAACACACTTGAGACAACAAACACTGCCAAATTAGCTTTTTGTCATTTGTAGTTTTATTTAAAATTTTAATATGAAAAATCAGTAACTCATTCTAATATGTAAATAAAATGAAATCGCCAATAAAATTTTAAACAGACCTTCATGTAAAAAAAAAAAAGATAAAATTCTAAGCAAAACATCCTCACCAACAGGTCATTACCAGACATTCACACTGGAAATGGTTTATTTTTTTTGTTACGGAATGTTTCAGACTGGAAACCTGCAAGGGCTGGGGGTTTTGCGGAGGAAAACCAAGTGCTTGCTTGGCTGTTTGGCCCCTGGGCTTTAACAGCCTCCCCCACCCCACCTGTCAAACCAACATTCACATTCTCTTCTTACTAATCCCTTCTTAAAGCTAAATTCAACTCCCCCTTATCCAGGGCAAAGGTTCAGAGTAAGAGGGAAAATAAGGACATTACTAACCATAATTAGCAATCGGCAGCATTATTTCACGGCCTCCTACCTGCTGTGCCATTCTTCTCAGCTCCTCTTCCTCTTCCTAGTTCTCCTTCCCCAACCATTGCCGCTGAACCTGAACACTGATGTTACTCAGTTAACTCATCGGGGAGACTAGGGACACATTCCCTACGACAGCAGGAAGCATGGCTTATACGGTTGTTTCGCCAAAATTTCAGTACTAATTTTCATCCGTGAAGAGAGTCTGTGGCAGGAGTTCCCCATTGTGGCTCAGCAGTAATGAACCCGACTGGCATCCATGAGGATGAGGGTTCCATCCCTGGCCTTGCTCAGTGGGTGTAAGGATCTGGCATTGCCATGGGCTCTGGTGTAGGTCAGTTCGCATCCTGTGTGGCTGTGGCTGTGGTGGAGGCCGGGACGACAGCCCCAATTTGACCCCTAGCCTGGGAACTTCTATATGTCTTGGGTGCAGCCCTAAAAAGACCAAAAAAAAAAAAAAAAGATAAAAGAAAAAAGAGAGTCCATGGACTGATTTAGTTGAAATTTAATAGCAGATATCTGGTGGTGGAGTCTTTCTTTTAATGAAGGGTCTTTCCGAGGAAGACGTCTATTAGCAATGGCAAAAGGAAAAGATTAAGGGATAAATGGCCATAGCTTTTAACTTCCCCAAATCTCCATTTTCAACCCAGATGTGTGTGTGTAGCAACCTTCATCCTTTATCCATCTACCAGAGATGGACGACACATCCACTATGGAAGCCAGAGACTTGCTCTGTGCCGCATATTTCAGAGAATCCACCGTTTGCCTGAGAGCTAATTAGGAAAAGGAAAAAGCATGAACTATTTCCACCATGTTTGCAAACAAAAGCTTAGCCCTTAAATGTTCATACCTATGGATCCTAACATATGTGTGGGTCAAAAATAAACAATGCAAAGAAATAAAGCTTGCCCTGTGAAGAAAACCAGTTCAAAATGAGAAGAAAAAAAAAATGTGTTGGCTTAAGCAATAGTGCTGTTTCTCCTATCAAACAGAACCCTAAAAATAGATGGAAATGTGTCTGTCTACACTAGCTCCTGATCCCGGTCTATCTTGTAACAGAAAAAAGGAATTACGGTTCAGCTGCAAAATCCCAGGCCCTCGTGTTCCCAGTGGCCTAAATCAATCCTCAGTCCAGGACAAGATGCTGAGCAAGGTGCCTAATTATTTCAGGCCACTAGGATAAGCACTGTTCCTGGCAACTCTGCAGGCAGCGCCATGGATGAGGGTTTCTAATTCTCTTTGGTGCTTTGGTTCTGTGTCAACCGAGATTTTTTTTTTCAGTATTTCAGCCAGATAAGCAGGAAAGGCCAGTTCTGATGCTAAGATAGAGCTGAGCGAGGTCAGTTTCAGTTCGTTTTCTGTGAAGTTTAGTCTACTTTTTCCCTGCTGCCTTCCCTGACACCTGCCCTTGTATTTTTATCTGCTTATCAAAACCTAGTGAGAGAAGCTTTGGCAGCCTCTGGTCCTCGCTCTGTCATCCAAGAGCCTCTCAGCTTAAGGAATACCACGAACACTCTGCAAAGCAGTGTCCTTGAGAGGCCAACCTAAGACCCCCTGGCTCTGAACCACAGAGAAGTGTTCCCCTATGGGTATTTTATTTTCTTTTTTCTTTTTCTTTTAATTGAAAATACATTATTACTTGAACATGAATTGGTTAACTTTTTTTCTTGGATATATGTAATACATTTTTTAAGTTTCAGCAAGATTTTTTTTTTTTTTTGAGCTCCTGGGAAAGACTTCAGAATTCCTATGTATGCAGATTTTGTGTTGTAAATAAAAAGGTGAAGTTTTTTCTTAATAGTGTTATTTTTTAAATTTTTTATTATGATTGATTTAAAACATTCTGTCAGTTTCTGCTGTATTTTAAGGGTGAGGTTGAAACCAGTGCCTGCTTCTCCCAGAGGCAATACTGACTTTTCGACTTGCCTATTAACAAATCTCCAGTGTTGGGCTTTATGCTGCACCCACCATATATTCAATCATTACCCAATATAGAAAGTGAACTATGTAAATCCAGTTACTCCCATTTGGAAGATGGTGAAATAGAGGTTTAAAAGTTTAAAAGAGTTCTCTAAAGTGAGTTCAACAAAGCAGTGTTGTAGCTGGAAAGTAGATCAGCTGACACCTGTCCCTGGTTTTGTAGGTCACGGACTCTCTGTAAGTTTAGAGCAGTGTTTTACTTACCATATTCCTCCTTGAAAGCTCCTATTTACTTTCTTAAACTGTGGATGCCAGAGAAGAGGTACCAGGTGTACATTCCAGACACTTAGACAATATACACAGACTGAGCCGTCTGCCTGTTGGGTACACAGCTCAGGGCTGAAGAATTTCTAGGGTTGTTAGAAGAATAAAGGAGGCATTAGAGGGAGCAGGCTCTGATGTAAAAGCAATTACCTTAAATCCCTGCAGAGACAGATTAAAAACATCCTCTTCATTATTGCAAACAAAAAACTCACCAATGTATTCGGTACTTTTTCCAACTGCATTGCTCTCCCCCTGTATCTTCATTAAATAAATGCAAACACATGTGCTTCGAGATGGGTAGGTGTAAAAGAACATTCAGCACAATTATATCTAGGCTGTCGCAGATTTATTTCACATGCATACATTTATCTGGGAGATATTCATTCACGGCGACAGCTGAGCATGACGAACGCCACAGTACACAAGTTGGAATGCCGAAAGGCTACAACTACAAACCCCAGGCAGACAAACGAGCCTAGGAGTTTTCCCTCAATACACACGTGTCCGCACTTACAGGCGCTTCACCACATGGATAACCCCCAACCCGAAACACCCGGGCCTCCGCCGCCCGCGAGCGGCCCCCACACAGGCGGGGAATCGCGCGCGTCCCTGGGCGCACTCGCCCTCCCACCCTCATCCCGCTGCGCGATCACACGCGCGCTGGCCGGCCTCGCGCCCTCCCTCCGGGGAAGCGGCGGCTCCAGGGGCTGGGGGCAGGGCCCGGGGGAGGTGGGGGGAGCGCCGCGGGGCCGGGCCTCGGCGCCCGGGGAGGGGACGAGGGGCGGGCGCGGGGCGGTGCCCGGCTCACGTGGGCGGGCGGGAGCAGCTGAAGGTCCGCTCCGGAGCCTGGGCTGTCCTCTCGCGCGCGGCGCTGGCCGGGGCGGCGGCGGCGGAGGTGGAGGAGGAGGAGGAAGGCGGCGGTGGCGGCCGCGGCCAGAGAAAAGGGGAGGACGGGGGCGGCGTCGGACTGGAGCCGAGCGGCGGCGCGAGCTGCCCGGGGCGCTGTCGTGAGCTCGCCCGCCGGGCCCCCACCCCCGAGCTACACCCTGCCGTGCCCAGCTCTGCCCGCGTCCGTGCCCCCGCGGGGAGCGCGCCGGGGCTGCCCCCCGAATGACGGGCGGAAGGTTCGACTTCGACGATGGCGGCACCTACTGCGGCGGCTGGGAGGAGGGCAAGGCGCACGGGCATGGCATCTGCACGGGGCCCAAGGGCCAGGGCGAATACTCGGGCTCCTGGTCGCACGGCTTCGAGGTGGTCGGAGGCTACACCTGGCCCAGCGGAAACACCTACCAGGGCTACTGGGCGCAGGGCAAGCGGCACGGGCTGGGGGTGGAGACGAAGGGCAAGTGGATGTACCGGGGGGAGTGGTCACACGGTTTCAAGGGGCGCTACGGGGTCCGGCAGAGCCTGTGCACCCCCGCTCGCTACGAGGGTACCTGGAGTAACGGGCTGCAGGACGGGTACGGCGTGGAGACCTACGGGGACGGAGGTGAGCGGCGTCGCAGGCGGCTCGGCTGCTGGGCGAGCCGGTGCGGTGGGCTTTGCCCAGACTGCGGGGAAGCGGGGAGGACGCGAGGCGCACGTGTCCAGGAACCCGCCAAAACACCTGGGGAAGCCTCCCATCTTGCCCCCGCGCCCGCCCTCCCCGGGAGGGTGCGTTGGGACGCGAGCGGTGCGCGAGGCTTTGCTCTGACCCGGTTCTTGGAGCGGGCGGTGTGTCCACACCCGGGGGAACCAGGCGAGAATATACCTGGCCGGCGCCAGCGTTGCACTGCCACCGGGAGGGAGCGCGCCCGGGAGGGTTGGGCTGGAGAGAGGACGCTGTCACTTGAGCCCGTCACATTACGTTCCTGACCCCTCCCTCTCCGGGCTGGGTTTGAAATCGCCACTCCCGTGGAGTTAGAGAGAACGCCCTGGGCTGGTGAGGCTGGCGGTCGCTGCCGACAGCTCCCCGGATTGGTTTCACGTGGAGTCGTATTTCGCTTCTGGTCCTCTAGGAGCCTAAAGATAGAAGCCAGAACCCCATAACTAGGATGTTGGGGGACTGTTCCTTATCTGAGGTGCATCTGGAAACATCCTAGTTATGAGAGTGGAGAGGCCACCTGCTGCAGGTGGTGTTCCGAGGATGTGAGGTTTTCTTCCTGTTTTTGTTTGTTTCTTCGGTTTCTTCAAAGCATTGGTTTTCTATCAAAAGAAAGCAGTCATTGTTGATCTGGAGATCTCTGGACAAATTGGGAAAACATTTTAGAAATGAAGTCTGCTTTTTAAAAAATACAATCAAAAGATGTATTTCTATATTGCTAAGGTAACAGCTCCTTGTGAGAATGGCATTACTTTAATCACTGACTTTGACTAAAGTGTATGACCTAAACAGAATGGTGGCTGTGAGCAAAATTCACCTTATTTTACTATTTAACAGTATTTGTGAAGGAAACTGTGTGTATAATAGGGCAGAATTCCCCTTCTTTTTCAATCAGAAAATGAATTCTCTTGTGTGGGAAACTGAGAAGAATGAATGGCTTCTGCTCTGGCAAAATATATTTTCTGATGATAAACATAAAATCATACTTAATTGAAAAGGGCTGTAGGAAGCAATGTCACATTTTGGAATTATGCAGCTCAGAGCTGAAGGATATTAAAGGGATCCAATTAAAAGTTTCTGCAGCCCGCTGCAACCCCAGTCAGGCCATTGTTTATGTAAAAAGCCTATACAGTTTGTACACTTCACTTACTCAGAACACTTGGGCCATGTTTCAAATGCAAAACAGCAGAATGGCAGGATTTGCTAAAAAGGACATCGTTTTGGCCTACAGTATAAATAAGGGATATGGTTCTCATGGATTCAAAGGGGGAAAAAAACTTTGTCTAATACTTGTATATGGGCTGCATGGGTTTCAAGTTCCACAGTAGTTAATTAGGGCCCTTAAATGTTCTGAATGGGCATAGGGTGCCTTGGGTGACACCCTATAAACACGTTAGCTTGTGATTGTCTTTTATTGCAGGTCTCCAAAAGTCCATGATCAAAAGTGGAAGGCAAAATTTATTTTTCAAATGTGTGCCTTTTTTTATAAGCTTTTAAGAAGGCCATGGATGGTTCTTTTACCTCAGTATTTGGAAGGCTAAAAATTAACGTTACTACTCATTAAACAAAATCTCTTGATTTAGCATATTCATTATACCTAGCAATCAGAAAAGTAACTCATCTGCGAATGTGTGGTAGAGGCTCAGTAAGTGTCCAGGATAGCTTTATGGATAATCAGCCTTCTGTTTTAAGACTAACTTTTAAAAGAATTTTTTTGAAGCCTCAAAATTTGGCATCATGATAGGACTGTGGTTTGCCTTTTCTACCAAAAAAAAAAAAAATATATATATATATATATGTATAGATATAACTTGCTATCATTGAGAAAGGGGAAAGAAAAAAACCTCTCTGAAACATCGCTATTGGAGTTACCATCGTGGCTCAGCGGTTAAAGAATCTGACTAGCATCCATGAGGATGCAGGTTTGATCCCTGGCCTCGCTCAGTGGGTTAAGGATCCCGCGTTGCCATGAGCTGTGGTATAGGTTGCAGACTCGGCTCTGATCTGGTGTTCCTGTGGCTGTGGTGTAGGCCAGCGGCTACAGCTCAGATTAGACCCCTAGCCTGGGAACGTCCATGTGCCACGGGTGCAGCCCTAAAGGGACAAAGGACAAAAAAAAAAAAAATCACTATTGAATTGCTACTGTGTTTTCTTTCTTTGATGTGTCAATCAGTTAGATAGTCCTTAATCATAAAGTGGGGGAGGGGCCCTAAGTGAAGGTGTATTGCTATAATTTATTTCATACAAGGATTTTGACCCAAAAAGGAAATGTCACTTGCCCTAATTTTACTTTTTGCCTCTACACCCCCACATGTCTGACCCTAGCCACCCTCTGTCAGACTTAGAGCAAATCTGATTCTGTGTACTTTTGTGGTGACATTAAACTAGAAGAGGAAGGAAGTAGTAGTTCCATTGACAAATATCACTCGGTTTAACTTGTTAGTGATTTGCGTGTAAGTGTTGCTGAAATAGCCCTGAATGTTAATTACAAATAAATCAGTATGGTACTCATGAAATCCAGGTCTAGGTGCCCAGAATATTTTGTGCAAATTCCCATCCTGCTCTAGTTCCTTTTTTCACCGATTGTGAAACTGTCGAAAATGTCTAGGATGACACATTGTTTTGTTCACAATATGAATACTTGCATATGCACATATCCATGCTTAACAGGTAGATGGATTTGGCATAAAGAAGTCTGAATTTGATGGGAATTATTTCTGAGCTGGGCACTTTCTACCACAAACTTCTTGAGTAAAAATGGCCATATCTAGAATCTCAGCTTCCAGATTAAAAAATCATACAGCATGATTGAAAACAAAACCTATAAACATAATCTTTAAACTTGTGGACTATGCATCCATATTTGAGGAACTAACTAGAACTATTTGAGCAGTAGGGAGGAGGTGGAACCCACCTGCTTCAGAAAGAAATGGAGGCCCTTTTTTCCTAGGTTCATTGACTAAACAGCTTATTTTAAATTTCAGATGACCCACTCACACTTTGACTGTAAACTGGTTTCTAGCAATTCTGTGGGGGAACCCTTCCATATATATATATATGTATATATACTGTTCCTCGGCAGATGAGGATGGGAATATAGCCAATGCTGGTGTGCTGTCTTCTCAACTCAGCAGTTAAGTGGCAACATAAACTTTCTAATTATTGCTGTTGCCTTAAACCATTTAGATTTTCAAGCAATACCTCCATCCTTGGAAATTCTAAATACTAGTCTCACTTTTGGAGACAGCAGTTTAAGGAAACTAGCTGTTAACTTCCCCCCAGTTAAGCATTTCCTAAGATAGTATGGTTGATAGTCCGAAAAGTGTAACTATTTCTTGATATCAAACAGTATGTTTGGAAGTTGTTCTAGCAAAATTGTCATTATGTAGAAAAGTTGGATGTGATTCTAGCATTCCTTGTTTAAATGAACAACATATTTCAAAAGAAAGTGCTTTGTTTTAACGCATGTAAGTCAGGTTGTATAACTTTTATCTTAGAACTTAAGGTTTTATCTTCTAGGCAAAGGGAAAGTCAGTTGCAATTTCCTAATCAGTCTTCTTCCCTGTTAAAGTGTTTGGAGATGGTTAGTATTCAGTAGAAAGCTTCTTGACTTGAAATGTTCTCTTTGACCATCTTATCCCTTTGGGTTTATCCTTTTGAGAAAGTCATGGCCCACTCAGCTCAGAAGTTCTTAAATGTCAAGTTAAGATGTTAAGACCTACTCAGAATATGACATTGGGTTTTTTGTTTGTTTGTTTTGTCTTTTTAGGGCTGCACCCAAGGCATATGGAGGTTCCCAGGCTAGGGGTCCAATCAGAGCTACAGCTGCTGGCCTACACCACAGCCACAGCAATATGGGATCCGAGCCGCATCTGCAACCTACACCACAGCTCATGGCAACACCAGATCCTCAACCCACTGATTGAGGCCAGGGATCGAACCTGCAACCTTATGATTACTAGTCGGGTTCGTTAACCACTGAGCCACCACAGGAAGTCCCGAGACATTGGTATTTCACTATTGCCCTGCTATTGTCTATTTATGTACCATAAATATATCAAAATGAACAGGATGAGACAGTAGTCTTGAAATTAGTCAAAACTTTTGATTTGGGAGCCATCTATGGCTTTGACTTTTAAGTGAATGAAATAATCAGTCCTTGTTAACACGGTGATAAAACCATGAGCAGAACTGCTCAGTATATTAAAAATAAATGTGTCCCATGCAATGGACATCTTTTTGTGGCAATATAAAATGAAAAATGACTGCAGGGTAGCTCTATATAATCAGGAACTGAAAGGAGTCAAGACAGACTGTAATCATGATTTATTTTCTCTGCTATTGTGAATTAGGAATAATACAGAAGTAATTACATCTCAAAATTTCTCTATAGCTTCTTTTGGGGGAATTTTAAGTTAAAATTTGCCCTTAATTAAAAGGTAATGGATTTGATTTAGAAAAGGAAATTGTAAATTCTCTAGTCTGAATATTCAGTTCCTTCTAAGATCATTTAAAAAGCTACTCCAGATTAATTTGTAAATGTCTGCTAGTTTATGCAACAGAAAAATTTACTTGAAAACAAATGCTTTAGATTAGAGATTATCCTATTCCTGAGAAAGCATAATATTCACTGAAAAAGTGATCTGCAGTCAAAAAGTTTGAATGGACACTGTCAAGCACAGATGAATTTCATGACATCAAGAGTGGAAGTTTTCCTCTGGCCTTATGTCAGTTCTAAAGGTAAAGAGTATAGGCTTTTTAGCCACCACAGCGTTTTAAACTCATCAAACATCCAAACACCTACAGACCACAGGACACATAGCCCAGAGTCTGGAAACGTTGTGTTCTCATGTAAGGCAGCACCTGCCCTTAGTGTGCTTCTAGTTCATGATGTGATTCACAGCCCAGTGGCAGAAGCTAGGGAAACCACAAGGAGAATGACCAGGAGAAAGCAGAAATTTAGCAAGTAGGAGTTCCTGCTGCAGCTCAGCAGTTAACGAAGCCAACTAGTATCCATGAGGACGTGGGTTTATCCCTGGCCCTGCTCAGTGGGTTAAGGATCTGGCATTGCCGTGAGCTGTGGCGTAGGTTGCAGACGTGGCTCAGATCTGGTGTGGCTGTGGTGTGGGCTGGCAGCTGTAGCTCTGATTTGACCCATAGCCTGGAAACCTCCATATGCTACAGGCGCGGCCCTAAAAAGCAAATTTAGCAAGTAATATGGGACTGGTCTTGACCTTTTCTCTTGGAAGTACAAAATACGAAAACAAATTCCCCATTTTTTTTAATAATGGTTCACTTATATTCAGAATATATATACATTCTATTAGTCAAATCCCTTTTAGCTCAAAAAGGTTCGCCCAAATCCAAATAATTATCTTAAATATTAATCAAATATTAATATTAAATATTTCCCTACTCTTAGAGAACATGGTAAATGTGATAGAAAGAAAATGTAGGATAATGCGTTTGACCATCATGTCCCAAGTATTCAGATCACTAATAATTTTAAGTCTTTGAGCTTGTTGGAATGTTACACTGCCAGACCCAGAGTCTAGTTTTTCAGCGAATTAGTACAATTAAGATACAGTTCCCAAATAGAACTCATTTCATCTTCCACTGTGGCACTGCCTTCCTAAGAGAGGTTTTTGATGTGTTAATTTCAGGGGAGAAAAGTCATTTTCTAATGATCACTCTCTTTGTATTAGAAAGTAGTGGTTTTCATCTGAAACACTTGCATACATTTTTAAGTGAAAAGCAAAAAAGTCTCCTGGAAAAGCCTATATAAATTTAGATTTAGCTTAGAGATTGTTAGGCCTTTTCAGGAGTAGGCTAATCATTGAAAAAGTGATCTTAAAAAGTGTCAAGGAGGAGTTCCCGTTGCGGCTCAGTGGTTAACGAATCCGACTAGGAACCATGAGGTTGTGGGTTCGATCCCTGCTCTTGCTCAGTGGGTTAAGGATCCGGCGTTGCCGTGAGCTGTGGTGTAGTTGCAGACGCGGCTCGGATCTCGAGTTGCTGTGGCTCTGGCGTAGGCTGGCAGCTACACCTTCGATTCGACCGCTAGCCTGGGAATCTCCATATGCCGCAAGAGCGGCCCAAGAAATGGCAAAAAAAAAAAAAAAAGTGTCAACGAAGTTTGAATAGACACTGTCAAGCACACCTTTGCTCTGAGATGAATTCCATGATGTTAGGAGTGGAAGTTTCCCTCTGGCCTTAGGTCAGTTTTCCTAAAGGTGGACAGTGCACACTTTTTATCCACCAAAGGTGTGAAAAGAAAGTCTATATACCATTGCCTAAAAGGCCTAGACCCAGCCTTTCAGGGAGGCAATTCACCAAGGGATGATACGCATCTCTTAAAGTTGACTTGGAAATGCATGGGGTTTGACCTGGGGCGGTCCAGTCCTGCGCACTGGGCACTCCAAGTGCACGCCCGCGCTGGGTGCTCGCAGGCGACCGCGTGCCCCGTCGTCGGCCCCGGACTCACGCTGTGCTCTCTTGCGGTCTCTCGAAGGTACCTACCAGGGCCAGTGGGCCGGTGGCATGCGGCACGGCTACGGCGTGCGCCAGAGCGTGCCCTATGGCATGGCCACGGTGATCCGCTCGCCGCTGCGCACGTCGCTGGCTTCGCTGCGCAGCGAGCAGAGCAACGGCAGCGTGCTCCACGACGCCGCGGCCGCCGCCGACAGCCCGGCCGGCACCCGCGGCGGCTTCGTGCTCAACTTCCACGCCGACGCCGAGCTCGCCGGCAAGAAGAAGGGCGGCCTCTTCCGCCGGGGCTCCCTCCTGGGAAGCATGAAGCTGCGCAAGTCCGAGTCCAAGTCCTCCATCTCGAGCAAGCGCAGCTCGGTCCGCAGCGACGCGGCCATGAGCAGGATCAGCTCCAGCGACGCCAACTCCACGATCAGCTTCGGCGATGTAGATTGTGATTTTTGCCCGGTGGAGGACCACGTGGACGCCACTACCACGGAAACCTACATGGGCGAGTGGAAGAACGACAAGCGCACGGGCTTCGGCATCAGCGAGCGCTCCAATGGCATGAAGTACGAAGGCGAGTGGGCGAATAACAAGAGGCACGGGTACGGCTGCACGGTGTTTCCCGACGGCTCCAAGGAAGAGGGCAAATACAAAAATAATATTCTGGTCCGTGGAATAAGGAAGCAGCTTATACCAATAAGAAATACAAAAACTAGGGAGAAAGTGGACAGAGCGATCGAAGGCGCGCAAAGGGCAGCTGCCATGGCGAGAACCAAAGTGGAAATTGCAAATTCAAGGTATGTAAACGCAGGCTGGGTGGTTCTGGCCGGGTCCTTCCAAACAGTGGAATATCAGATAATGTGTCTGTCAGTCCTCTGGTGACGTCACCAAATAGCTTCCATCCGCACCTTTCGGAATCAGGTGGAAAATTATTAAGCCCATTAGAATTAATCAGAAATGTGCCTGCACTCTTCGGAAACTTTCCATCCTCAAAAAATGTTAAAGGCACACTGAGGTCCCCTTCCTCCTGTAAATTGCTTCTCTAATACTAAATGTGATGGAGTTGACTCAGAACCTGTGTCCGTTTCCCAGAGTCCAAAAGTTATCTTAAAAAAGTACCTCTGAAATAGTGTCACAGCACAGTACTTTGTGCACCGGAAAGAAAATATCCATCCATGTGGAACCTGTAGCTTAGTCCCTCATATTAAAATCGGAAAATTATCCTAATTTATAATATTCAGTTCTGTTTATTGATGCCTTTATAGGTGAAATTGACTTTGAGAAAATCACCAAGATCTAGATAGATGGAAAGTTACATCACAAAATCCAGCAGGCATTTCTTTAAACACCAGAGCTCCTCTGTATGGGAAAAGGCAGAGGGACTGAGGCTCAGCAATCCCCCCCCCCCATTCTGTGCAGGAAAGATTAGATCACTGGTATATTAAAAGGACTGGGGTGGGGAGAGCCTGACATGGACAGATGGGACTGTCAGTGTGCCAAGGTTGAAAGAGCTAGCAGTAGAGAAGGGTTGGAGTGAGGAGGAGAAAGCAGTGAATAATAGATTGAAAAGTGGGGTGCATGTGGGCACAGAAGGACTATGCGCCTAAAATTTTAGCATTAATAACCAGGTTCAGGCATCCAACCAGGAGGATAGAGAACTCTGTTGGGAATAGAATTTTACTAGGGATGGATGTCACATGTCAGACAAAAAAGAAAACAGGTGGTTTATACACGGAAACTTTTATTCTTAGGCTTATTTAAGCAAGTACTGACTGGCTTCAGTTTTGTGCGATTTGAGGCATACATTTAGTGTAGAATATTAAAAATCCTTTTCCTGCTTCAGTAATATTCTCCATTGAAGTAAAGCTCCTTTGGAAACCACGAAATATTAGCGTGTCTTCAGTCGTTTTGGTTTTTTTTTTAATCAGCATTGAATTCATCTATTTTTTTTGATGGAACCCTGTGAAATTTCTCATGTTTGAACTTTTGGATGTGTGAAAAATGGTGACTTCACATGGTTCAACTTAATAGTTTCAGATGTCTGAAATTTCTTTAAAAAAAAAAAACAACTCCTATTTTATGGTTACTTTTTACTTCCAAGTGTCTGAAACACTAATTGGAAAATGGAGGCGGTCCTGCGTTTTGCATTATTTTTAGATATATATTAAGGTATTCACGGTTTCCATCTTTATCCCCTACTGAGCACCTTTTCAAGTTAATGTTGCTTAGTAATTGGCATAAACTTGCAAGAAAGTTCTTCCCCTCTTCATTGCCGAGTATCTTTTCTTTTCGATCGTGGTTTTCTCTGATCCCGAAGGGTGGCTTTCACTTGCTTTTCACTTTGCTTGTACTTGGCACATCTCATCTCACTGGCTTCCCTGGCCCTCAGCTAACTTTTAGAGCTAGTGATACAGGAGTTCCCACCATGGCTCGGCAGAAATGAATCTGACTAGTAACCATGAGGTGGCGGGTTCGATCCCTGGCTTCTCTCAGTGGGTTAAGGATCTGCCGTTGCTGTGAGCTCTGCTGTAGGTCCCAGACATGGCTCAGGTCCCGAATTGCTGTGGCCAGCAACTGCAGCTCCAATTGGACCCCTAGCCTGGGAACTTCCATATGTCTCAGGTGTGGCAGTTAAAAAAAAGAGCTAAAAATAAAAAAATAGAGCTAGTGATACACTTTCCTTAGGCCCCAGCCTCTGATTTGAAATGCAGTCTTGGATTCTTCCATTTTATTTCCACCTACTGATAGACTAGAGGTAATTCAATCCTGGCAGCTGGAAAATAAACCTATGCGGGACATTCTCGCAAATGACTTTTCCTATGCTTGCTTTAATTATTGAAGTTAATGATTAGTTTAATTTGGAGGAACCTACATCATGACAGGGAAGTGTTTAGGATGTAGAGATCTCTGATTATGCCAGTGTCATAAAACTCTTATCCAAGTCCTAGCCACGTTCCCTCTGTGGAAAGTCTTATGGGGGCATAGTATGTAGTTTGGGAGTAGTGCCTTGTGATAGTTTATGATCACCAAATATTTAGCTTGAGAGCTCGTACTTTTAGCTAGTTAAACTACTTCTTAAAGAGGTCACTTAGCTGTTTAAAAAATGCCCATTTCCTCGTGCTGAGGGAAAAAAGCCAGTCAGGACAAACGTTGCAGGATTCCACTTCAGCACGATATCTGTTATGATTGAACTCACAGAAACAGTAAAACGGTGGTTGCCAGGGGCTGGAGGGAGGGAGAGATTGGAAGTTGCTGTTCAACAGGTATAACGTTTCAGGTAAGCAGGATGAATAAGTTCTAGAGAGCTCTACACTCCTGTGCCTGGGAATAATGCTATTGTATTGTGCACTCAGCATTGTGTTACTAGGGTCGATCTCCTGTTAAGCATTCTTACCATAATAAAGCAAAATACCATTTAGATGACAGGATAGGCCAAAAAAAGTTTAAATAGTCAAATAACCTTTTGTATTTTACTTTCACTGTTTTAGTCTCTTTCCAGATTCCTCACTTTAACGACTCCCTCAGATAAAGGGTTTGGCAACTTATTTTTCTAGAAAGCTGCTGAAGGACTGTGTTATAACAGCTCGGAGTTTAGAATTCAACATGCTTTTAAAAACTTTTTTTTTTTTAAATAAGGTGGGAAAAGAAAGATTTTTATCAAGGTTTGCCTCCTGAGGGCAGAACGTCTAGCTATATCACTGTCAGAAACCATGGCTCTTGATGACGCTCAAGTATCTGCTCCATTCTTCCTGGCCCCTCTCGCACTTGTTGTTAATGTTTTCATTTGTTCATTTGTTTTTCTTTTTGGGCCACACACGCAGCGTGGTGGACATTTCGGGGCCAGGGATCGAACCCACACTGCCTTTGCGGCCTGCACCCTACAGCTGTGGCAATGCCAACACCGGATCTTTAACCCACTGGGCCAGGAGAGAACTTCCTCTTTTTTTGTTTTTAAAAATATCCAGAGTTTAAGAACATAAAGTGACACTCTTTCCCTTCCCCTGCTGCAGTAATTGGCAGAATAAGAACTAGAAAGTAAGACTCCTGACAGTGGGCCACTGTCAAAATCGCACATTCACCATCAGCAGCAAAGGAAGATAATGGGTTAATGGTTATGGATCATTTCATTTTTCTCCCCTGATGTTTTGGGGCATTTTTTTTTTTTGTCTTTTGTTGTTGTTGTTGTTGTCTTTTTAAGGCCACACCTATGGCACATGGAGGTTCCCGGGCTAGGGGTCTAATTGGAGCTGTAGCTGCCTGCCTATGTCACAGCCACAGCAACGCCAGATCAGAGCTACATCTGCGACCTACACCACAGCTGCTGGCGACATCAGATCCTTAACCCACTGAGCGAGGCCAGGGATTGAACCCGCAACCTCATGGTTCCTAGTCGGATTCGTTAACCACTGCGCCACAGTGGGAACTCCTGCTCCCGTGATAGTGTTTGTTGTTCTCTCACTGTCATTTCTTAGGCTGTAGAGATGTTTGCTTGTTTCTGAAGTCCCAAGGAAATGGATCTGCTTTTACCCCTCACTGTGTTTTATCTTGAAGCAAAGCCTCAAGGTAGCTTTGAGGGAAAATAATTGTACTTGCCAATAATGGCTCCTCAGGGAAATCAGGAGACATGGAACCAACCATCTTTGGCCCAGAGATTCAGGAAAACATGGTAGATCTGGGGGTCTTTTCCTTTGCTTCTCTGAAGAGGTGTATCTTCCTAGTTCCCCCAGGAGGCTTGTTTCTGAAGGCTTATAAAGGGCCCCTGCTTAAGTCTTATAGATCAGGGAATATAAGGATGACAGAAGAGTTAGCAGAGGATAGAAAGAACACAGTAGACTTAGTAGATAACTGATTGTTGATTAGCAGGTTAGCACTTACAGAGTTAAAACTGTCAAGGATGCTAATAATTTGCTGACTCCTGTAGCTTTTTGAAATTTTTATTTTATTTATTTTTTGGCTGCCCCGTGGCATATGGAGTTCTTGAGCCAGGGATCACATCCGAGCTGCAGTTGTGACGTACATAGCTTCGGCAACACAGGATCCTTAACCCACTGTGCTGGGCCAGGGATCGAACCTATGTCCCACTACTCCAGAGATGCCGCCAATCCTGTTGCATCACCGTGGGAACTCCCTATAGCATTTTTTTTTTAAGATTTTAATTTTTTGTATTATAGTTGATTTACACTGTTTTGTCACTTGCTGCCATAGCCACAGCATTCTTTAGATGTCTGCACCAGCTCCAAATGTATATGTTTATAAGATTTAACAAAGTATTTTGTTCCCCTCTTATCTTGGTCCTGAGGGTAAAAATCATCCCATGGAATCCCATCCCATGGAAAAGTGGTTTTTTTTTTTTGTTTGTTTGTTTGTTTGTTTAAGAAATGCTCCAAAGGAAGGGGAGCATCTCTGAACATTTCAAGCTCCTTGTTTCCAGAGACAGAGACTGGGACTCTGCCCAGGATCCCCTCACTATCCCTGTCGTTGCAGTCACTTTTCTCATTTGGTCATTTTTTTTACTCCATTAACTCTTCAGTAATTCCTTAGGAGAGCTTGTTCAAATGACTGTTGCCTGAGAAAAATATTTTAAGGAAGAATTTGCAGGTGAGGCCTTTGGTTGAGACAGCAAATAAGCGGCCCTTGGTGAAGGATACTTCCATGGAAACGAAGAGATCATTTAGGGAGGAATGTGGACCAAAGAAGAGCTTTGTAGAACCTGGGCCTTATCTGTGATCGTTATCTTGCTACAGGGTAGAAGAAGTGTGGTGAAAAGGATGGGCGAACTCTGGCCTAAAGCAGTGGAGAGCTGGGGGCATTTGCTTCTGCTAGTTTTGTTGGATCAGACAGATCAGAAGAAAGAAAACCAAGGGACTCTTCAGCATAGAGTGCGTTCGTGACCATCGTTAGCTGACTCTGGCCGGCCTCCCTGAAGCTAGTCGGGTGGTTAGTTGGGCAGGCTCCCAGCACCACTGAGAAGTGTCAGCGATGAGACAGGCCGGCCTCTCCCCAACCATTGGTGCCATTTCAGGTGGTAATGGCAGCGCCTAGACAGGGGAATGTCATGAGGGAGCCCTGTGTTGTCCCCTGCCCAGCCCCAGCCCTGCTGTGCTTGGCACAGGTGTAGCTGTGCAGGGGGATTGGAAGCAGCCAGATAGCACGTGAAGGACCTCAAGATCAAGGGATTGGGTGAGCTTGCTGTATCTGTTTGCAGAACTAGAGCTTAGATTCCATGCTTGCCAATTTTGGACTTACATAGTAAAATGACATAGTTGTTGTTGTTTTAATCTTACAGGAGAAATATATTTCCCATAATTCTCTCTTAAAAAGATAACAGAGTTCCCGTTGTGGCTCAGCAGGTTAAGGACCCCAATGTCATCTCTGTGAGGATGCGTGGGTTCAATCCCTGGCCTGGCTCAGTGGGTTAAGGATCTGGTGTTGCCGCACGTTAGCCGTGGCCACACGCGGCAGGCCAGCATCTGCAGCTCCCATTCAGCTTCTGGCCTGGGAACTTCCTTATGCTGCAGGTGCAGCTGTTAAAAAAAAGATACATTATAATTTCATCCCACTCTCCCCCTTTACTCCATGCCAGAAGTGACTCAGCCACAAGGAAGTCTTTGCTCAGCCCTCCCTCTTCTCGGAGCCCTTGGGCTGCTCCCCCCCTCCAGTTTAGGCATAAAGTGTCTTCTGCACAGAGGGTTTTCCTGTCCCACCCTCCTGCCAACCCTCTCAAGTCCAAATCTGCCCCCCTCCACCAGTCTAGTTTTCATTGTATTTCCGTATGTTTGTTTAGTATCTCTTTCCCCACCTGGATTGGAGAGCCAGGCCCTGAAAGCAGCTGTGCTCACTTTTGTGTTATTCCCAGCAGCTAGTTTAGATCAGGGCACTTTTGGAAGAGCTCTAGTAAATATTTGATGAATGAGTGAATTAAGTTCTCACTCCTTTGGGTATGAGCACCGCCAGCGCTTCTAATTCTGTTTGGCCGGACATTTTTAAACCGCAGTTCTCAGGCAGGAAACACAGCCCTCACAATTCTTCATCTTACAGTCTGACAACAGTCAAGGAAGCGCTGAAGATGCACAAGTATGTGTTCCAGGTACTTTTTCGCCACTGAAGTCAACATCATCAAAGTGTCAGAACTCAAGCAGAGCCAGGGAATTGGCACTTCTGGTTAAACTGAACTGTTAATTCCATTCTTCATAGGCGTGAGCTGGTCCAGTGGATAACCTGCCAGTGCTTCCTAGACATAGACAGATGTGACATCTCTAGGAGGTCCACTTTTTTTTTTTTTTTTTTTTTGTCTTTTCTAGGGCCACACCTGCAGCATATGGAGGTTCCTAGGCTAGGGGTTGAATTGGAGCTGTAGCCACTGGCCTACACCACAGCCACAGCGACACCAGATCCGAGCCACGTCTGCGACCTATACCACAGCTCACAGCAACGCTGAATCCTTAACCCACTGAGTGAGGCCAGGGATCGAACCCGCAACCTCATGGTTCCTAGTCGGATTCATTAACCACTGCGCCACAGCGGGAACTCCAGAGATCCACTTTTTTACTAACCACGATAACATTGGCTCATGCTCCGTAGTCGACATCAACAAAATGTGTGATAAGGCAGAACATAAGAGCTTATTATCTTAAAAATCTAAGTTTGCTGAATATGCAGCTGTTTGTTTCCTTTTGAAAGTTTTTCTTGTCTGGCCATTTCTTTTTTTTTTTTTCTGGTCTGTTTTCTGTAGCTCAAATAATAACATTCAGTAGAGCTGTCTCTCACAAGATTTTCTTGACTTGATTCACACGTTGCTTATTAGCAGTTGAAGCCCAGAGTCAACCATGAGTCATGCATGTTATGGATCCAAATTAAGCTTATTACCATCAGTTTTAGGAAAAGGCTTAATCGCTGCCAAGATATTGTGAAGGGCAAGGCATCTGAGGTTCTGTTGGACAAAAGGATTCTCTTCCTCTTTTTGAAAATCAGTATTATTACAGTTTATCTTCTGTCTTTTCTGTAGTAATAGTGGCCATATCATATCTTTAAAAAATTTTTAGGTTACCTTTTCCGTGAATTCTTTGGTTTCTTCTCCTGGGGCTCTGGCTAATTTTCTGCTATTATCATAGGTGATTTTTCACAGGAAGGTGAGTTCCTTGTAGTGCCTCATAAGTCATTTTAATGAAAAGGCTGTTAGATCAGTAAGGGAATTTAGGGGAAAGTCACCTAAAATGTGGGGAATTAATGGCTGAGGAGAGCACTGGGTATTTTCTTTAGTTTTGTCTTGTGTGTGCTTCTATATCTACCTTTGCTTCCTGTCATCCTTTTCCACCTGCTATGGCTAGCCCTTCTACGAACAAATTCCAGAGTCTTGGTTAAAACAGTCAGGCCCTGGGGTGCAGAAACTTTACTGGGCGTGGGATTGCTATTTGCCTCTCTCCTCACAGGAGAGTTGTTCTGAGGGTTGAATGAGAGAGTGTCATGGGACTTTAAACTGTAAATCGCTAGGTAGAGAGTCGGTGTTTCAAAAAAAGCGTTGATCCCGTGTGTACCACTTCCCAGCCTGCTCAGCGATAGAAGACCAAGAAGCCAGACAGAGAGGGAGGTGAAGATGGAGGGAGGAAGGGAAGGCAGGCTTGGGGAGCAGAAATGGGGATGCGCCCAAGGAAAGGAGTTAAGTCCACCGAGCTGGACCACCTGTGTGCAGACCTGTGTGTGTATCTCGCCCCTTTCCCAGCCTCAGACTGTGTGGAGTCAGTATACTGTCAGCAGGCAGTTAACACTTTTTAAGATTGAAGAGCCAACAGGCAAGGAGATGGCCCATGTGTTAACAACACCCAGCTAGGCTGGGGTCCAATTCTGAAGACAGTGTCTCATAGCAAAGACCTCCGTCTTCCTATTGTCTGGGTACATGACTGAGGGTCACTGTTATGCTCTGTGTGTGTTATGGTTTCTCTCCTGCGCATAAACGTTTTAAGTACACATTGCTTCTTTTTACCAAAGATGGCCCGTTTCCTGTGGGAGAACATGAGGCACCTGCTCTAATTTCCTCACATTCTTCTCCAGGCTGTCAAAAGAAAGACAGGCTTCTTTGCATCACGAGGCCCGGGATTTTTTTTTTTTTTTTTTTTTTTTTTGGTCTTTTTAGGGCTGCCCCCGTGGCATATGCAAGTTCCTAGGCTAGGGGGTCCAACTGGAGCTGCAGCTGCCAACCTGCACCACAGCCACAGCAATGCCAGATCAGAGCCACGTCTGTGACCTACACCGCAGCTCATGGCAACGCTGGATCCTTAATCCACTGAGTGAGGCCAGGGATCAAACCTGCATCCTCAGGGATACTGGGTGGGTTTGTTCCCACTGAGCCACAGTGGAACTCCAGCCCAGGACTTCTTAATGGACCGAGTGGGTCCTGGAGAATTCGGTGGGTATGCAGAGCAGGCAGCCGAAACCAATGAGATAAGCCAGGCATCAGCCCTGTCCTGCTCCCAGGCAAGGGGTAGAGCTGGGACACAGTGCTGCTCCAGAGGCCAAACCCGGGGGCACAGAGAAAGCCCTTGGCCACCCGCTCTCCTTCAGCTCTGACGTTACCTCACCTCGTGGCTTAACAGGCCATTGCGCGTGACCTGAGAACACACTGTCTCGTGAGAACCTTAGAAACATTCTTATCTCGTTCCCAGAGATCTTGCTTGAAAAAATTCTCCATCCAGCCCTCCAGAGGCCAGGCCCATTCAGAAACCAGGAGGCACCGAGGTGATTCTGGGTTTTAATGATTAACAGCTAGGTCAAAGCAGTACAGGTTTAGTGAAACTCAGTTTGGGGCCAGAATAAGAGGGAGGACCACACAGTTATTTAGACTCATCAGCCATTAAAAACATTCCCTTTGAAACCCTGAATCATGTAGGCATGGCTCTCCACTTCGACCGAAGAGGGAGGGCAGAGAGCAGGTGCCCTGTGTGGTGTCAGTGGGACAGGAGGTCGTAATTCAGTTCTGCAGAGACCTGCTTGGTGGAAACCAGCCGTGAAGCCTGGAGGGGAAAAAAAAACAATCCAGGGTGATGAGAAGCTAGGTTTTTGGGACACATGTTGGCCTTGTTTTAACTGCAAAAATCTGAGTGTTCTCAAGACCGTTCACATTTCAGCAGATTCCATCTCATTGGGTTATGAAATACAACATTTTGCCGATTCTGTTAACTATGAAGAATTAAGGCAGCAGTCTAGCTTCATTGTCACGGAAACTACCCAACTCCCATGTTTTCTGGAAAGATGAAGGTGCGATTGCTTTCAGGTTCCATCTCATGTGCTCCGAATGGACTCTTTGCTTTGCCCCGAGAAGCTCCATTTGGGGGCCCATGGCCGGGTTCTGCACACTGCTTAGCCAGTAGGTAGACGCCCGGGAGCCACAGCTGCCAGGCAGCCAAAGCAACCCGCTCACAACTTTCCATTATGGATTAAGCTGACTCTGCCAATCTCACTTTACTCAAGACACCAAGCTGGACGCTCGCAAGACTAGTGCCTTGCAAATCTTTGAGATGCTTTTCTTATTATAGATGAAATATGAACATTGTGTTTAGGAACAGGATCCAACAAATGCCAAAGGTATTTATGTAAGTCCCTCAGCTTTAGTCCAACAGCCTCTTGAGAATAAAACCTAATAAGCTTTTAATAATTGTGCCCTTCTCCTTCAGTTGGCGTCTCACATTTATTTTGTATAATATGCCCCATTCAGAATAAGCTCCTTTATCAGGAATTTAATTAATATGTAAGGAATCAAGATTGCCTCCAAACCAGCACAGCTCTTTGAAGTCAAATCTTCTTAGGATTTCCCTGTGCGCCAAAAGAAACTTATTCAAGCCAAGTAAAATACAATTAATTCTCTTTCTAGTACTTTAAAAACAATCAGTTATGCCAGAGGTGAACAAGTAATGGTGCTATGTTTTTGTTTGAAACAACTTAAACAAGAGGAAAATTTTGCTCAATTTTACGGTATGGAGTCGGTCAAGTTTTGGTCTCAGTTGCTTGGCCTGGAGCTCCCTGTCAGTTTAAATTTTTTTTTTTACCTTGATTTGGGAGCTTTTTTGAATTAGTATTTCCAGACTTCATATGTTTACTTCCATCTGTTAAGGGAAAGGTTTGATGTTCATGGGAGGAACCTCTTAGTCAAAACATGTTGAGGAAATATCCCATAGAAACCAGAGTTCAAGAGTAAGGATGGCAGAGTGTCATGATGGAGTTCACCCACCATCACCAGCCCTGGTCTCGTTCCCACCCCCTCCTCATCCCAGTGACTTCAGAATCAGTTCCACTGTGGACCAACTGACAGATGACCTTGCAAAGATACAAGTGCCCTGAAAGCGTGGTACCTTTAGCTCTTAACTGCCATCACTTAACATTTTAGTTAGCAATCTGGACTGGAGTCCCAAGAAAGACACTTGGTTACCAGCCCATTTTATAAGGTTTGGTTCTTATCTCAGTGAAATGCTAATTTTAATCACTCTTTGTTACGTTAACCAATGACATACTATGTAAATGTAAAATTACGATTAGGACCCAGTCTTTTGCATCACAGAGTCTGGTTGGGACAGATTTAAACAGCAGTTACCGATTGGACGATTGGCACCTTGCTGTGAGCTTAGGTAGCACGTACCTGACTGTACACTTAATGGTAGGTGAGATTCTGCAGGTAGTATCCAGCCAGGAATCAACGGACGTATAGATATTTTGCGGAAGAAGGCGGAGACTGGTGCAAAAGACAGTGGCCCACGTGTATTTGGGGTGCTGCAAGGTGTCTGATGTGGTTGGAAAGAGGGGTGCTAGGTGGGGGGTGTTGGGAGATGAGGTGGAGAAGTAAGCAAGGGCTCATCAACATAAAGACGACTTTGGACATTATCCCAAAGACAGAGGAGAGTTATTGATAATTGCAGGAAGAAGAATGACATGATCAAACGTTAGAGAAGATCACTCTTTTTGCAGGTCGTATAGAGATTGGGAAGTGGAAGGAACAGGCAGTAAAACTGGAGATTAAGTAGTAATCGGCTAACAAGTCATCTAGGTAAGAGCCCGTAGGCTTAGCTAAGCGGGGCAGTGGAGAGAAGAAGATGGAAATGCTTGAAAGCCTCCCCAGCCGACTTGGAGAGGACGTGATGGGTGGTTGATGTGCCGTGAACCAGGAAAGGGAGGAGTCAGTGACTCAAGTTTCTGGCTTGGCCAGTTGGATGGATGCTGGTCCTGTTTATTGAGACAAGGACCAGGGAGGAAGGTGTGGGTTTAGAGGGGAAGATGAGTTTGGGTTTTTGATTTCTTGAATCTTGTGATGTTAGCCCAAAAGACAAAAGGGACCATGGCCCTGGAACTCAGAACGATTGGTCCTGTATGTAAAGTGCCTGGAAACCAACCCTTAGGAGCAAATAGATCTATGAGGCATGCCCCCAAAGAGGAATTCCATGTACGTGATACTAGATCCCACCCCCCCCCTTTTTTTTTTTTAAGAAATACAAATGAAGCAGTTGTCACGTTAAGTGCCTGGGAATCTCTTGCCTTATGACAATGCAATTCGGGTATCAGAATGTCTATTCTTGGATTTGTGAAATTCTGCTTTCTAAGATCTGTGCTCAAGGGACCTACCTGGTGAACAAGATCTCTTGGCCTGTTTTCTTTCTTGGCAACACACGGGAACAAAATATCACTCCCAGAAATCATTATGCTCAAGAAACATCATTTGGCAAACATTTAGTTCGTGCTAGCCCTGGCCAAACATGGCACTAGGCCCAAGGAATAAGAAACAAAACCTGTTGTTAAGATCAGATATGCTGGCGGGTTCTGTGCAGCATGGCAGGGGTTGTGAGCCAGGCAGGGGCTGCAGATTGGAGGGGCTCACCCGGAAGCACTTAACCCCTCTGAAGTGAGCTCCTGGCAGATGATTTCCGGTGCTCTTTGCACACGCAGCTTCCTCAGCCTGTACCGCCCTCCTCTCAGGTCCCTTTCCTTTGCCTAACCACTGTTATAGTTTTTTGCGATCACTTGCAAGATCCATAGCAGGCCCAGACTAAATTAAGAAAACTTAATGTCTCTTCGAATGTGTAATTTTACCTTTGACAATAGGAATTGTAGCAACAGAATGTAAAGTACGTAAGAATTTTATAATGCTGAGGGAAGATGACTATGCTTTCTTTAAAAGAAAAAGAAAAATTTTAAATACTTAAATAATTTTAATTACATTTTCTACGTGGAGTCTATAGGACGTGATTTTTGACGGTAGGGAGCATCTCATTAGCAGCGTTTGGATTCAGAGACACCCACGTTAGCTGTTTAGCCGTTAGTTAACTTTTTGGCAATGTCTCCAGATATGAAAGCAGCGTAGACACTGCTCAGCAGTTCTCCGGTGTATACCTTGCATTAGGGCAAGCCCCCTTCCCCTTTTGGTCTGAGAATATAGCAGGTGGAATGCTACCTTTTGGCCACATGCATGCAGAGCTGACGTGTCTTGTCCTTGGTGCCTGGACCTGGGATGTGAACTTGTCATTTGTCGTCTCACCTAACCCCCCCCCCCCAATGCCAAGGAGGTAGGAAATCGAGGCATAGGGAGGTCCCAAAATAAGTAGACCACCTATTTAGGCAGGGTCGTGGACAGCATAACCATCAGAGCCCAAGCTTTTAACCTCCACTAGATTTTGAGAACTGGAGTTGCAGTGTTTTTCTTAACCCACATACCATCTGTAGGCAGATCTGTCCAGGAGCAGTATTATTTAGTCGTACTCTGCATTTTGCCACTTTAATTTAACAGACATGATTCCTTCAACAGCCACGAATCTTGTGCCGGAGACAAACATAAACAGAAAATGTCAGTGTAATATCAAAACACGTGAAAATGCAAGAGGAAGAGGAACACAGATAGACATGGGGCTTAAGGGAACAGGGTTGAGCCTGAGCTATGGAGCGTGAGGTTAGGCAGGACGCACATGGTGGCAAGGATGCTCCAGATGAACTGCCTGATGAAGGCAGTGCGGAGTAAAGGTTCCTACAAGGAAGGGCAGCGCCTCTCCGGGGTGTGGTCCATCCACCCCCAGGGCTGTCAAATAATGCCTGATCCTCCACCTCTTGCTGAATTAACACATCCTAGAGTGAGAGCCAAAGTCTGCATCTTTCACACTTCCCAGGTCACTCTCAGGCACACTGAAGTTTGCCCTGTTGAGATATGAGATGAAATGAGATTGTGAAGGTTTGGGAGCTGGATTTTCTACTAGTGGCCTAGGGGAGTCCTGGAAGGAGTTTGAGCAGGGAACCATCTGCCTTTGAGATGGGTTTAAGTGGGACCAGGCTGGAGGCCTAGTCAGTCGAGGTGACAAAGACCCAGTCGAGGGCAGGGATGGTAGAGAAGCAAGGGATAAAATTAGCAGAAATTGGGAGCTCCTGTTGTGGCTCAGTGGACACGAACCCAGCTAGAATCCATGAGGATGTAGGTTCGATCCCTGGCCTTGCTCAGTGGGTTAAGGATCTGGCGTTGCCATGAGCTGTGGTCGAGGTTGTAGACAAGGCACAAATCTGGCATTGCGGTGGCTATGGCGTAGGCCAGCAGCTGTGGCTTCCATTCAACCCCTAGTCTGGGAACTTCCATATGCTGTGGGTATGGCCCTAAAAAGCAAATAAATAACTAAATGATTAAAATTTAAAAAATTAGCAGAAATTGATGGACTGGAAGTGGTCGGCGAGGAGCAGAGGCAGATTAAGATGTGTGTGTGTGATATTGTGATGCCCCTAAATCAGGTTAGCAAAAAAGTTCATTCATTCCCAGCATATGGGCGATTCATTTCAAAGATGAAACAAGTAATCTTTCCAGATCTCTCTTATCCAATGAAATGGGAGTGAGGAAGTGGAAAAGTGGCCGAGGTGGTCTCAGAAAGCCCGTGTCTGGGTTTCCACTGTTGTGTGCATTCACCTCTTTGGCCTATTTTTTTTTTTAAGGGCCACACCCACAGCATGTGAAAGTTCCAAGCTAGGGCTGGAATCAGAGCTGCAGCTGCCGACCTACACCACATCAACGCAGGACCCGAGCTGAGTTCTGCAACGCAGAATCTTAACCCACTGAGCAAGACCAGGGATCGCACCCACATCCTCCTGGATTCTAGTGGGGTTTTGTTATTGCTGAGCCACAACAGGAACTCCATCCTTTGCCTGTGTTTGAACCTTGACTTCACATAACTCTACCATCAATGCTTCTTACAGAAGTTACTCTGAGTAAACACAGTGAGACGTCTCTGACGTTTTCCGTTTCCAGCTCCACATTTGTTTGCGGTCAATGGTGGACTGAAAGGGAAGATGTCCTGCCATGTACCCTGTTGGGAACAAGGTTGTGAGAACGAATGTCCCACCAAAATAGAAAGTGTTTTGAAGCACCCCTAACATACCCAGTCTGGATCGTGTCAGAGATGTTGTTAGATGTTAGCTGTTGTTAGGCACTTAGTACTGCACCAGCCCTGGAGGGGGAGAGAGGAATCTTGAGCCTGACACTCCCCCAAACACACACACACGCACACTCAAGCTTAGAGTTGGCAGGAGGTAACCTGTACTCATAGGACCAGTGAAATAATAGCACAGGACTTCCCAAGTCGTGGCTCAGTGGAAAACGAATCTGAGTAGCATCCATGAGGATGCAAGTTCCACCCCTGGCCTCACTCGGTGGGTTAAGGATCCTGCGTTGCCATGAGCTGTGGTGTAGGTCACATACGAGGTTCAGATTCCACATTGTTGTGGCTGTGGTGTAGGCCGACAGCTACAGATCTGATTCGACCCCTAGCCCGGGAACATATGCGGCGGGTGCAGCCCTAAAAAAAAGACAGAAAACATAAAAATAATAGCACAGAATCATTCAGTCGGTCAGCTGTTAGCACTCTGTCCCCTCCATGCAGGTTATCAAGTAGTTTAAAATATCTAAATGGTCACTCTTATAGGTATTAAAAGGAATAAATTGACTGCCATAAGACAGTTCCAAGAACTTTTTACTTGGCCACATATCCTAGTAATATTTGATTAAAAAATATATTAATGTATAAACTTGACAGTGAAAGTATTTTTCAAAATGATGTTATTTCTCACCCCTCTCTAAATCAGAGTAACTTTCAACCCATTGTTGGGATGATTAAATGTGGCTAGAGAGGGAGCAATCACTCATGCGTAATTCCAGAAAGGAAACAAAAAGGGCAAAGAGCTTATTTAAAAGTTTTCTCTCCTCTGGCTTTGGAATCTTCAGTCATGTGTTAATTTTGCAGCGTTAAGCTTCAGTTCCTGACTTTACGGTTTAAAAGTTTTCTTTAAATTACAGCTGCTATATTTGTAATTGTACAGAGCCTCCGCCATGTTTGGGGCCAATAATAAGACCTTACAGATATTTCAAGGGAAGTAGGCGTGAGCCTACAAAAGAAAGAAAAGAAACAAGTCTCAAGCATTCTTCTACAGCAGAGTCTGTGTAAACATGTACGTATGTGAATTCTGGTCCTAAAGAAATGCCCGGTGATGGGTAAAAGGGGGGGAAACCAGACAGCATGTGTAAAGAGGGGTTCTTGGTATAACTGGTGTGTCTGGTGCCAGATGGGATTGGTCTGGAGGGAGTTCATAAAGAATTGGAGCCTTGAACAGCATTTTAAAGGGAGCAGAGATCTGACGTGTCACAGAGGCAAAGGGAGGTTTTGCCAGGTGGGGGGAGAGGGGTGACTCTGATGACTCACAGCTTGAAGGGACAGGCAAAGGCTTAAAGGCAGTCCAGATCACCAGGGCACCAGTGCCTGTTATCCGTGGGCAGGACTGTCCCTGTGGCTGGCTGGAGGCACTCTCACTGTCCATTTCATATCCTTATTAATGATCTAACCTTCTGTATTGATGCTCCCTAATGAGTCCTGTGGCCAACAGAAACCAAAGGCAAGGCTCTTTCCTGGGCACACACTTCCCTCTCACCGTCATCCCACCACCAGGAAGAACGATGTTCATACATTTGGGGAGGCAGGGCAGTCCTAGAAATGGATGCTGTTGGTTTGTAGAAAAGACAAAATAATAGGAAAGTCAGAGGCTAGGAACCCTGGAAAGAGCCCTGTGGTCAGCTTCAGACTCTGGAGCCACAGCCCCTTGTGAGAAGTCTTCCACGGGTGTGTAGGAAACTGTACCTCACCCCCTTCTGGATCTTGCACCAGCCTCCAGCGTAGTTAAGCTTGGACTCGCCATGTTTCGCTTTGCAGCTGAGTCATGGCAGGACTTGAGAACAAGTAGATAAGGGGTGCTGACTACTCAAGGATCCTAAAAGCACTAATCAGGTGTTATGCAACACACAAGTGGAAGGGGTTTCAGAGTTCTGAGGAAGTTAGTAACATGAGCAAAACAGCCGCCAAGGAGACGGATTTTAGCTGCCGTGCTCCATGTGGATGCAAGCAGCAGAAGCTGGGACAGGACCATCAGGACTTAAATAAATCAATCTGGCACAAACGCCTAGATCCTAGAAATTTATTTATTTATTTATTTATTTATTTTCTTTTGTCTTTGTTTTTTGGGGGTTGCACCTGTGGCATATGGAAGTTCCCAGGCTTGGGGTCCAATCAGAGTTGTAACCGCTAGGGTAGAGAAATTTATGAGAGTCAGAGTTAGTAACTTTATATGTAGAAAGAAGCAGGGGGATTACTTTATACTAAGATAAACCGAAAAAGTACAGAGCAAGGTTTGGTTGTGGTTATAGCTAACATTTCTATTTGTGAGATTCCATTGTCTCAAATCAAATTAGCAAATACTTTTTTTTTCACTCAGTCTATTAAGAGACTAGTCATCGCAGTATTAGATGATTAGCCATACACTAGTCAGAGCTTTCATTGACTCCTCATGCTGCCTGATATCTTTGACTAAGTCCGTATACAAGGAGGAAATTAATATCCATGACTTTCTTTGCCTGTGATGCTTAGAAAAGGCATCTTTCATTTTTCTAGTGTGAAAACTTTGCAGTGGCTCATTTCAGGCTCCAAACCTTATGATCCAGGGTGTACCTGTAGGAGGACACGAATAGGCATTTTCCTGACATAGAATTAGGTACGGCAGAGAATACGGGGTGAGTTAGGAATCCTGGAAAGAGCACTGGGGTTCAGCTGGCATCAAAACCAAAGGGGTGAGGAGGTCTGTTTTGTGCTTATGATGTGCCGTGATACCACTTACATCTTTTCTTTTCTCTGGTGCCCGCTCTAAGTCGTTGCAGGTTGGTTTTGTTTGCTCCCCTCTCTGGCTCATAGTAGAAAAATCTGCCTGGACTCCAAGAGCTGGCTTGTCCAGGAACCCAGTCCATGCTTCCTGCAAATCCTGAGCAGTGGCAGGTCCCTGTTTAAAAGGGCCTTCTTGATGGGGTCTGCCCACCTACCTGGGAACTCGCCCCTCCTGCTAGAAACAGTCAGGTGTTGGTGGGCTTGATGCGGTGCAGGGGTCTCTGCTGAGCAGTCTGATTTTTCCATTAACAAGAAACTGGTTACTGGCTCTAGTCTGTCAGCGGTTTTTCTTTTTGCTTGTAAAACAGGAAACTATGGGGAAAAAGAAGATATTTTTAACGAAATGATGAGCACCTTAGTGAATCAAAATTTAGAGCTGTTTATATAATAAATTCTTCAGGTATAAGTTGGTTTTTCAAAATCATGGATTCTGTTGAATCCTGCTTTATCATTTTTTTTTCTGTGAGGACTCTAAATTAGCCAGAAATGTAAAAGTTTAAGCTTTCAAACCATGAAGGTTAAGAAAGGACATCTTTGTGTGATAAACCATGATGGAAAAGAATATAAAAATGATATATATATAAAAGATATATATTTATAAAAAATATGAATCACTTTGCTATACTGAAGAAATCACATTATAAATCAATTATACTTAAGTAATTTTTTTAATTTTTAAAGGGATATCTTTTAGGGAAAAAATGAAGTTTGTAGGCAAATTGATATATTTACAGTTCCTGCGCTAAATAGGTGTAAAGACCTTTAGGAATTTAAGATAGTTTGTGCACAACTGGATTTTCTTATGACATTTTCAGGATTTTTTTTTTCTCTTAATTTTTCTGTCGCATTCATTGCGTCTCTGATTAGTATGAAATTCTGTTCACTTATATTGTAAATACTCTTTAGAAGGTGAATTAATAAATACTGAACTAATGAGCTGTAACGCCAGACAGAATTACTTAAAGTTTTTCCAAGTAATGAGGCACAAATCTAAAACTAGCTAGAGCCATTTTCAATAAGAACTCTG
Organism: Phacochoerus africanus; assembly: GCF_016906955.1. Taxonomy (NCBI): domain Eukaryota; kingdom Metazoa; phylum Chordata; class Mammalia; order Artiodactyla; family Suidae; genus Phacochoerus; species Phacochoerus africanus. Next base: position 61,897,206 of record NC_062549.1, read on the forward strand.
AGGGTTGTACCTGGAATAAAATGTTTAGTTTTACTATACACTTGGAAAGAAAGTTATCGTCATAAGTAGGTTCTTTTTAGACTTTAGAGGCTTATTCGATGCTTATTAACATACATACTATATAGTTTATAACCTGCATGGCACCTAGTACAGTTGTCAAGACATCATAGGCCCTCTAAATACTTGGTTTTGATTGGTTTGTCACCTTTCAATTGGTATTCTTCCTTTGAGATTTAGAACCTGCAGTAAAAAGATAAGATCAAATCAGGTTTCCAACAGTTCCTCTATCAGCTCAATACTGCATATATTATGTGTATTTTCTGAATCCCTATACGGAGATTACTGCATAACCATTGTGCCATTTAATGGAAATGATCATTCATTACTAAAGGTCCTTTGTGATTTGTGACAGTGATTTCCTAGGGCTTAGCTAAATAAACTGATAGAGCCAATAGCCTTTGAATACTTCTATGCCGAGCATGGTGAAAAGACAGCCCTTGCCCTCAGAAAGCTCATAGGCAGGGGCAGAAGGTTGAGGGGAAGAGCAGCAGCTATTACAGGATGCAGTACAGCAGAGGAGAGCCCAGCAGAGGGTTCTTAAACACCTGGGGACCCAAGAGAGACTTCAAGGGGCAGCTCTGGAGAAGAGACGTTCGCAGGAACAGAAAAGAGAAAGCTTTTCCAAGCAGAGGGAAGTGCAAGGGCGAAAGCATTCAGGATGAAGAGCTCTCTTTTGTTTCTTCCCTGCAAAAATGCTATTGTCATTTATATCCGTGCAGTTCAGAGAGGCGGTACAAGCTGTGAGTGGCCAAGAACACACACCACAGCCACAGTTCCGGTTCAGGTCCTGGCACTGCCAACGATGGGTCCTGGGCAAGTGGCTTGACCTGTGCAGGTCTCAGGCTCCTTCAGCTGCATGTTGGGGATGGAATAGCCCCTTCGAGGGATTCTTGTGAAGGTTAAACAAGGTCATCAATGGAAGTGCAAAGTGGATGATAACTGTTGGATGTTAGCGTCAATCGTGCAGTCATTTTGACCATCTCCGGGTGGCATACTCTGTGCAGAGCCACAGGGAGAGTTGGTGCCCTGGCAGAAATCTACCTGAGAACCATAGGGCCCCACCCTTCCAGAAATGTGGAACCAAGTGGCAGAGATGGATGTGTAGACAACCAGCAGTGGAGCCGGAAATTAAATAAGCGCTACCCGGAGGTTGGGGCAGTAGGTAGGAGCATCACCAGAAAGGAGGTTTGTTCTGAGGACGAGGGGGAGTTCTTGGGAAAAGAGAGGTTGGTGTAGAGTTGCCCGCTGCTCCTCCTGGCTCTGTTAGGCTCCATGGTGTGCACATCAGGGCAGATCCATCCAGGCCTGCCCTTGGCCCTGGCTCATCCTTGTGGCCAAGTTCATCTTGGCTCCTCTCCCATCTATCTGGAAGGCATTCAGAGGCTCTCCTTAGAACTGAAGCTGGAGAGGTGGATAAGGTGGGTCTCCTTGCTCAGCCTGAGAGAGGTACCCACAGAGCCAGGACGTTCTGACGACGTTCTCTCCTGTGGTGAGAAATGAGATTACGGGTGAGTCCCTGGGCTCTGGAGCCCATTCATGGAATTCCTGTTGCAGCCACTTGGCTGCACCTGATTCATGGCTCTTGGTTCCAGTGGCTCCACCGACTCCCACGTTCAAAGGCGCTCCCCCTGGTTTGCAGGTTGCCACCCCTATGGCTCCCCCAGGACAGGCCAGAATGAGGCCAGCATTGTGCCTTGGGCCCAATTTCGGAAAGCAGAGGTGAGCCCAGCCCCTAACAGCTGTGGGGGGACACCCGGCTGTGCTGTACAAGAGCCCCATGGCTCACAGGGGCTGCTGGCCACTGGCGGGGTATGGGTGTCCACTCGTCCCCCAGTGTCTTCCAACACTTGGTCCCAAACTATCCTATTTCTGGTAGAAGTATCTCAGAGATGGTGATGAGCCTCTGGCTCTGACCCATAGCTTGAGCTCCAAGGAAGTGCCATCCCTTCTTTTTGGTCAGCCTGGCCCTGGGAGGAGAGGCTTATAGGTCAGCTCTAATGACTTAGACTCTAAGAGGAGAATGTGAGCTGGCTATGTCGCAGAGAATTTCAGAAGGGAGAAAGAAGAGAAACAACACACCTAAATCCTCAACCTGACCACCGGTTTTTTGCCAGAGAGGTTAGAAAATTCTTTTGAGATCTTTCTGTGATACTGCATCAGAGTTAAGAGCCTAGACATCAGGAGTTTCCTTCATGGCTCAGCAGTTAAAGAACCTGACTAGGATCCATGAGGATGCAGGTTCAATTCCTGACCTCTCCTGGTGGGTTAAGGTTCCGGCATTGCTGTGGCTGTGGTGTAGGCCGGCAGCTATAGCTCCGATTGGACCCCTAGCTTGGGAACCTCCATATGCCACAGGTGCAGCCCTAAAAAGCAAAAAAAAAGAGCCCAGACATCCGACTCAGAGTAGCTACAAGTCTTGGCTTTGTTGCTTTTCAGCCAAATGACCTCAGGCAAACAGGTTTACCTCTCCAAGCCTTAGTTTCCTCGTCCATGAAATGGGCCTGAGGGTTCATAGTGCCTCCTGTGAGTCGATGCATATGTTTGGAACGGGGCCTGGCCCCAGCAAGTGCTGAGCAGGTGTGAGCTCATAGCCTTATTACGGGGTGCAGAGAGAGGTTTTTGGTGAAGTTGTCCTCTTGCTGCATCATTGGGCCTGAGGCACTATCCAAGTCTGTAATGACATTCAAGGAATACACATGGTCAGTTATTGGGTTAGTGCAAGTTTATTGACAGTCATAGGTCTCTGAGAACGAGGGCTGAGGGACTCTCTACCAATTCTGGAATAGGGTGAATGATTTTCTCCTGATCCATCACCTAAAATGTGAAGAAAACCCTCCTACCTGTGGTGTCCCCGGCCAGGCCTCTGTGTGAGGTGCCTGAACCCACCCCAGGGTGGGTGCCAGCCGCGGAGGTAAAGACACATTTGTGTGATGCAGGTTCCTTTTTGGGAACCCAGACCAGTCCCACTCACCGTGGTGTTTGTCTGCTGTGGAAGTTGAAACAGTGCTGCGCTGAACACCTGTGTCTTTGTCCTGGCCTCGCCTTGCTGAAGAGGCTTTGATTGGACTTCTCTCTGCAGGACAGTTGCCCACCCTTCCCCACCCCCCACCTACATTTCTGCATTCCTGCCTCTCGCTGCTTCAGTCAACTTGTTCAGAAAAGAGAGCCAGACTTGAAAGTATGAGAAAAATAACATTAAAGTTCAGTAGGAAATTCTCCCTTTACTGCTCTTCTGTTTGATGGAAGAAAAAAAAAGTGGCCTGTCTATCGTAAGAGTATTAAAAACTTCTTCATTAATATCCTTTTCTAAGTGTGTCTGCTTAGACTTGAAGGAAACAACCACAAGCTGCCTTCTTAGAAAAGTTGGGTATACATGTGCTGATTGCAGAATACCATTAGAGGGATAAAGATTGAGGAGTTCCCGCTGTGGTGCAACGGGATAGGCGGTGACTTGGGAGCGCTGGGACAGGAGTTCACTATCTGGCCAGGGGAGCTCCCTATGCCACGGGGCAGCCAAAAAAGTAAAAAAGAAGGATAGAGAGTTATGACTGCAGTTATGTTAGGCCCTGAGGGTCATTTATTTCCTTGCAATCCTGGAAAGACCTGAGGAGAAGTCAGGACAGACCTATGTCCCACTCGTATTATGAAAATTCGTGGAAGACCCAGACCACTTCCTTTATCACAGCGAATACTGTTGTTGCTTCTGCGAATGAACCCTGCTGGGTGTTCAGAAGGGGGCACGAGATAATCCCGGCTCTCCAGCAGCTTGTGCACTAGTGGTGGCATGCACCAGGTCCCTGTGATGCAAGGTGAAGCGTAAGCGCCCTGATAGAATCGTTTTTTTGTTGTTGTTTTTTTTTTCCCCAGAACATTTTTTCTGCTCTGGATAAAGTTTAAAAGAGCAAAGTGACTTACTCTTGTGGGAACATCAGGCAAGGCCTGCTGGGGAGGGGGTTAGGGTCTTGAACCACTCAAAGGATTTCAGCAGCAGAAATGGGGGGCAGGGGACTCTAAGTAGAGCAAAGAGCATGAGAAAAGGGCACAAAAGCAGTGCAGGAGCAGCAGAAGGGGCGCCTCTTGTATATGCTCAATTCCTGATGTGCTCCTGAAGGTTTGTGACTTCTGTGCATTTTTCAATTAAATGCCTTTGGGGTTAGCTCCCTTTTTTAAACGCTTTAATTGCCATTGTAAATCTGCCAGAGCATCTTAGTCTTCTTGCTAAACAGATGCGTGTTAGCATCTTTCTCTAAAGAGGACTGTGTTGTAGCTGGTGGCACATTTGTGATGGATACTGACACCCATTGCCATGACTGCAGTAGGTAGGCCCCGAGGGTCATTTATGTCCTCGTAATCCTGGAAAGACGTGAAAACCGGATCTAACTAAACTATTGCATCATCATCTCAAATACGATTTCTGTAGAACATGCATTTTCCCCTTGTTGATGGCAGCGCAGTTTAATGGATCCTATGGTTTCAGGATAGATGGATTTCTTTGGATTGGTTTGTTGATGTCTTTCAGAGTTTGCACAGTAGCCTCCTCTCTGGTAGCTCATCTACTCCCCCGAGCAAGTCCCTATTTGCCAGGCAACATGCTCTTAGGTCATATCTCCACTTCATGCACAAAAGAAGTGCATAGTTTGAGGCCAAGTCAGTTCTCTACAGTTAAAATATTTACGAGCTCTTATCAGAAACGTGGGAACAAAGGATTATTCAAATAACCTAAGACTGTTAACTACAGTTATGTAAGTCTCTTGTTTCATGACCTCTGTTGATTTAATACTGACTGAGAATGACACACATTCATCTCTCTGGAAAACCGTCCATGGGCTCAACTTTCTTTTTGTTCCCCCTTCCTCATAAAGCATTTCCTTGAGCTCCACCTTGCTCCTCACCTATCTCTCACTTTCTGCCTCTTGCTTTTCCTTGCCATCTGCTCACATCTTCCTTCTCCTGTTTCCCATTTTTTTCTGCTTTCTGGATTGGCCCATTTTTTCCCCCCGACGTCATTTGTAGAGCCCATAAAAGAGCCTACTGCGGGGGCACAGTCTTTAAGGCATTAGCCTGCTGTGGCCCCCTTTGCCTGGCAAAGCAATAACCCTGTCTTTTTCTCCTTTACCCCAACCCCACCCCGCCTCCAAAAGAGCCTACCGCATGCTGACATTAGGCATGGTCAAGAAATAGGTTTTCGGAGTTCCCATTGTTGGTGCAACGGAAAAGAATCGGATTAGGAACCATGAGGTTGCGGGTTCTATCCCTGGCCTCGATCAGTGGGTTAAGGATCTGGCATTGCCATGAGCAGTGGTGTAGGTTGCAGGAACGGCTCGGATCTGGCGTTGCCATGGCTCTGGTGTAGGCTGGTGGCAACAGCTCCAATTGGACCCCTAACCTAGGAACCTCCATATGCTGCAAGTGCAGCCCTAAAAAGACAAAAAGACCAAAAAAAGAAAAAAGAAAAAAAAATGAAGAAATAGGTTTTCAACAGCAGGCCTTGGCCTTCAGGTGAGTCAAACAAGTAAAAGGCCCACAGGGCAGAAGTGCTGGGGCAGCTGAAATTCAGCCAAGGAGGGTGTCAGGAAGCTTAGCAGGCTGTTGGGGTCGGGGGATGAAGCCTGTCCCCGCTGAACCCACCCTCCCCAAGGACGTCTTTTCTAGGTCCCTCTATCTTCCTCTCTCCACCTTTGGCCTTGGGTGCAGACCTCTGTTTCAGTAGCTAATAGGCTGTACATGTGTCCGTGTTTCTTTAGAAACATCCAGCCAGTTCTTCTCAATAATGACACACCTCACAGTGCATAGCAGATCGAACATCTCTAGTAAACAGGGATGTCTCTGGGCTTGGCTTTTTCATCTACAAAGTGAGACTGGGGCCTTAGAATTCTTACCAAGGTTCTTCTGGCTTGAAACAAATTCAGGGATCATCAGTTAAAATAAGTACTTATTTGGAGTTCCCGTCGTGGTGCAGTGGTTAACGAATCCGACTAGCAAGCAAGAGGTTGCGGGTTCGGTCCCTGGCCTTGCTCAGTGGGTTAAGGATCTGGCGTTGCCGTGAGCTGTGGTGTGGGTTGCAGGCGCAGCTCGGATCCCACGTTGCTGTGGCTCTGGTGTAGGCCGGCGGCTACAGCTCTGATTCGACCCCTAGCCTGGGAACCTCCATATGCCGCGGGAGCGGCCCAAGAAAATGGCAAAAAGACCAAAAAAAAAAAAAAAAAGTACCTATTTGTATTGAAAACAATTTAGACATCCTGTCTTTATTTTGTGATTACACCAATATGGTTTAAAAATGAGTTTCTTTAGTAGGATGAATTTCCAAGGATAAAAAGGAGAAAAAATATACTTTTTAACTTGGGTGAGTTTTTTTTTAAGTGGTTTTGAATGCAAAGGTTAGTTACCACTTACAAAACAGTGCATTTGGATGAAATGTATAGAGGGAAATTTGACGTTGCTGGATGAAATTTGACTCCTCTTCAAAAGTCTCTGCTTTCCATCTTAAAAAAGAGGAACTGGACTAATTGTTAAATTGAATTTATGTACTAACACAATTGGGTGACCTTTACGAAAATCATTTTGAAGTGATGTCAAGGATTCTAAGATAAGGATTAGGGTTGTTTCTAAATTTAGTTTGTAAATCAATTATAATACAATTTTTAAAAAAACAGTAATTAAATTTAAATTTAGTAGCCCATGATTTTTAAAGATTTCGACTCTTGGTTTAGGTCCTCAGGACTCATGAGCATTAGATAAATTGTTTCTTTAGCACTACAGGGAACAAATGTGATTTTTAACTGGCATTATTTATTGGACCATTTCCTTTGTGGGCAAAAGCAACAGAACGTAACTGAGTTTTCTCCACCATCAGCGCAAGTATCAGCACTCAGAAATTGTAAATTCAGCATCACTCCCTGTCAGCCTAGGGCACTACCTCTAATTGTCATTGTTGGTGGTATTTGAGTCTTCAGAAGCCTGCCTTGATTTTTTTTTTTCCATCCTCTTTTCGTTATAAAGCTTTCCTGGGAAATAATTTTTGTTTTCTAAGTTTAATTCAGTTTAGCTAATATTGGGAGTTCCCATCATGGCTCAGCGGAAACAATCGGACCCGTATCCCTGAGGATGCGAGTTTGATCCTTGGCCTTGCTCAGTGAGTTAAGGATTTGGCATTGCCACGAGCTGTGGTATAGATTGCAGACATGGCTCGGATCCTGCATTACTGTGGCTGTGGTGTAGGCCAGCAGCTATAGCTCCAAATTGACCTCCAGCCTGGGAACTTATATATGCCACAGGGGCAGTCCTAAAAAAAAAAAAAAAAAAAAGGAAACATAAAAAAACAAACAAAAACACAGTTTAGCTAATATTTACCGCTTACTATTTGGGCAGGCACTGGAAGGCTTATTAGGAAGACCAGATAGACACACAATATAAGTAACCATCCATGTAAGAAAAACTGTGCCAGGTTTAAAAAAAAAAAAAAATTGGCTATGGTCATGGCCTGCAGAAGTTCCTAGGCTGGCGATCATACCTGCACTGCACTAGTAACCCAAGCCACAGCAGTGACAATGCTGGATCCTTAACACACAGAGCCACCAGGGAACTCCTAGGTAAAAATTTTATTTATTTATTTTAAATGATTTTTCCCCCATTATAGCTGGTTTACAGTGTTCTGTCAATTTTCTACTGTACAGCAAGGTGACCCAGTCACACATACATGTATACATTCTTTTATCCCCTGTTATCATGCTCCATCATAAGTGACTAGATATAGTTCCCAGTGCTATGCAGCAGGATCTCATTGCTTATCCATTCCAAAGGCAGTAAGTTGCAACTATTAACCCCAGATTCCCAGGCCGTTTCACTCCCTCCCCCTCCCCCTGGCAACCACAAGTCTGTAAATACTGGAGAGGGTGTGGAGAAAAGGGAACCGTTCTACACTGTTGGTGAGAATGTACATTGGTACAACCACTACGGAACACTAAGTAAATATTTTAAAGCCAAATATTTTATCCTTGCTTTCATGAAATTCTGGTATAATAGAAAAGATAGGACAAATAAGTAAGCATGTATCTGGCCAACTACATGAGTTTTAGAGAGTTTACAGATGTAATTGAAGTAGCCACAGGTGAGTTAGGGAGACAGAAGCTTCCTGGAAGAAACAAACTGCAAATAGTATTTTAAAGGAAGAGGAAAGCATCAAGACCTAGGGATGCCTACGATGAGAATCAAGAGAAACCAGAGTTCATGGTGACCAAGAAAGTTTGGTCAAAGGGATCCACTGACAGTGGGCGTGAAGGGTTGCCTACCAGACTTACTAACAGGGTATATATTAAATAGTTTGAGTTCTTGTTGTATGCTTATAGTTGGTGATTTTCATTTTTTAAATTTGCTTTATTATTTGAATACCTGATGCATGTTCATGGTTCAAACTTTGAAAGTTACAAGAAGATAGAAGTGATAAAATCTCCCTCCCACCCATGACTCCAGCTAATAACCAATTCTCCCTGAAGGTGACCAGGTTGTTATTAGTACTTTGTAAAATTTTCCTGATATTCATACAGTTATACATTTATTCCCTTTGATGCAGATGGTTTCATACCACAAGTTCATAACTGCTTTCCAGAATCTTTGGGTCTATATTTGTTGTCGAAATTCAGAATTTGTTGGATTTTAGAAAAGCAGTATGGTGCATATATAGCATAAATTGTATAACAGCCCCAGGAGGTCTGAGCAGCGCTGAGTAATATAAGGAATGAATTCTCTAGGGAAACTGAATAGTCACCCCAAGTGGAAAAAATAAGAATTGTAAATAGCCTCATGTCAGTTGCATTCACATGTTACTGTCAAATAAGTTTGGGCACTAAACTGACAAAAAGCAAGTTAGGGTTTTTAAAGATTTTTAGGTCTTGAAATTGTATACTAAGGATTATACCTGGACTCCACACTGCTCTGTACACTGTGCTTTTTAAAATTAGCAATACATATTGGAATTCATTCTATATCAGTACATAATGTGCTTCCTTATCCTAAATGCAGTTAAAACTGCTCATATGGGAGTTTCCGTCGTGGCGCAGTGGTTAACGAATCCGACTAGGAACCATGAGGTTGCGGGTTTGATCCCTGCCCTTGCTCAGTGGGTTGAGGACCTGGCGTTGCCGTGAGCTGTGGTGTAGGTTGCAGACTGGGCTCGGATCCCGCATTGCCCTGGCTCTGGCGTAGGCTGGTGGCTACAGCTCTGATTTGACCCCTAGCCTGGGAACCTCCATATGCCGAGGGAGCAGCCCAAGAAATGGCAAAAAGACAAAAACAAACAAACAAACAAAAAACTGCTCATGTGCTAAACTTCTTGCAGAGAATTTAAATTCATATAGTGGTTTATGTGTATATAGATACACAAGATTCATATATGGGGCAATTAAGAGTAAATTACTGACACCAAATTAATGACCTCTGAAAAAAACACCCACTGACTTTTTTTTTTTTTTTGGTATTTTTAGGGCTGCACTCACGGCATATGGAGGTTCCCAGGCTAGGGGTCGAATCGGAACTGCAGCCACCGGCCTATGCCAGAGTCACAGCAACGCGGGATCCAAGCTGTGTCTGCAACCTACACCGCAGCTCACAGCAACGCCGGATCCTTAACCCACTGAGTGAGGCCAGGGATCGAACCCGCAACCTCATGGTTCCTAGTCAGATTCATTTCCACTACGCCACAATGGGAACTCCCCCACTGACTTCTGATATGTCTCTTTACTATGCCTGTTTTTTAAAAATAATATAATATTTATTATATTATATATTATAGTGTATAACTATTATATATAATTGCATAACAGCCCCCCAGGAGGTCTGATATATAATATCATATTATTATAAATAGTAATACTAGTTGATGAAATAAAAACAGTTTAGCCAAATAGAGGAGAGGAACATACGATGCTACAAAAATAGCAGTTAAGCCAATAGAGTACTAACATTCAACATTATAATTTGTTCAGTGTTGGGGTGAAAAACCTTAAGAAATAGAATTTAATTTTCATTGTTCCTTGTGAGAATTTTTTGCCCGATAAACAGGTTCAGGGTTGTTCGTAATATCATTACAGATGGCTCTTTGTCGAAAGTTGCTGCCGGGAAAGGCAAGAGGCTGTTCAAATAATGGAGACACTTTTTGTAATTGGTGTGTCAGCACCAATGGCCGAGAGGCGAAAGATGGTAATAGCATGCGCGGTTGTCACTGTGCACCGGTGTTTGGGCACCGCAGCCTGACTAAATAAGGCAATGCCCAAGCGAGCCTTATCAGCGTTTGACCGGGATGCGGACAAGCAGCTGATCCTCGAGGCCGCTCTCTGCAATTCCTTAGCTTCTTGGAAGATGTGCCTTGATCGCAGACCTCGGAATCTCCCACCTACCAGGTTCAGGGTTGTTGCACCTGCATTTTAGTTCCTCCAAAGCTGAGTATGAAACGCCAAGTCTCCAGAGAGGATAAAAGAGAGAGTTCAGTGGACCTTTCCAAAAATGTGTTATGCATGTAAGCAGACTTATTTTTAGTGATGTGTCAGTGGAGAGTTTGTTTAGGAGTTCATTCACCACTCCTGGCTGCCGATGCCTTTTTCCCCCACCGTCCCCGCGTCTCCCCACAGGAGTTTAAGGGACAGGACAACTTTCCTAGGCTGGGGTCCCAGGAAAGGAGAGGTGCGGCCACCCCTGGATTCACTGGGTGCAGGGGGAGGGGAGGGAAGGGAACATCCAGTCACATCCAGCCGTGGTCTCCGTGTTCTTCAGTGTTTAGGCTCTCTGCCAGTCTGTGTCTTTATAAAAAGAGAGCATTTTTTTTTTTAATCAGAATCAATCCAAGGATTCAATTCTGATACCAACAAATGCCATCGTCAGTTTATGTTAGTACTCAAGCCCACACACTGGGTCTGGTCCAGGCTGGTTGTCCAAGGGTGGGGCGCGGGGTGGGATATGACTTTGCACATGCGTACATTGGAGGTCCCGCAAACTGGTGATGGAGATGGAGTGTTAATACTGCTTCAAAACGGACCTTCAAGATGAAAACGAACGTGTGGAGGCAAAGCTCTGCGCTGGGTTCATTACTTGTATCCATGCTCTGACTGCTTCTCTGTCTCTCTCCACCTCCCACCCCCCATCCACACCTCTCCTCAGCTGAACACCTTAGTGTAGAAGGTTGAAGTAGTCACATTCCTCAGGTCCTGGCCTTCTGTATGCAAGGCCCTCCTCTTCTCTCCCCCTTTATCTGTTCACCAGGCCTTTCCCATTCCCTCTAGAAGCACTCAGTAACCAGTGTTTATTATGTACCATTGGTTCTGCATAAAGGGAAGAGTGGAATTTTCTATAGGTTTTTTTTTTGTTTGTTTTTTGTTTTTTAGTTTATGTGAATGGCACCAAGCCTCACAGCTCATTTCCTTTTCTTTATAATTCTATTTAATAGCTTAATAACATTTTAATATAATTTTTTAGTTGGGGTTTTTTTTTTTTTTTTTAGTTTTTTTTTCTTTCAAGACAGTGTGTTAGGATTTTATCCATGCTTGAGCTCCACTTGTGGCTCAGCAAGCAGGTTAAAAATCCACTTAGTATCCATCAGAATATGGGTTTGATCCCTGGCCTAAGGATCAGTGGGCTAAGGATCTGGCATTGCCACAAGCTGTGGTGTAGGTTTCAGATGCAGCTCAGGTCTGGTGTGGCTGTGGCTGTGGCTGTGGTATAGGCTGGCAGCTGTAAGCTCTGATTTGACTCCGAGCCTGGGAACTTCTTTATCCATGCTGCCATCAGTTCTGGGGAGCTGCATGGTATTCCAGAGTATGCGTGCGCCCAAGTTTACTTACCATTCTCTTAGGGTTGGACACTTAGGTTGCCTCCAACACCCCATATCACAGGCAGTGCTGTAATCAATGTTGTGTTCAACTATCTTTTAAAAAACCGAGATGCAGTTCAGTAAAGTGCTTCTAGTAACATCTGGCAGTACTATTTCAATGCGCATGTATACATTCTAAAGTTTTGCGTTTAAAATGTGTTTCTACAATGTGGTACCCACCACAGCATGAATATTCTTGACCTCGCTCTTCTGGTGACACAGAAAAAATCGAATCTGATAGAGAGTGGAATACATGCTGTGGTTGGGCAGAGAGCCTTTGGATCTTCTGTTTTAGAATAAAATATTCACACATCTTCCCTGAGAACAGTTGGGGTCTTGGATAGGCAAATCTTGGAGGAAGAGTCTAGACTAGGAAGAATCTAGAATCACAGTCTGTCATTTAAGGCCCTGCAGTGTGGAAAGAACACGTGCTTTGGAATCAGGCAGAGTCTTGACTCCACGTTGGGCAGGTTCTTTAACCTCTCTTAGCCTTGATTTCTTCATCAGTAAAAATAGGACTAATTACGGAGCTCTCCCCAGAGGGACATCAGAAGTATTAAATGAGCTAATGCAGGAGATGGATTTTGGGTACCGCCTGACACATAGTGAGCCTTCCAGGAGGGGGAACCGTGGGACATCAGGAACCGTCCTCACGTCACTTGGAGTAGATAACTTGGCAGACGTGTTTCTGAGGGCCAGCTTGGCCCTCTCTGTGTAGCCTCTCCCCTTCTCCCAGTCCATCATGATGTCAAAGGCAGCTGCTGCTGGGCATGGTGAGAGGAGAGGCTTGTGGTGAGCAGCATCAGTGGTTCTAAGAAAAGGAGAGGGTGGAAGAGTTCCCATTGTCGCTCGGAGGTAACGAACTCGACTAGGATCCATGAAGAGCGGGTTCGATCCCTGGCCTTGCTCAGTGGGTTAAGTATTCAGTGTTGCTGTGAGCTGTTGCCGATGTGGCTGGGATCCTGTAATGCTGTGGCTGTGATGTAGGCTGGCGGCTACAGCTCCAGTTCACCCCCTAGCCTGGGAACCTCCATAGGCCTCGAATTTGGCCCCAAAAAAGACAAAAAAAAAAAAAAAAAAGAAGAGGAAGAAGAAAGAAAAGAAAAGGGGAAGGTGTGGGAAGTGTCCAGTCCAACTGTGTTTAGGAAGATTAATCCCATGACCTAGGGTCATCCAGGTGAGAATTTAAAGAGATAGTTGTGGGCTAGGTTGGGTCAGGGTCAGCGTAGGTCCCTCAGGCTGCACAGGACAGGTAAGGATGGGTCAGGCATGGGGAGCCAGGGTTGGACACTTGGATTCCAGACCTCAGAAGACCATTGAGCATCTTTTCCAAAGTCTCGTGAAAACAGAATGTTCTTAACCAAACTCCAGTTAGAATCTGGTCCGTGAACACTTGTTTCCAAAGAAGAGTGGGGGCTATTTCAGTGTGTTGGAGACTAAGACTGGGTCTGTTCGCCTGAAATAATTGTGTCAAGACATCTGTCCACTTCGTATTTTCGGCTGCCTTAACCAGACTGGCTCGCAGAGGGATCAGTAGGGGTTTTGCTCCTGCTATATTAAGGCGAGCCTTAAATGCCCAAGCAACCACTGGTAACTTTCTTTTCTTTCTTTTTTTTTTTTTTTGTCTTTTTGCTATTTCTTTGGGCCGCTCCCGCGGCACATGGAGGTTCCCAGGCTAGGGGTCGAATCGGAGCTGTAGCCCCCAGCCTATGCCACAGCCACAGCAACGCGGGATCCAAGCCACGTCTGCAACCTGCACCATAGCTCACAGCAATGCCGGATCGTTAACCCACTGAGCAAGGGCAGGGACCGAACCCGCAACCTCATGGTTCCTAGTCGAATTCGTTAACCACTGCGCCAAGCCATGACGGGAACTCCCAAAGCGACCACTTCGTAACTTTCTGATCCGGGGGGACCATGGTAAGCAGAGCTGGTTTAGGATGCTCCTTAATGTCCAATTTGAGTTTTATCTGCAGCTCGCAGAATTGACAAAGAGACTTTATCTGAATGATCGACTTTGTGGAAGTTCATTTTCTCAGGATTATGAATGACTTAAATACAAGAACCAATCTAAAAAGCAAAGAGTTATCACAAGTTGGCAGGTTCCCCCACCCCATTGTAATTATTTTCAGCTGATAGCATAATCTGAGAGGAAAGAGCGCCGGCTTTTTCATTAAACATACCAGGGGGCGGTTCTGATTCTGCTGTGTACTTTGGCCAGACCATCACCTACTGGAGCACGATTCCTTATGCATCATAAAGAGAATAATAACCTTGAAGGGCTGGAGGAAGAGACCAGCACAATTCTTCCGTTCATCCAGCATTTCGCAGAGTTCCTGGAATATGGACGTTCAGGAGTGGGCAGGGTAGCGGTAAATGTTTATTATCATTCGAGTGTATGTGTGTGTCTACACATACCTTACAGTAGGCTGTAAATATTAAAATTTTAACTTTGGCGTTTCAGGGACTTAGAATGGTTTGTCAGGGTTATACCTCAGTCTGGGCTGTTTACTGCTTAGTCACGCTCTGCTATGTTAAGCCCACACTGGTGGCTGCTCTGCCATCTTCCTTTCCTGTCCACCTGCCATTCTCCAGTCTCTGGCCTCCCTCCCTCTCCCTCCCTCCCCTACGTTTCATCCTTAGTAAGAAAGGAAAAGGCACTTGTAGTGTAATTGACTAAAAACAAATCTTTAGATGGCATCTAACATTCTGAAGCATGGTCCAGTTCTTGGCGATCAAACTTGAGAGTGCTGTCCCTGGACACAGTGTGTTCTAACAGCCCCAGGAGGATGGCATGTCCCCAGGTGTCACCGCCTCATCGCTGGTGAAGTGATCCCTTTTGCCCAGTTCATTAGGAATATTTGCATCCTGTGTGGCTCTTGGCATGCCTCCTGCCATGCTGTCCCCATGGGTGCTGGCAGGAGGGAGGCTGGCTTCATCAAATCGCTGGTGTAGATCTGAGTGTGTGTGTGTGTTGGGGGGGGGTGCCACTTGACCTGTTCCGGGCCTGAGTTTCCTCCTTTGCATAAACTAGTGAGAACTGAATGATCTCTGAGGTCTTTCTTCCTTTCCAGATTTGGCAAAATATGTTGATATAATGATTAATAGTTCCAGGTTTAATTAGAAGATTACAGGGTGTTTGGAAGACTGTGGCTAGCATTAGAGATTCACTTATAAAAATAGCCATGAATCCTTGAGAGTGTTTGGGCTTTATGCTCATATGCATAAACATCTGTTGGTAGACTTTCTGATCTGTGTTCTTGTAAAAGACAAACGACTTCATTTTTCACCATCCACAGATGATTTGATTGCTCTGCACAGGCCATGATTTTAGGGTGCTTTTATCAATCAAGTTATCGGAAAGTTTTAGTTAGAAGGTATGTTCTTCACCTCTCTTACTTGAAACAGACACCTTAAACTTTCCGAACCAAAGAAAAGTAATTCAACAGATTTAGTAGGAAGATGGTTATCACTCAAAAAAAAAATTAAAAACCCATAAAAGGAGCCTAGATTTGATTAAGTTCTAATAAGCGAATTTCACTAGAAATACACGTGTAGCTACCATGACACTTGAATATTGACTCTTGAAGTTGAAGGGAACTTTAGACTCTTTACCTTTTTAGGGTCTTCAGACCTTGGAGGTCTCAGGTTTTATGGAAGGGCTGTCCATACATAGGAGGCAGGGGAAAGCCAAAGAGATGGAGACAAGCACTTTGGTTTTTTCTTTGTTTAGCTTACTACACTAGTCTATTTACTTGTTTTTCTTAATGAATTTTATTACATTTACAGGTGTACAACAATCATCACAACCAAACCCAACAGCATGTCCATCCCAAACCCTCAGAACATCCCCTGACCCCCCAACCTGTCTCATTTGGAAACCATAAGTTTTTCAAAGTATGTGAGTCAGTATCTGTTCTGCCAAGAAGTTCATTGTATCCTTTTTTTTTGATTCCACATGTAAGTGATAGCATTTGATGTTGGTCTCTCATTGACTGACTTCATGTAGCATGATAATATCTAGGTCCATCCATGTTGCTAAAAATGCCGTTATTTCTTTCCTTTTAATGGCTGAGTCGTATTCCATTGTGTATATATATACCTCATCTTCTTTATCCACTCCTCTGTCAATGGACATTTAGGTTGTTTCCATGTCTTGGCTATTGCAAATAGTGCTGCAATGAACACTGGAGTACATGTGTCTTTTCTTTTTTCTTTTCTTTTTTTTTTTTTTTTGGTCTTTTTTGCCATGTCTTGGGCTGCTCCCGCAGCATATAGAAATTCCCAGGCTAGGAGTCCAATCAGAGCTCTAGCCACCAGCCCACGCCAGAGCCATGGCAACTCGGGATCCGAGCCGCGTCTGCAACCTACACCACAGCTCACGGCAACGCTGGATCCTTAACCCACTGAGCAAGGCCAGGGATTGAACCTGAACCCTCATGGTTCCTGGTCAGATTCGTTAACCACTGAGCCACAACAGGAACTCTGTGGAGTACATGTGCCTTTTCGAGTCATGGTTTTCTCTGGGTAGATGCCCAAGACAGGCACTTTGATCTGATTTTTATCTGGGTAGGGAAAGTGTGTTCAGTTTTGTTACA
The DNA here is from genome assembly GCF_016906955.1 of Phacochoerus africanus. Classification (NCBI taxonomy): domain Eukaryota; kingdom Metazoa; phylum Chordata; class Mammalia; order Artiodactyla; family Suidae; genus Phacochoerus; species Phacochoerus africanus. Next base: position 61,913,721 of record NC_062549.1, read on the forward strand.
AGATTGAATTCGAGTTCTCGTTTCTAACTCCTTCATTTTCTTAGAGGAGGCAGCTGAAATATCACAGGGAAGTGAGAGGCCTCTGGTCCTAAAGAGTAAGAAATCAGCAACAGACCCCAGCTCTCTCCATCCCTGGGCAGAGCTTCTCCTTGACCAGTGCCCAGACCCCGGAGGAAGGGCCAGGCCCAGCCGCAGCCAGTGTCCGGAGCACAGAAGGGCCAGGGCCCAGCGGCCATGCTCTTAGAGGACCCAACACGCTTGGCTGCTCCTGAGGATGTGAAAAGCCCCGAAGGCTTCAGTTTCATCTTCTGCTCTCACCTTCCTAGTTTATTTTCTCATCTCTTAGACCTCAAGCCTAGTGGCAGGTAAACAATGTTGTTGACACAGTTGTAGGACCGCTCTCTGGGAAACTGGGTCCACGTTGGGAAAGTTGGACGAGGTCGATCTAAGGTGCAGAGCGCACCCCAGTCAGCTCTTTGCTCCTCCAGGAAAAGTAGACCTTGGCGACCCTAGACAGGGCATGTCACTTGGCTGGCCGCGTACCGGGTTGGAAGTAGAGATGTCATGGTGTCCACGTTCACCTGCTGATGTTTGCAGAGTAGATGGAGTGACCTTATGGGCTTTGGTGGCTTCTCACCACAGGTAACACTATGTATTATGTCTGTGTGTGTTTTCAGATTGACATGTGTCATTTTAGCCCCACAACAAACATTGTTGACAACACATGCTGGGCCTCCAAGACTTGTAAGTAAGCTGCCTGGGATCGCACAGCTGGCAGATGCTGGGACCAGGACACAAAAGGGGGTCCTCTGCCCAGAACCCCCAGCCCCTCTCTGCTGCCCTGCTTCACTGGGGGAGCTGCCCCCACTGTCCTTCCCCATGGAGGGCAAGGGGTACAGTAATTTGGCACAATATCATGCCCAGTGCTTTGCTGGGTCACTGTTTTTTGGCTGCGTTTCCTGAAGGTACAGAAATGCTGTATGTATTGCTTGCTTTTATGTTGAACAGGAGGAAATGGGGACTTCTATTCCTATTTTCTTGCATATCCTTAAAGAAGCTCTGGAAACATCTTTTTAAAAAAACAGCAACACTGGTTAGCTGTGCTGGGTTAGCACCAGGGTGAGTAAGGGACAAGAGAAGAGGGAGGCTTTCCTTGTTTTTTCTTTTTAATTTTTGTTGTTGTTGTTGAGCCATTTGAATGTATATATTGCTTCTTTAGAAACAATGTTTCTTTCAGTTACTCAGTTAACTAAACGGGTAGACATTATCTCTAATGATGTCGAGTATTCTCTGCCTCGCTCGTATTATCTGCTCTTAGAGCTTTATGTTTATCATCCGTAATCCTCCTAATCATGCTGCCAAGTAGGTTCTACCACTGTTCTCGATTTACACATGAAGAAACAAAGGTGTAACCAGGCGGGGGAACGTGCCCCCCGTTACAGGCTGGCTGGCGAGTGGCGAAAGCTAATTCACATCCAGGCAGTCTGGTTCTAGAACTCAGGCTCGTTGCCACTATAGGAAGGGATTAGACAGACAGCAAGAAACTCCGCTTTGGGTGTGTTCCAGTATGACGTGAGGGATATTTTTAGCTTGGCACTTTCGAAGTCTGTGAATCCTAAATAATGTGTCTATGTTTCCAGAGCAAGTCCAGGAAGACCGGGCAGTTTCCATTATGCTAATCTAATCCAAGGATTACGTTTATGCTGCAGTTGTAACAGTATGCCGTAGATTGAGGGTGTCGGGGTTTCGGTGCCAACAAATGTCGCAAATGCTGAGAGACCTAGGACACGTCGAGGGCAGTCGGTGGGGAGGGACGAACCAGAGCCTCCAGATGGTGGCAGATGGCTGAGACCAGGATGGATGGCATGGTGACCTCAGGGGGGCCTGAAGCAGAGGGCTTCGTATGCCACTGCCATGGGCATGCAGTGCCCACTTTAAGGGCATGTGTCACCCACTGAAACCCCAGTGAAAGACAGCTGCACCCCAACATCCTACTGAGGTCTAAGGGAGATGTTAAAAGAAAAAAATCCCTTATCTTGGAGCAAAACTGTTGGAAAAGCTAGTGCAGCTAATAATCACTTGTTACTTGACAGTGTCCCTTATACTTTCAGTTAAACCAAAAATTATTGGAGTTTTCTTGTGGCACAGCCAGTTAAGGATCTGGCGTTGTCACTGCAGCAGGTCAAGTCACTGCTGTGGCATGGGTTCCATCCCCCATCTGGGAACCTCCACATTGCCGTGGGTGTGGCCAAAAATACATAAACCAAGAATTGTTTATCCTGAAAAGGTTATGATATACACGAATCGGCTCCTGCAGAGAGAGAAATATACATGTTAAATTAAAGCATATCTGGAAGAAGATGCTCATCTTTTAGTAATTCAGGTGATGGGGAACACCAAGTGTTCATGGACAGAAGGAAAAGAAAGGCCACTGAAGGAAAAGTCTACAACCTGAGTAGGATGGGGCGGAGGGTTGCATGCACAGTTCTTGACTTCAGTTCTCATTAGTTCCCACCACTCACTAGCTGGTGACCCAGCATGGATTACAGGAGCTGTTGCACGTATAGTTCTTAGAAGAGATAATGCAAGTTGAACCTGGCATAATAAAAAAAAAAAAAAGCAGAGTTGCCGTCATGGCTCAGTGGTTAACGAATCCAGCTAGGAACCATGAGGTTGTGGGTTCGATCCCTGGCCTTGATCAGTGGGTTAAAGATCCGGCGTTGCTGTGAGCTGTGGTGTAGGTCACAGACGAGGCTCGGATCTCGCATTGCTGTGGCTGTGGTGTAGGCTGGCAGCAACAGCTCCGATTCGACCCCTAGCCTGGGAACCTCCATATGCCACGGGTGTGGCCCTAGAAAAGATAGGGGGAAAAAAAAGAATCGCCAAGTAAATATTAACAGCACTTATCACCATCATCATCAACATCATCAATACCGGCTGGCTGCATGTAACACAGTAAATATATCCCAGGTGTTTGCCTTTTCCCAGTGGTGATGCTCTGTAGATAAGCGGTTGTTGATTCAACTAAGAGGAGTCTGCACCTCTCCTTTGTATGTTGTCCTCTCGTATCGTGTGATGACCAAAAGCTGGGGCTGACCTCCAGGCTACAGAGGGCAGCATTCACAGATCACCTCCCTGCTCACACCCTCTCAGCCTCAGTTTTTTGGCCTCTAGCTCAGGTTGTGTGAAGTATGCCCATGGCTGGTATAAACTTTGGGTTCCTGTCCCATTTTTTTCCACCCATCTTTGGGCCCCTGCCCCAAACCCAGATATTTGACCTGTGCTCCTTTACTTTCAGCACCTACCACCTGTGGTTTTATTGGTCTGTTTAATGTTAGCTCCTCTCCCAGGCTCCTAAAGAAATGGGATGTAATTTCTCTTAACTTCTCCTGTACTCTGTGATTCCTAGAAATAATGACACCTAAGCCCTTTGTTTATGGTCATCTTGGAGCAGGTATGATCTGTCTGTGTGTTAGTTGGTAATCATCACAGAGAAGCCACAGTCTCATCAAAACTGAATTGTTAATAAGGAAGATAATAAAAATATGTCCTCAAAAGCACGAATAGGGGTTGCCGTTGTGACTCAGTGGAAACAAACCCAACTAATCCACTAGCTCAGGAGGTGGATTTGACCCCCTCACTCAGGGGATTAAGGATCTGGCGATGCAGTGAGCTGCAGTATAGGTCGCAGACACGGCTTGCCTCTGGCGTTGCTGTAGCCTGAGAACTTCCATATGCCACACGTGTGGCCCTAAAAATAATAATCATCATTTAAGTTATTTTCTAAAAGCCAACATGGGTCTCTCCTGCCTTGATTCTGACCTAAAAAGTTGTCTGACCACGACCTTTCGGTCCCTGTTTTCTGGGAGCTGGGAGTGCAGAAAAGCCCCCTCAATTCCTGGTTGTGTGAGGACCGTCCTGGTGGCTGTGAGAGCAATCACACTCCAGGATCTGAGGGTCCTTTAGGGACATTATGCTCCCATTATCTGTGGTGATGTAGCCAAAATTATACTCCCGTTGGCAGCAATCCCATGGCAGGTCCTTGATCCAGACTTGTAAATGCGTGATTTACTCGAAATAGTTGTGCATGGTGATGGTGAAAGAGTGGCCCCTCCCACTTGTTTTCTTTGCCACGTTCCCTTTTACGAATGAGCTTGGACAGTATTTTAGGAAAAAAACTAAAAAGATTTAGGTGGTTTTATTACCTAAAAGAACATCAGGGAGCCCAGGGGGGGAACACACTGGGGACAAACCAAATGGCATTTTCTCTACTGGAATTTGGAAACACTTAGAGCACTAAGGGTACTGTGGGATTTATTTTGAGTTGTGTTTGCCTGATATTCAGAACATAATGATCCTCAGTAACACTTGTGTGCCTTCTAGTAAAAACGGGCATCTCCGTTCAGATCCATTTTCTTCGTGCCTGTTTTGCTACTAAGCAGATAAATTTGAAAGCTTGCAGCCCTGACTGCATGTAACCAGATAGTCTTGCCATGGGCCCCTCCTTTGTTAGGGACATTTAAAAATGGTTTCATATTAATTCACCAGTCTACGTGGGTGCATGTTTTTTTAACGTGACATTTCTAAGATGGTTTTCTGGCTCATTCCAAAAAACAGAAGCCCCGTCTGTTATTTACTACCTGCCTGGGCAGTCAGATTTATTCGGCAAAATGTGCAGTAGAATCTTGGCAGTTTGCAGGTTAAGTCTGGTGGCTCCAGTAGTTAAAGTAAATACCTCCAGAGTAAATAGGCAGAAATCCTGGTTTCTGTACTGCAGCTCCCTAGAGGGGCTACAAGAAAAAGATAACTACTCCAATTTTAATGCCCCTGCCAGCAAAACGAACATGTCCACCCCAGCCTTTGTACAGTAAGGTCTCAAGGCAAAAGTCCTGGGCTTGGAAAATATTTCCTTAATAAAATAAAATATTTCCTTAAAACTGTAACTGTCTTCAGATCTTCATAATAGATTCTAGCTTTCTGCTAGCTTTGAACTGTGAAAGCTGGCAAGACCTCAGCAACGGCTCCCTAGAAAAGTGGTTTTTGACCTTTTATTTAACTTTTAATGATTTTAGGGGGCATTTCCAGCCTTTTCTTCTCTGAAGCAACAGTTTGACTCGAGGAAGCATATACACCTTCTGTCTAGCACAGAAGTATGTAAACCTATGGCAGTGGATGGGGGGAGCGGTTGGGAGAGAGGTTAGAACCAAGAGTGTCTTAGAATGTCCACTTCTAAAAGCTCAGAAACTTGAGAGAGCTGACTTTTGACAGCCATGCAATTTCCCATTAGGCTCTCTTGGTAGAGGCATTTCGTTTTATAGAAATTCACATCTGCGGTTCGGCCTTTGAGAAATTATTTTGCAGATATTTCAGGCGCACGCAGCCGGGGAGCTGGAGGCATCTTCTTCCTTTCCTTTCGTTATTGTGTTTGTGTCTCAGAGTTGGGGGTGACTGCTCTTGGGTCCCTGCCACGTGTCATCGCTGCCAGAAGTCCACCCCGCTGCACCTCTTGCGGGGGTAAACACCTGAGAAGCCGGGAATGGGAGCTAAGCCAGCGTGTGTGACACAGAAACTCACGCAGGCAGCTCGTACAAAGCCAGCACACAATTGGAGTGTGTCGAAACGGGAAAAGGTGCCACGTGAATTTGCCATGTTTCTTCGCAGAGCAGGCCAATTTAAATATAGCCTACTACCACAGCTTGTCCAGAATTAAAATAGCCCAGAACAAGTGGCAAATGGCAGGGAGCGGGAATCTTTGCCAAGGGATGGCTAAGGGATGGGAAAAGGGGCTTTTGAGGTGGTTTGTACAGGCTCAGAGAGCAACAGCAGATAGGACACCCTGGGATCCTGCTTCATCACTTCTATTTCAGGTCAGCGTAACTGTCCAGAGCATGGAAGAGAAGACTGGTTAAAACACTCAGCAGCTTAGACGGCTACTTCAGATGTGCTGTATTATGATTTTAAACTTCAGATCCAGTCCCTGAATTCTGCTTGCGTGGTTTCGCACCAGCAGTCAAGGACAGTACCATTGCAATTATGTTTTCCAGGCAAAGGAGACATTTTTCACCCACAAATTGGGTTAAATTACCTAATAACCCTATAATAAAGCCTTCTTTGAGCCTGGTACCGCACATAATGAAATTAGAATTTAAAAACACAAGCAGCTCTGACTTACCTAGATGCCAGAACAGTGACAGTCTGTTCAAGAATTGTAGCTAATATTGTGGTTAACTTATTCATTCCTGAACCCTCTGTTTGGTTGGTTGATTTTTAGTTTTTCTTGATTCAAACTGTCATGTTCCCTGGGATTTAACAAAACCAAAAACCATTTTATTATAGGAGAGTAAGTACGGTTAAATATTCGCCCCAAATTAGAGCAAGCAAAAAAAAAAAAAAAAAAAAAACCTTCACCCACTCAACAGTAATTAACGTTTGTTGGTGCAGATATATATTTCAATCACATGGAACATATACATACTAAAGTGTATGTATATTATATATTTGTGTACTCTTCCCCCAAAATCCACCATCATACTAAACCTACCAAGCAAACATTTACTACTGCTTTAGAAAATTTTAATGATATAAGGGATTCATCATCTTACAGCCTTTAAATTAAAGACTTTGAGAACCAAGGTTGGTAGGCCGTTTTCTGAAATTTTTTATTTCACTTGGCCATGCAGCCTCACTCATTTGAGCTACTGTGACTGTGATGTCTCAGAAACACATTGCGGAGAAGTTCCATGTTTACCATTAACTGTTGCCAACAGTGATCATGTGCCAGAGAGAAATTCAAAGGGGAAAAAAGCTTTAATTACTCCACCAGAATTGCCGAGGGGTCAGACCAGGATGATGATGTGGTTGATAGAAATATGTCAGAGAAGAAAAAGAAGCATGAGATTTAGAATTAAGTAGAATTATGTGTGCTGCCCAGAGTAGCAAATAATTTAAAAGCATCTCTAGAAGTTGATAAATCACTAGGTATGTTGGGGAGTTCTGTCATGACTCAGCGGTTATCGAACCCAGCTAGCACCCATGAGGACTCAGGTTCGATCCCTGGCCTTGCTCAGTGGGTTAAGGATCCAGCGTTGCTCTGAGCTGTGGTGTAGGTTGCAGACTTGGCTCGGATCCTGCGTTACTGTGGCTGTGGTGTAGGCCAGTGGCTGCAGTTCCGATTCGACCCCTAGCCTGGAAACTTCCATATGCCTTGGGTGCAGCCCTAAAAAGACAAAAAAAAAAAAAACCACACCAAAAAACAATCATTAACTATGTTGAGATTTTGTTTGAGGTAGCACATGTTAGGAGTAGATTGCGAGTTGAGGATGTGGACAGCAGTGAAAGGAGACAGGCCAGGGGTGATTATTTCAGAGAACACAAATTCACAAGTGATCTGAAACCCGGAGACATGTCTGTAGGAAGATGAGGGGCAGCAGGATATTAGGAATATTAGTAAAAGCTCCTAATAGAAATGTGGAGCAGCCAGCTGCTCACCAGCTTCAAGCCTCCTTGTCTTCCATGGGAAGAGGCTTCTCAATTCTCATTCTTACGCAGTAGAGCAAATGCCATTTTCCAGGGCATTCAGTTCTGCCATGGGAAAGGCCCTGGCTGCAGGCAGAGGGGTTCCCACATCTGCCAAAGAATGGAGGCCCCTTCAGGATGGGCTTGTTCCAGTCGTGGTGATCAGCTTTCATAGGCCTCTCTTTTCCTTGATGTCCTGTAGTTTGCAGGGTAACTGGTCCACCCAAAGGGAGTCCCTGTGAAACCATAGGAGGGCTTTCTGCGCTCATCTCCTTCCTGCCAGAGCAGAGTGAAGAAGGGAAGCATCACACTCCACCATGTCCGCTGCAGCATTATTTGGGTTCAGAATTATGAATCTGCTTTACAGGTTTCCACCAGAATCCCCCAGAGCCTCTCATGACTCTGAGGTTCTCTGCCTTAAGTGCAAGCGGATTTTCACATTTCTGTTCCAAGTAGCCATAAGGCGAGGGCACGTCTTTTTGTCACCCAGTCTATTGTCATTTCAGTAGATACTATGATTCTGTTAGAGAAGGGGAAAGAGCTATTTTCAGTACTCCTGCCACTGCCTAAAACTTATTTATTAGCACATACAGGACATCTCATTTGGAGAGCGTAGCCTGTGCTGCGAGGTAAACCTAGAGACCTTTAGAGCAGCTGCCAGAGGCCAGCGAAGCAGCAGGTAAGGCCCAGGACCTTTATGCTAACACTCAGGCTTTGGGGGACAGACAGGCTTTGGGATTTGGCAGGTAACCCTTCCCGACCCTCCAAAGTTCAGTCTTCCTTTCCCTGTTACAAGTTGATGGTCAGTAGCTTTTGAATGCTTGGGCTTCCAAGGGAATCCCTTCCTAAGGGCCCGTCCCAGCCTGAATTTCTGCCCTGTTCTTGGGATGTGCAGCATGCCCTCTGTGCCTGGAATTCTTCTTGACATTCTTTGGACTCTGTCTGAATCTCAAATTGGTGAGGGCCAGTTCCATTCATCTGCCACCCAGGAATGGAGCCCGGGAAGGCAGACCCCACATCCCCGGTGGTGCCACAGGAGTCCGTCCATCCCACCCACAGGCCAGGCCTCCCAGGCACACACCACCCCCCTGTCAGTTAATTCCACCATGAAGAAAAATAAAGGTTAAAAATTCAACGAAATGTGTCTAGCATGGATATCCAGGCAGCCAGCAAGTACCTGGTCAAGAATATTCCAGGTATGGTGTTCCCGTCATGGCTCAGTGGTTAGCAAACCCGACTAGTATCCATGAGGACGTGGGTTCGATCCCTGGCCTCACTCAGTGGGCTAAGGATCCAGCGTTGATGTGAGCCGTGGTATAGGTCAAAGACTCGGCTCAGATCCTGTGCTGCCGTTGCTGTGTAGCCAGCAACTACAGTTCCGATTCGACCCCTAGCCTTGGAACCTTCCTATGCCATGGGTGTGGCCCTAAAAAGACAAAAAAAAGAATTTTCCAGGTGTTATAAGTCCTGTAAGGTTGTCATATTGAAGCAGAACGCTGGCAATCTAGCAGGACCCAAGGAAAAGATTCCTATGATTTGAACCAGAATCTAACTTGATTCTTTTACCCATTTTATTTGAATTCTGCCTTGCTTTTCCACCACTATCTTTTTTTAATTTTATGATTTTTATTTTTTCCTTTATGGTTGATTTACAGTGTTCTGTCCATTTCTACTGTACAGCAGAGTGACCCAGTCAGACATACATACATACATTTTCTTTTTCTCACATTATCCTCCATCACGTTCCATCGCAAGTGACTAGATAGAGTTCCCAGTGCTATACAGCAGGATCTCATTGCTTATCCACTCCAAATGCAATAGTTTGCCTCTATTAACCCCAGACTCCCAGTCCATCCCACTCCCTCCCCTTCCCTTTTGGCAACTACAAATCTGTTCTCCAAGTCCATGAGTTTCTTTTCTGTCCACCACCAGCTCTAATGACAGAGAAGCGTGTATTTTTACCTCAGCATGCATGTATTCACCTTCAAAATTGCCTCTGCCACCCCACCCCCCAGTTGTAGCACATGTTACTTTTATTCGAAAGTCCTCATCAGAAAACTAGATACCCTGGTTTATGTATTTGTTTCTGCCTCCATTTTTTTCCATGTCCTTGGGTAAGTTCTTATCTTGTCTAATAAGTATGGGGTAAATTTTTTGTTCTCAGTTTAACACAGCAAATGCTTAAAACAGATAAAATCACAGCCATTTTTTTTAAGTTTCTCATGAGGAAAAAGAAAACTTTTTAAGAATTCAGGAAGAACTGGATGATCTTCTAATATTTCCTTTTAAACTCGGAGGCGTTAATTACTAATTTGGTGATTTGGGGAAGGCAACTATGAGTTAGATGAATCTGCAGTATTTTTAACACCACCTAAAATGTTCCTGCCAAAGAATAACCTTGATGAAAACCAAGTCTCTCCCATAGTCTTTAGTAAGATGTTTTCTAAGCTGTTTTTCATTTGAAAGTCAGCCAAAACTGGTTTTAAAAATATGTAGGAAAAGGAAGCTCAAAATTTGCATTTTTCAGTAGAAGTTAAAAATCTATTATATTAGAGATAGTTGAGTAGAGAAATAAGGAGGGCAACAGACTCAAAATACAGAGAAAGCTTGCATCTAAGAAGATAGAACTATGAGGAATGTTTATAGCAGAAAGAAAATTTTACAACTAAAAGATGAGATAAATAGCAGGATGTTTGCCAAAACAAAATCTAGGGACAGTGGTCCAGAAATTTCTTCACAGCGTAGTCACCCAGCTTTGCCCTAAAGGTTAGGCAGCCTGGGTTCTGCCTGTTCATCCCACTCAATTGAATTATGTTCCTTGGTCTCTCTCATTCTTAAACCCCTACAGAAAGGAGAATAATTGTCTGACCGCAAGGGGAGGGACTTCAGTTGTAATTGTGCCTTTTAATCTCTCTGGTAAAGCAGGACTTTGAAGAGTCACTTCCTCAAACTCAGAAGGTGAATGTAAATCATGCAAATCCTTTGTATTCATTTCACTGTCATCCCCAATATCTGTTACAAAAGACTATAGATTTAAAGTGAAACCAGTCAAGGATTTCTTTCTTTCTTTCTTTTTTTTTAGGGCTGCACCTGTGGCCTATGGAGGTTCCCAGGCTAGGGGTCGAATCAGAGCTGCTGCAGCTGCTGACGTACACCACAGCCAGGTGGGATACGAGCTGCATCTGTGACCTATACCACTGCTCTGGCAACACTGGATCCTTGACCCACTGAGCGAGGCCAGGCATCAAACCCGCATCCTCATGGATACTAGTCAGGTACCTTAACCACTCCTAAAGATTTCTTAATTGAACCAGGGAAGGAGGGATCCCTTGTCACGGACCAGATGTGAACTAAATAGGATAACTGAATTACAGATCCTGCAAGGAAACAAGAAGTGAATAAATGCTGAGAGAGTAAGCACACCCCTACTGATTTGGCTTTCCTTGCAAAGCACTCCTGTTATCAACTCTGCAATTTCAAAACGTGTCTGTTGAATATGATAGAGCTTAAGACTCAGAATGGCTTTGTAGAGCCAGTCCCGAGCAAGTTCTCATTCTCATTGTTCAGCATCAAATGCACAATAGAGGAATGGAGGCCTTTATTGGTCAGGATCTTGGCAGGTCTCAACAGATCGAAGTGACGTGGTAAATAATGGACAGATGGGGGATCTTTAGAGAGCCATTTGGGGTAATTTACAAAATGGATATTTTACTACCTAAGAGACTGTGTTTCAATTTAGGTGTTCAAGGAGGCGTTCTGGATGCTTTATGTCATTTCTAAGGCATGAAATGATGTGTGCTTAATTTTTTTTAAGTCTCAGTGTTGATGAAATGGAATTGCTTGAGGGCCCCCTCCACCCCGAGTGTGCGTCGAATGGGCGTTTGCAGCAGTGGCGGAAGTTAGCTCTGCCTGTGACCCAGTCGCTGGGGTCAGCTGGTCACTCGGCTGTTTTCCCCACTAGATAGTCTTAAATTGCTCTAACTCTTAGTCATCCTTCAATCTCTGCCCACAGTGACCGTTAGTGAAGGACAAAAAGCTTGACAACACTGACGTGGGAGTAAAAACAGCATTTGACGCGACAGTTCTCATCACTACCCAGAGGGTCTTCTCAGGCCCAAAGGTTGCCAAGTTCTTTTTAGGCACATCCAGATGTTCCTGTTACAACACCAAAAAGAAATGTACTCCAGATTATATCTAGTTTCATTTCCTGTCAGATGCATCCATTTTAAAATAAATTGACTCACCTTTTATTAGCCAGTGGCTAATGCCTTGACATGAAGATGCAAGTACATCAGATTTAGTAAGTAGTACACCAGATTTAGTCAGGATAAGGCAGTTTCTGTGAAATTTGCCATAGGAAAGAAGCATTCAATTAGAAAGTATCAAAAGGGAGTTCCCATTGTGGCTCAGCAGTGACAAACCTGACTTGTGTCCTTAAGGTTGCAGGTTCAATCCCTGGCCTTGCCCAGTGGGTTAAGGATCTGGCATTGCCATGAGCTATGGTGTAGGTCACAGACACGGTTCAGTTCTGGTGTTGCTCTGGCTGTGGTGTAGGCTGGCAGCCGCTGCTCTCATTCAACCCCTAGCCTGGAAACTTCCACATGCCACAGCTGTGGCCCTTAGAAACCGAAAAATAAAATTAAATTAAAAAACCCAACAGTGAAAACTATAGTAGTAGTCTGTGTTTACAGGACTTGACAGTTATCAGGTTGCCTTCACATAACACGGGATCCTAACTTGACCCTTTTTATTTCATCTGGTCCAGCATCCACCACAGCTCTGTGACGGTTACACCTCCATCCTCCTTGCTCAGTCAGCTCTCTACCCTGCATCAAGGTTCCCTTCTCTCCTTCTCTGAGAAAAGAGGCCCCTTCCCGAGGAAAGGAGAGAATCTCGTAGACCCGAAGTCAGGTCCTCCCAGCTCTGCTCATCAATTCCAACTTTCCTTTCTTCCATTCCTTAGAGCCTTTATACAGTGCTGATTCCAAATCTTCACCTCTTTAAGTCCCTGATTTTCCCTTCCAGCCCCGAATTCTAGCCAAAGACCAGTAATGGCCATTTATCAACCAAATACGCCCTCTGCATTAGAATGCAATACTTCATAGAAATCAGTCCTGATCCGGCACAACTCTACAAGGTAACACCATCCCCATTTTACAGGTAGGGAAACTGAGGCTAAAGGGACACAGCCAGGATGTTTTAAACTGGGATCTGAACCTAGGTCAGTCTGGTTCCATAGCCCACAGCACTCTCTGTCTCTTTTAAGCTTAGGATTCTTTAATTTTAAAACATTGCATCAACTCATCACTGTTCTGGTTTTGTTTTTGGGTTTTTTTCCCCCAATTTCCTTTCCTTTGCTCCATGTAGGACCAAACTCCAACATCTGTCCCCTTCTCAAAGCTTCTTCATTTTCTTCTGTTGTCTGAGCATCTTTCATCCCACTTTCCAACAGGATGGGCTTTCACTGATACACATGAAATGTCTGTTCCCTTGGCCCAGCGAGTCCCTCTGGTTACTGTCCAAATTTCCGCCTTCCTTTCTGGGTTAGAAGTCACCAGCATGTGGCCCACACCTGCTTCCTCTGCTTCCTCTGCTCCTTCCTCACCGACCCCTT